>NW_026989731.1:4800000-5147011 GCF_036321535.1 Camelus dromedarius
TTAGGATAAAGTTGGGAAATAAGAGTAAAATTTCTTTGGTGTCTATATGCCCATTTTGGTGATGAATGTTCATTAATCCTCGTGCTCACAACTCAGTAATGAATGTTTTTTCGAATCCATGATGCATGTAACGTGTTCGGAACACAGAATATCATGGTGAAGAGACTATGTAAACTAGATATCTAGTGGGTACATCAATTTCAAAGTGTATTTTACTGAGCCATCTGCCTCATTTTTAAACTGGCATTAGAAAAACTTGCAAAATCAGAGTAATTTATGTAGGTGAACATATGCCTTTAATGGTGAATGAGATTTCAGTAATCCACATGCTCACAAATCAGTAATGAATGTTTTTCAAGTCTGTGATGCAATTAATGTGTTTGGAAGATGGAATGACACGGTCAGGTAAGCTATGGAAATTACATATGTGTCGGGTAGAACTAACTATAAGACCATTTATCTGTGAAAAATACCTCATATCCAAAACTGGCGTTAGGAAAAGCTGCAAAATCTGAGTAAATGCTTCTAGGTGACAATATGCCTTTTATGGTGGATGAAAGTTCGGTACTCCACATGTTCACAACTCATTAAAGAATGTTTGTGCAATCCATCATGTATGTAGCGTCTTCGAAACACAGAATATCATGGTTAGGGAAACTGTGTAAATTAAATTTCTATTTGGTAGAACTCGCACCAAGAGGATTTTACTGCAAAAACTTCATGATTTCTGAAACAGGCGTTATGAAAAACCTGTGAAAAATGAGAAAATATTTCTAGGAATAAATATGCCATTCATGGTGAATGAAAGTTTGTAATACACATGCTCACATCTCAGTAATGAATTTTTGTCAAATCCGGGATGCTTGTATTGTGTTGGGAACACGGATGTCACGTTCTGGAAAACAATGTAATTTACATGTCTCGTGTGTAGAACACACTCAAAGAGAATTTTTCAGCACAATCTTTCTCATTTTCTAACCTGGCGATAAGAATAAGCTGCAAAATCAAGGTAAATAATTCTATGTGTAAGGATTCCTTTTATGGTGAATGAAAGTTCGGTAATCCACATGCTCACAGCTCAGTAACCATTGTTTGTCGAATCCGTAATGCGCGTAGCATTTTCGGAACACCGAATGTCACGGTGAGGGAAAGAAATTATATTACATGTCTATTGGGTAGAACTCGCTCCAAGAGTATTTTTCTATGAAAACTGCCTGATTTTCGAATCTGACATTAGGGAAAACCTGCGCACACAGACTAAGTGTTTCTAGGTGTAAAATGCCTTGTATGGTGGATGAAAGTTCTCTAATCCACATTCTCAGAACTCAGTAATGATTGTTTGTCGAATCCGTGATACATAAAGCCTGTTCTGAACACGGAACGTCATGGTGAGGGAAACTGTGTAAATTACATGTCTATTGGTTATAAATCGCTCCAAGAGGATTTTTATGTGAAATCTACCGCATTTTCGGATGTGACATTAGGAAAAACCTGCGAAAACAGAGTAAGTGTTTCTATGTGTAAATATGCCTTCTATGGTGGATGAAAGTTCAGTAATCCACATGTTCACAACTCAGAAATAAATGTTTGACGAATCCATCATGCATGTAGTGTGTTCAGAACACGGATATTCACGGTGAGGGCAACTATGTAAATTACACGTCTATTGTGTATAACTTCCTCCACAAGGATATTTCTGTGGAAACTGCCTGATTTTTGATACTGGCATTAGAAAAAAGATGCGAACTCAAAATAAATATTTCTAGGTGTTTATATGCCTTGAATGGTGATTGAAAGTTCGGTTATCCACATGCTCACAACTCAGTAATGAATGTTTTTCGAATCCGTGTTGTATTTAACGTGATCGGAAGACAGAATGACACAATAAGTTAAGCTATGTAAATTACATATCTATAGGGAAGAGCTCCCTACAAGAGCATTTTCCCGTGAAATATTCCTCATTTCCGAAACTGATGTTAGGAAAAGCTGCGAAATCTGAGTAAATGCTTCTAGGTGACAATATGCCTTTTATGGTGGATGAAAGATCGGTAATCCACATGCTCACAACTCAGTAAGTAATGTTTGTCAAATCCATCATGCATGTAGCATGCTCGGAACACGGAATATCATGGTGAGTGAAACCATGTAAATTAAAATACTATTTGAACGGACTCGCCCCAAGTGAATATTTCTGCGCAATCTTCATGAATTTTGAAACTGGCTTTAGGAAATTCTGCGAAATCTGGTAAATATTTCTAGGTATAAATATGCCTTGCATGGTGGATGAAAGATCGCTATACACATACTCACATCTCAGTAATGAATGCTTGTGAAATCCTTGATGCTTGTAGAATGACGGAACACGGAAAGTCACGGTGAGGGAAATTATGTGAGTTACATTTCTATAGGGTAGATCTCGCTCCAAGAGCATATGTGTGTGAAATCCCCTCATTTTCGAAACTGTCTTTAGGAAAATACTGTGAACTCAGAGTAAATGTTTCTTGGTGTAAATATGCCCTGTATGGTGTTGAAAGTTTGTTAATCCACATGTTCTCACCTCTGTAATGCATGTTTGTCGTATCCGTGATGCATGTTACGTGTTCGGAACACGGAATATCATGCTGAGGAAACGATGTAAATTACATGCCGATTGGTTAGAACTCGCTCCAAGAGAAGTTTTCTGTGATATCTACCTCATTTTTGAAACTGGTGTTAGGAAAAAGCTGGGAAATCAGAGAAAATTTTCTAGGTGTAACTCTGCCATGTATGGGGATGAAAGTTCAGTAATCCACATGCTCACAACTCAGTCATGAATGTTTTTTCGAATCCGTGTTACATGTAGTGTGTTCGTAACACGGAATGTCATGGTGGAGGAAGAAAAGTAAATTATGTGTCTATTGGTTAGAATTCGCTCCAAGAGTATTTTTTTCAGAAATCTGCCTGATTTTGGAATCCGGCGTTACGAATAACCTGCGAACTGAGAATAAATATATCTAGTATTTAACATGCCTTGTATGGAGGATGAAAGTTCGGTAATTCATGAAAAATGCTCCCAACTCATCAAAAATAATTGTCGAATCCGTGATGCATGTATCGTTTTCAGAACGTGGAAATTCACGGTGAGTGAAACAATTTAAATAAAAGTTCTAGTGTATACAACACACTCAAAGAGGATTTTTATGCGCAATATACCTCATTTTCTAAACTGGAGTTAAGAAAATGCTGCGAAATAATATTAAATGCTTCTCGGTGTAAATATGCCTTTCATACTAGGTGAAAGTTCAGTAATCCACATGCTAACAACTCATTAGTGAATATGTGTCGAATCCGTGATGCATGTAGCATATACGGAACATGGAATTACACGGTGAGGGAATCTCTGTCAATTACATTTCTGTTGGATAGAACTTGATGTAAGACGGTTTTTCTGTGAAAACTGCCTGTTTTTCAAAACTGGCATTAGAAATAACTGGGAACTCAGAGTATATAATTCGAAGTGTTAATATTCTTTGAATGGTGAATGAAAGCTCTGTAATCCACATGCTCACAAATCAGTAATAACTGTTTGTTGAATCCATGATGCATGTAATGTGTTCGGAGAACAGAATGTCACGGTCAGGTAAACTTTGTAAATTACATGTGAATCGGGTAGAAGTCGATAAAACAGCATTTTTCTGCAAAATATGCCTCATTTCCGAAACGGGCTATTGGAAAAGTCTGTGAAATCAGGGTAAATGTTTCTTGATGTTAATATGAACTGCATGGTGTTGAAAGTTTGGTAATCCACATGTTCTCACCTCAGTAATGAACGTTTGTCGTATCCTTGATGCATGTAACAGGTTCGGAACGCAGAATATCACGGTGAGGAAACTGTAAATTCAATGTCGATAGGGAAGAACACGCTCCAAGAGAATTTTTCTGTGAAATCTACCTCAATTACAAAACTGGTGTTAGGATAAAGTTGGGAAATAAGAGTAAAATTTCTTTGGTGTCTATATGCCCATTTTGGTGATGAATGTTCATTAATCCTCGTGCTCACAACTCAGTAATGAATGTTTTTTCGAATCCATGATGCATGTAACGTGTTCGGAACACAGAATATCATGGTGAAGAGACTATGTAAACTAGATATCTAGTGGGTACATCAATTTCAAAGTGTATTTTACTGAGCCATCTGCCTCATTTTTAAACTGGCATTAGAAAAACTTGCAAAATCAGAGTAATTTATGTAGGTGAACATATGCCTTTAATGGTGAATGAGATTTCAGTAATCCACATGCTCACAAATCAGTAATGAATGTTTTTCAAGTCTGTGATGCAATTAATGTGTTTGGAAGATGGAATGACACGGTCAGGTAAGCTATGGAAATTACATATCTGTCGGGTAGAACTAACTATAAGACCATTTATCTGTGAAAAATACCTCATATCCAAAACTGGCGTTAGGAAAAGCTGCAAAATCTGAGTAAATGCTTCTAGGTGACAATATGCCTTTTATGGTGGATGAAAGTTCGGTACTCCACATGTTCACAACTCATTAAAGAATGTTTGTGCAATCCATCATGTATGTAGCGTCTTCGAAACACAGAATATCATGGTTAGGGAAACTGTGTAAATTAAATTTCTATTTGGTAGAACTCGCACCAAGAGGATTTTACTGCAAAAACTTCATGATTTCTGAAACAGGCGTTATGAAAAACCTGTGAAAAATGAGAAAATATTTCTAGGAATAAATATGCCATTCATGGTGAATGAAAGTTTGTAATACACATGCTCACATCTCAGTAATGAATTTTTGTCAAATCCGGGATGCTTGTATTGTGTTGGGAACACGGATGTCACGTTCTGGAAAACAATGTAATTTACATGTCTCGTGTGTAGAACACACTCAAAGAGAATTTTTCAGCACAATCTTTCTCATTTTCTAACCTGGCGATAAGAATAAGCTGCAAAATCAAGGTAAATAATTCTATGTGTAAGGATTCCTTTTATGGTGAATGAAAGTTCGGTAATCCACATGCTCACAGCTCAGTAACCATTGTTTGTCGAATCCGTAATGCGCGTAGCATTTTCGGAACACCGAATGTCACGGTGAGGGAAAGAAATTATATTACATGTCTATTGGGTAGAACTCGCTCCAAGAGTATTTTTCTATGAAAACTGCCTGATTTTCGAATCTGACATTAGGGAAAACCTGCGCACACAGACTAAGTGTTTCTAGGTGTAAAATGCCTTGTATGGTGGATGAAAGTTCTCTAATCCACATTCTCAGAACTCAGTAATGATTGTTTGTCGAATCCGTGATACATAAAGCCTGTTCTGAACACGGAACGTCATGGTGAGGGAAACTGTGTAAATTACATGTCTATTGGTTATAAATCGCTCCAAGAGGATTTTTATGTGAAATCTACCGCATTTTCGGATGTGACATTAGGAAAAACCTGCGAAAACAGAGTAAGTGTTTCTATGTGTAAATATGCCTTCTATGGTGGATGAAAGTTCAGTAATCCACATGTTCACAACTCAGAAATAAATGTTTGACGAATCCATCATGCATGTAGTGTGTTCAGAACACGGATATTCACGGTGAGGGCAACTATGTAAATTACACGTCTATTGTGTATAACTTCCTCCACAAGGATATTTCTGTGGAAACTGCCTGATTTTTGATACTGGCATTAGAAAAAAGATGCGAACTCAAAATAAATATTTCTAGGTGTTTATATGCCTTGAATGGTGATTGAAAGTTCGGTTATCCACATGCTCACAACTCAGTAATGAATGTTTTTCGAATCCGTGTTGTATTTAACGTGATCGGAAGACAGAATGACACAATAAGTTAAGCTATGTAAATTACATATCTATAGGGAAGAGCTCCCTACAAGAGCATTTTCCCGTGAAATATTCCTCATTTCCGAAACTGATGTTAGGAAAAGCTGCGAAATCTGAGTAAATGCTTCTAGGTGACAATATGCCTTTTATGGTGGATGAAAGATCGGTAATCCACATGCTCACAACTCAGTAAGTAATGTTTGTCAAATCCATCATGCATGTAGCATGCTCGGAACACGGAATATCATGGTGAGTGAAACCATGTAAATTAAAATACTATTTGATAGGACTCGCCCCAAGTGAATATTTCTGCGCAATCTTCATGAATTTTGAAACTGGCTTTAGGAAATTCTGCGAAATCTGGTAAATATTTCTAGGTATAAATATGCCTTGCATGGTGGATGAAAGATCGCTATACACATACTCACATCTCAGTAAGGAATGCTTGTGAAATCCTTGATGCTTGTAGAATGACGGAACACGGAAAGTCACGGTGAGGGAAATTATGTGAGTTACATTTCTATTGGGTAGATCTCGCTCCAAGAGCATATGTGTGTGAAATCCCCTCATTTTCGAAACTGTCTTTAGGAAAATACTGTGAACTCAGAGTAAATGTTTCTTGGTGTAAATATGCCCTGTATGGTGTTGAAAGTTTGTTAATCCACATGTTCTCACCTCTGTAATGCATGTTTGTCGTATCCGTGATGCATGTTACGTGTTCGGAACACGGAATATCACGCTGAGGAAACGATGTAAATTACATGCCGATTGGTTAGAACTCGCTCCAAGAGAAGTTTTCTGTGATATCTACCTCATTTTTGAAACTGGTGTTAGGAAAAAGCTGGGAAATCAGAGAAAAATTTTCTAGGTGTAACTCTGCCATGTATGGGGATGAAAGTTCAGTAATCCACATGCTCACAACTCAGTCATGAATGTTTTTTCGAATCCGTGTTACATGTAGTGTGTTCGTAACACGGAATGTCATGGTGGAGGAAGAAAAGTAAATTATGTGTCTATTGGTTAGAATTCGCTCCAAGAGTATTTTTTTCAGAAATCTGCCTGATTTTGGAATCCGGCGTTACGAATAACCTGCGAACTGAGAATAAATATATCTAGTATTTAACATGCCTTGTATGGAGGATGAAAGTTCGGTAATTCATGAAAAATGCTCCCAACTCATCAAAAATAATTGTCGAATCCGTGATGCATGTATCGTTTTCAGAACGTGGAAATTCACGGTGAGTGAAACAATTTAAATAAAAGTTCTAGTGTATACAACACACTCAAAGAGGATTTTTATGCGCAATATACCTCATTTTCTAAACTGGAGTTAAGAAAATGCTGCGAAATAATATTAAATGCTTCTCGGTGTAAATATGCCTTTCATACTAGGTGAAAGTTCAGTAATCCACATGCTAACAACTCATTAGTGAATATGTGTCGAATCCGTGATGCATGTAGCATATACGGAACATGGAATTACACGGTGAGGGAATCTCTGTCAATTACATTTCTGTTGGATAGAACTTGATGTAAGACGGTTTTTCTGTGAAAACTGCCTGTTTTTCAAAACTGGCATTAGAAATAACTGGGAACTCAGAGTACATAATTCGAAGTGTTAATATTCTTTGAATGGTGAATGAAAGCTCTGTAATCCACATGCTCACAAATCAGTAATAACTGTTTGTTGAATCCATGATGCATGTAATGTGTTCGGAGAACAGAATGTCACGGTCAGGTAAACTTTGTAAATTACATGTGAATCGGGTAGAAGTCGATAAAACAGCATTTTTCTGCAAAATATGCCTCATTTCCGAAACGGGCTATTGGAAAAGTCTGTGAAATCAGGGTAAATGTTTCTTGATGTTAATATGAACTGCATGGTGTTGAAAGTTTGGTAATCCACATGTTCTCACCTCAGTAATGAACGTTTGTCGTATCCTTGATGCATGTAACAGGTTCGGAACGCAGAATATCACGGTGAGGAAACTGTAAATTCAATGTCGATAGGGAAGAACACGCTCCAAGAGAATTTTTCTGTGAAATCTACCTCAATTACAAAACTGGTGTTAGGATAAAGTTGGGAAATAAGAGTAAAATTTCTTTGGTGTCTATATGCCCATTTTGGTGATGAATGTTCATTAATCCTCGTGCTCACAACTCAGTAATGAATGTTTTTTCGAATCCATGATGCATGTAACGTGTTCGGAACACAGAATATCATGGTGAAGAGACTATGTAAACTAGATATCTAGTGGGTACATCAATTTCAAAGTGTATTTTACTGAGCCATCTGCCTCATTTTTAAACTGGCATTAGAAAAACTTGCAAAATCAGAGTAATTTATGTAGGTGAACATATGCCTTTAATGGTGAATGAGATTTCAGTAATCCACATGCTCACAAATCAGTAATGAATGTTTTTCAAGTCTGTGATGCAATTAATGTGTTTGGAAGATGGAATGACACGGTCAGGTAAGCTATGGAAATTACATATGTGTCGGGTAGAACTAACTATAAGACCATTTATCTGTGAAAAATACCTCATATCCAAAACTGGCGTTAGGAAAAGCTGCAAAATCTGAGTAAATGCTTCTAGGTGACAATATGCCTTTTATGGTGGATGAAAGTTCGGTACTCCACATGTTCACAACTCATTAAAGAATGTTTGTGCAATCCATCATGTATGTAGCGTCTTCGAAACACAGAATATCATGGTTAGGGAAACTGTGTAAATTAAATTTCTATTTGGTAGAACTCGCACCAAGAGGATTTTACTGCAAAAACTTCATGATTTCTGAAACAGGCGTTATGAAAAACCTGTGAAAAATGAGAAAATATTTCTAGGAATAAATATGCCATTCATGGTGAATGAAAGTTTGTAATACACATGCTCACATCTCAGTAATGAATTTTTGTCAAATCCGGGATGCTTGTATTGTGTTGGGAACACGGATGTCACGTTCTGGAAAACAATGTAATTTACATGTCTCGTGTGTAGAACACACTCAAAGAGAATTTTTCAGCACAATCTTTCTCATTTTCTAACCTGGCGATAAGAATAAGCTGCAAAATCAAGGTAAATAATTCTATGTGTAAGGATTCCTTTTATGGTGAATGAAAGTTCGGTAATCCACATGCTCACAGCTCAGTAACCATTGTTTGTCGAATCCGTAATGCGCGTAGCATTTTCGGAACACCGAATGTCACGGTGAGGGAAAGAAATTATATTACATGTCTATTGGGTAGAACTCGCTCCAAGAGTATTTTTCTATGAAAACTGCCTGATTTTCGAATCTGACATTAGGGAAAACCTGCGCACACAGACTAAGTGTTTCTAGGTGTAAAATGCCTTGTATGGTGGATGAAAGTTCTCTAATCCACATTCTCAGAACTCAGTAATGATTGTTTGTCGAATCCGTGATACATAAAGCCTGTTCTGAACACGGAACGTCATGGTGAGGGAAACTGTGTAAATTACATGTCTATTGGTTATAAATCGCTCCAAGAGGATTTTTATGTGAAATCTACCGCATTTTCGGATGTGACATTAGGAAAAACCTGCGAAAACAGAGTAAGTGTTTCTATGTGTAAATATGCCTTCTATGGTGGATGAAAGTTCAGTAATCCACATGTTCACAACTCAGAAATAAATGTTTGACGAATCCATCATGCATGTAGTGTGTTCAGAACACGGATATTCACGGTGAGGGCAACTATGTAAATTACACGTCTATTGTGTATAACTTCCTCCACAAGGATATTTCTGTGGAAACTGCCTGATTTTTGATACTGGCATTAGAAAAAAGATGCGAACTCAAAATAAATATTTCTAGGTGTTTATATGCCTTGAATGGTGATTGAAAGTTCGGTTATCCACATGCTCACAACTCAGTAATGAATGTTTTTCGAATCCGTGTTGTATTTAACGTGATCGGAAGACAGAATGACACAATAAGTTAAGCTATGTAAATTACATATCTATAGGGAAGAGCTCCCTACAAGAGCATTTTCCCGTGAAATATTCCTCATTTCCGAAACTGATGTTAGGAAAAGCTGCGAAATCTGAGTAAATGCTTCTAGGTGACAATATGCCTTTTATGGTGGATGAAAGATCGGTAATCCACATGCTCACAACTCAGTAAGTAATGTTTGTCAAATCCATCATGCATGTAGCATGCTCGGAACACGGAATATCATGGTGAGTGAAACCATGTAAATTAAAATACTATTTGAACGGACTCGCCCCAAGTGAATATTTCTGCGCAATCTTCATGAATTTTGAAACTGGCTTTAGGAAATTCTGCGAAATCTGGTAAATATTTCTAGGTATAAATATGCCTTGCATGGTGGATGAAAGATCGCTATACACATACTCACATCTCAGTAATGAATGCTTGTGAAATCCTTGATGCTTGTAGAATGACGGAACACGGAAAGTCACGGTGAGGGAAATTATGTGAGTTACATTTCTATTGGGTAGATCTCGCTCCAAGAGCATATGTGTGTGAAATCCCCTCATTTTCGAAACTGTCTTTAGGAAAATACTGTGAACTCAGAGTAAATGTTTCTTGGTGTAAATATGCCCTGTATGGTGTTGAAAGTTTGTTAATCCACATGTTCTCACCTCTGTAATGCATGTTTGTCGTATCCGTGATGCATGTTACGTGTTCGGAACACGGAATATCACGCTGAGGAAACGATGTAAATTACATGCCGATTGGTTAGAACTCGCTCCAAGAGAAGTTTTCTGTGATATCTACCTCATTTTTGAAACTGGTGTTAGGAAAAAGCTGGGAAATCAGAGAAAAATTTTCTAGGTGTAACTCTGCCATGTATGGGGATGAAAGTTCAGTAATCCACATGCTCACAACTCAGTCATGAATGTTTTTTCGAATCCGTGTTACATGTAGTGTGTTCGTAACACGGAATGTCATGGTGGAGGAAGAAAAGTAAATTATGTGTCTATTGGTTAGAATTCGCTCCAAGAGTATTTTTTTCAGAAATCTGCCTGATTTTGGAATCCGGCGTTACGAATAACCTGCGAACTGAGAATAAATATATCTAGTATTTAACATGCCTTGTATGGAGGATGAAAGTTCGGTAATTCATGAAAAATGCTCCCAACTCATCAAAAATAATTGTCGAATCCGTGATGCATGTATCGTTTTCAGAACGTGGAAATTCACGGTGAGTGAAACAATTTAAATAAAAGTTCTAGTGTATACAACACACTCAAAGAGGATTTTTATGCGCAATATACCTCATTTTCTAAACTGGAGTTAAGAAAATGCTGCGAAATAATATTAAATGCTTCTCGGTGTAAATATGCCTTTCATACTAGGTGAAAGTTCAGTAATCCACATGCTAACAACTCATTAGTGAATATGTGTCGAATCCGTGATGCATGTAGCATATACGGAACATGGAATTACACGGTGAGGGAATCTCTGTCAATTACATTTCTGTTGGATAGAACTTGATGTAAGACGGTTTTTCTGTGAAAACTGCCTGTTTTTCAAAACTGGCATTAGAAATAACTGGGAACTCAGAGTACATAATTCGAAGTGTTAATATTCTTTGAATGGTGAATGAAAGCTCTGTAATCCACATGCTCACAAATCAGTAATAACTGTTTGTTGAATCCATGATGCATGTAATGTGTTCGGAGAACAGAATGTCACGGTCAGGTAAACTTTGTAAATTACATGTCAATCGGGTAGAAGTCGATAAAACAGCATTTTTCTGCAAAATATGCCTCATTTCCGAAACGGGCTATTGGAAAAGTCTGTGAAATCAGGGTAAATGTTTCTTGATGTTAATATGAACTGCATGGTGTTGAAAGTTTGGTAATCCACATGTTCTCACCTCAGTAATGAACGTTTGTCGTATCCTTGATGCATGTAACAGGTTCGGAACGCAGAATATCACGGTGAGGAAACTGTAAATTCAATGTCGATAGGGAAGAACACGCTCCAAGAGAATTTTTCTGTGAAATCTACCTCAATTACAAAACTGGTGTTAGGATAAAGTTGGGAAATAAGAGTAAAATTTCTTTGGTGTCTATATGCCCATTTTGGTGATGAATGTTCATTAATCCTCGTGCTCACAACTCAGTAATGAATGTTTTTTCGAATCCATGATGCATGTAACGTGTTCGGAACACAGAATATCATGGTGAAGAGACTATGTAAACTAGATATCTAGTGGGTACATCAATTTCAAAGTGTATTTTACTGAGCCATCTGCCTCATTTTTAAACTGGCATTAGAAAAACTTGCAAAATCAGAGTAATTTATGTAGGTGAACATATGCCTTTAATGGTGAATGAGATTTCAGTAATCCACATGCTCACAAATCAGTAATGAATGTTTTTCAAGTCTGTGATGCAATTAATGTGTTTGGAAGATGGAATGACACGGTCAGGTAAGCTATGGAAATTACATATGTGTCGGGTAGAACTAACTATAAGACCATTTATCTGTGAAAAATACCTCATATCCAAAACTGGCGTTAGGAAAAGCTGCAAAATCTGAGTAAATGCTTCTAGGTGACAATATGCCTTTTATGGTGGATGAAAGTTCGGTACTCCACATGTTCACAACTCATTAAAGAATGTTTGTGCAATCCATCATGTATGTAGTGTCTTCGAAACACAGAATATCATGGTTAGGGAAACTGTGTAAATTAAATTTCTATTTGGTAGAACTCGCACCAAGAGGATTTTACTGCAAAAACTTCATGATTTCTGAAACAGGCGTTATGAAAAACCTGTGAAAAATGAGAAAATATTTCTAGGAATAAATATGCCATTCATGGTGAATGAAAGTTTGTAATACACAT
The DNA here is from genome assembly GCF_036321535.1 of Camelus dromedarius. NCBI lineage: Eukaryota > Metazoa > Chordata > Mammalia > Artiodactyla > Camelidae > Camelus > Camelus dromedarius. The sequence continues at coordinate 4,812,675 of NW_026989731.1, forward strand.
GCTCACATCTCAGTAATGAATTTTTGTCGAATCCGGGATGCTTGTATTGTGTTGGGAACACGGATGTCACGTTCTGGAAAACAATGTAATTTACATGTCTCGTGTGTAGAACACACTCAAAGAGAATTTTTCAGCACAATCTTTCTCATTTTCTAACCTGGCGATAAGAATAAGCTGCAAAATCAAGGTAAATAATTCTATGTGTAAGGATTCCTTTTATGGTGAATGAAAGTTCGGTAATCCACATGCTCACAGCTCAGTAACCATTGTTTGTCGAATCCGTAATGCGCGTAGCATTTTCGGAACACCGAATGTCACGGTGAGGGAAAGAAATTATATTACATGTCTATTGGGTAGAACTCGCTCCAAGAGTATTTTTCTATGAAAACTGCCTGATTTTCGAATCTGACATTAGGGAAAACCTGCGCACACAGACTAAGTGTTTCTAGGTGTAAAATGCCTTGTATGGTGGATGAAAGTTCTCTAATCCACATTCTCAGAACTCAGTAATGATTGTTTGTCGAATCCGTGATACATAAAGCCTGTTCTGAACACGGAACGTCATGGTGAGGGAAACTGTGTAAATTACATGTCTATTGGTTATAAATCGCTCCAAGAGGATTTTTATGTGAAATCTACCGCATTTTCGGATGTGACATTAGGAAAAACCTGCGAAAACAGAGTAAGTGTTTCTATGTGTAAATATGCCTTCTATGGTGGATGAAAGTTCAGTAATCCACATGTTCACAACTCAGAAATAAATGTTTGACGAATCCATCATGCATGTAGTGTGTTCAGAACACGGATATTCACGGTGAGGGCAACTATGTAAATTACACGTCTATTGTGTATAACTTCCTCCACAAGGATATTTCTGTGGAAACTGCCTGATTTTTGATACTGGCATTAGAAAAAAGATGCGAACTCAAAATAAATATTTCTAGGTGTTTATATGCCTTGAATGGTGATTGAAAGTTCGGTTATCCACATGCTCACAACTCAGTAATGAATGTTTTTCGAATCCGTGTTGTATTTAACGTGATCGGAAGACAGAATGACACAATAAGTTAAGCTATGTAAATTACATATCTATAGGGAAGAGCTCCCTACAAGAGCATTTTCCCGTGAAATATTCCTCATTTCCGAAACTGATGTTAGGAAAAGCTGCGAAATCTGAGTAAATGCTTCTAGGTGACAATATGCCTTTTATGGTGGATGAAAGATCGGTAATCCACATGCTCACAACTCAGTAAGTAATGTTTGTCAAATCCATCATGCATGTAGCATGCTCGGAACACGGAATATCATGGTGAGTGAAACCATGTAAATTAAAATACTATTTGAACGGATTCGCCCCAAGTGAATATTTCTGCGCAATCTTCATGAATTTTGAAACTGGCTTTAGGAAATTCTGCGAAATCTGGTAAATATTTCTAGGTATAAATATGCCTTGCATGGTGGATGAAAGATCGCTATACACATACTCACATCTCAGTAAGGAATGCTTGTGAAATCCTTGATGCTTGTAGAATGACGGAACACGGAAAGTCACGGTGAGGGAAATTATGTGAGTTACATTTCTATTGGGTAGATCTCGCTCCAAGAGCATATGTGTGTGAAATCCCCTCATTTTCGAAACTGTCTTTAGGAAAATACTGTGAACTCAGAGTAAATGTTTCTTGGTGTAAATATGCCCTGTATGGTGTTGAAAGTTTGTTAATCCACATGTTCTCACCTCTGTAATGCATGTTTGTCGTATCCGTGATGCATGTTACGTGTTCGGAACACGGAATATCACGCTGAGGAAACGATGTAAATTACATGCCGATTGGTTAGAACTCGCTCCAAGAGAAGTTTTCTGTGATATCTACCTCATTTTTGAAACTGGTGTTAGGAAAAAGCTGGGAAATCAGAGAAAAATTTTCTAGGTGTAACTCTGCCATGTATGGGGATGAAAGTTCAGTAATCCACATGCTCACAACTCAGTCATGAATGTTTTTTCGAATCCGTGTTACATGTAGTGTGTTCGTAACACGGAATGTCATGGTGGAGGAAGAAAAGTAAATTATGTGTCTATTGGTTAGAATTCGCTCCAAGAGTATTTTTTTCAGAAATCTGCCTGATTTTGGAATCCGGCGTTACGAATAACCTGCGAACTGAGAATAAATATATCTAGTATTTAACATGCCTTGTATGGAGGATGAAAGTTCGGTAATTCATGAAAAATGCTCCCAACTCATCAAAAATAATTGTCGAATCCGTGATGCATGTATCGTTTTCAGAACGTGGAAATTCACGGTGAGTGAAACAATTTAAATAAAAGTTCTAGTGTATACAACACACTCAAAGAGGATTTTTATGCGCAATATACCTCATTTTCTAAACTGGAGTTAAGAAAATGCTGCGAAATAATATTAAATGCTTCTCGGTGTAAATATGCCTTTCATACTAGGTGAAAGTTCAGTAATCCACATGCTAACAACTCATTAGTGAATATGTGTCGAATCCGTGATGCATGTAGCATATACGGAACATGGAATTACACGGTGAGGGAATCTCTGTCAATTACATTTCTGTTGGATAGAACTTGATGTAAGACGGTTTTTCTGTGAAAACTGCCTGTTTTTCAAAACTGGCATTAGAAATAACTGGGAACTCAGAGTATATAATTCGAAGTGTTAATATTCTTTGAATGGTGAATGAAAGCTCTGTAATCCACATGCTCACAAATCAGTAATAACTGTTTGTTGAATCCATGATGCATGTAATGTGTTCGGAGAACAGAATGTCACGGTCAGGTAAACTTTGTAAATTACATGTCAATCGGGTAGAAGTCGATAAAACAGCATTTTTCTGCAAAATATGCCTCATTTCCGAAACGGGCTATTGGAAAAGTCTGTGAAATCAGGGTAAATGTTTCTTGATGTTAATATGAACTGCATGGTGTTGAAAGTTTGGTAATCCACATGTTCTCACCTCAGTAATGAACGTTTGTCGTATCCTTGATGCATGTAACAGGTTCGGAACGCAGAATATCACGGTGAGGAAACTGTAAATTCAATGTCGATAGGGAAGAACACGCTCCAAGAGAATTTTTCTGTGAAATCTACCTCAATTACAAAACTGGTGTTAGGATAAAGTTGGGAAATAAGAGTAAAATTTCTTTGGTGTCTATATGCCCATTTTGGTGATGAATGTTCATTAATCCTCGTGCTCACAACTCAGTAATGAATGTTTTTTCGAATCCATGATGCATGTAACGTGTTCGGAACACAGAATATCATGGTGAAGAGACTATGTAAACTAGATATCTAGTGGGTACATCAATTTCAAAGTGTATTTTACTGAGCCATCTGCCTCATTTTTAAACTGGCATTAGAAAAACTTGCAAAATCAGAGTAATTTATGTAGGTGAACATATGCCTTTAATGGTGAATGAGATTTCAGTAATCCACATGCTCACAAATCAGTAATGAATGTTTTTCAAGTCTGTGATGCAATTAATGTGTTTGGAAGATGGAATGACACGGTCAGGTAAGCTATGGAAATTACATATGTGTCGGGTAGAACTAACTATAAGACCATTTATCTGTGAAAAATACCTCATATCCAAAACTGGCGTTAGGAAAAGCTGCAAAATCTGAGTAAATGCTTCTAGGTGACAATATGCCTTTTATGGTGGATGAAAGTTCGGTACTCCACATGTTCACAACTCATTAAAGAATGTTTGTGCAATCCATCATGTATGTAGCATCTTCGAAACACAGAATATCATGGTTAGGGAAACTGTGTAAATTAAATTTCTATTTGGTAGAACTCGCACCAAGAGGGTTTTACTGCAAAAACTTCATGATTTCTGAAACAGGCGTTATGAAAAACCTGTGAAAAATGAGAAAATATTTCTAGGAATAAATATGCCATTCATGGTGAATGAAAGTTTGTAATACACATGCTCACATCTCAGTAATGAATTTTTGTCAAATCCGGGATGCTTGTATTGTGTTGGGAACACGGATGTCACGTTCTGGAAAACAATGTAATTTACATGTCTCGTGTGTAGAACACACTCAAAGAGAATTTTTCAGCACAATCTTTCTCATTTTCTAACCTGGCGATAAGAATAAGCTGCAAAATCAAGGTAAATAATTCTATGTGTAAGGATTCCTTTTATGGTGAATGAAAGTTCGGTAATCCACATGCTCACAGCTCAGTAACCATTGTTTGTCGAATCCGTAATGCGCGTAGCATTTTCGGAACACCGAATGTCACGGTGAGGGAAAGAAATTATATTACATGTCTATTGGGTAGAACTCGCTCCAAGAGTATTTTTCTATGAAAACTGCCTGATTTTCGAATCTGACATTAGGGAAAACCTGCGCACACAGACTAAGTGTTTCTAGGTGTAAAATGCCTTGTATGGTGGATGAAAGTTCTCTAATCCACATTCTCAGAACTCAGTAATGATTGTTTGTCGAATCCGTGATACATAAAGCCTGTTCTGAACACGGAACGTCATGGTGAGGGAAACTGTGTAAATTACATGTCTATTGGTTATAAATCGCTCCAAGAGGATTTTTATGTGAAATCTACCGCATTTTCGGATGTGACATTAGGAAAAACCTGCGAAAACAGAGTAAGTGTTTCTATGTGTAAATATGCCTTCTATGGTGGATGAAAGTTCAGTAATCCACATGTTCACAACTCAGAAATAAATGTTTGACGAATCCATCATGCATGTAGTGTGTTCAGAACACGGATATTCACGGTGAGGGCAACTATGTAAATTACACGTCTATTGTGTATAACTTCCTCCACAAGGATATTTCTGTGGAAACTGCCTGATTTTTGATACTGGCATTAGAAAAAAGATGCGAACTCAAAATAAATATTTCTAGGTGTTTATATGCCTTGAATGGTGATTGAAAGTTCGGTTATCCACATGCTCACAACTCAGTAATGAATGTTTTTCGAATCCGTGTTGTATTTAACGTGATCGGAAGACAGAATGACACAATAAGTTAAGCTATGTAAATTACATATCTATAGGGAAGAGCTCCCTACAAGAGCATTTTCCCGTGAAATATTCCTCATTTCCGAAACTGATGTTAGGAAAAGCTGCGAAATCTGAGTAAATGCTTCTAGGTGACAATATGCCTTTTATGGTGGATGAAAGATCGGTAATCCACATGCTCACAACTCAGTAAGTAATGTTTGTCAAATCCATCATGCATGTAGCATGCTCGGAACACGGAATATCATGGTGAGTGAAACCATGTAAATTAAAATACTATTTGAACGGACTCGCCCCAAGTGAATATTTCTGCGCAATCTTCATGAATTTTGAAACTGGCTTTAGGAAATTCTGCGAAATCTGGTAAATATTTCTAGGTATAAATATGCCTTGCATGGTGGATGAAAGATCGCTATACACATACTCACATCTCAGTAATGAATGCTTGTGAAATCCTTGATGCTTGTAGAATGACGGAACACGGAAAGTCACGGTGAGGGAAATTATGTGAGTTACATTTCTATTGGGTAGATCTCGCTCCAAGAGCATATGTGTGTGAAATCCCCTCATTTTCGAAACTGTCTTTAGGAAAATACTGTGAACTCAGAGTAAATGTTTCTTGGTGTAAATATGCCCTGTATGGTGTTGAAAGTTTGTTAATCCACATGTTCTCACCTCTGTAATGCATGTTTGTCGTATCCGTGATGCATGTTACGTGTTCGGAACACGGAATATCACGCTGAGGAAACGATGTAAATTACATGCCGATTGGGTAGAACTCGCTCCAAGAGAAGTTTTCTGTGATATCTACCTCATTTTTGAAACTGGTGTTAGGAAAAAGCTGGGAAATCAGAGAAAAATTTTCTAGGTGTAACTCTGCCATATATGGGGATGAAAGTTCAGTAATCCACATGCTCACAACTCAGTCATGAATGTTTTTTCGAATCCGTGTTACATGTAGTGTGTTCGTAACACGGAATGTCATGGTGGAGGAAGAAAAGTAAATTATGTGTCTATTGGTTAGAATTCGCTCCAAGAGTATTTTTTTCAGAAATCTGCCTGATTTTGGAATCCGGCATTACGAATAACCTGCGAACTGAGAATAAATATATCTAGTATTTAACATGCCTTGTATGGAGGATGAAAGTTCGGTAATTCATGAAAAATGCTCCCAACTCATCAAAAATAATTGTCGAATCCGTGATGCATGTATCGTTTTCAGAACGTGGAAATTCACGGTGAGTGAAACAATTTAAATAAAAGTTCTAGTGTATACAACACACTCAAAGAGGATTTTTATGCGCAATATACCTCATTTTCTAAACTGGAGTTAAGAAAATGCTGCGAAATAATATTAAATGCTTCTCGGTGTAAATATGCCTTTCATACTAGGTGAAAGTTCAGTAATCCACATGCTAACAACTCATTAGTGAATATGTGTCGAATCCGTGATGCATGTAGCATATACGGAACATGGAATTACACGGTGAGGGAATCTCTGTCAATTACATTTCTGTTGGATAGAACTTGATGTAAGACGGTTTTTCTGTGAAAACTGCCTGTTTTTCAAAACTGGCATTAGAAATAACTGGGAACTCAGAGTATATAATTCGAAGTGTTAATATTCTTTGAATGGTGAATGAAAGCTCTGTAATCCACATGCTCACAAATCAGTAATAACTGTTTGTTGAATCCATGATGCATGTAATGTGTTCGGAGAACAGAATGTCACGGTCAGGTAAACTTTGTAAATTACATGTCAATCGGGTAGAAGTCGATAAAACAGCATTTTTCTGCAAAATATGCCTCATTTCCGAAACGGGCTATTGGAAAAGTCTGTGAAATCAGGGTAAATGTTTCTTGATGTTAATATGAACTGCATGGTGTTGAAAGTTTGGTAATCCACATGTTCTCACCTCAGTAATGAACGTTTGTCGTATCCTTGATGCATGTAACAGGTTCGGAACGCAGAATATCACGGTGAGGAAACTGTAAATTCAATGTCGATAGGGAAGAACACGCTCCAAGAGAATTTTTCTGTGAAATCTACCTCAATTACAAAACTGGTGTTAGGATAAAGTTGGGAAATAAGAGTAAAATTTCTTTGGTGTCTATATGCCCATTTTGGTGATGAATGTTCATTAATCCTCGTGCTCACAACTCAGTAATGAATGTTTTTTCGAATCCATGATGCATGTAACGTGTTCGGAACACAGAATATCATGGTGAAGAGACTATGTAAACTAGATATCTAGTGGGTACATCAATTTCAAAGTGTATTTTACTGAGCCATCTGCCTCATTTTTAAACTGGCATTAGAAAAACTTGCAAAATCAGAGTAATTTATGTAGGTGAACATATGCCTTTAATGGTGAATGAGATTTCAGTAATCCACATGCTCACAAATCAGTAATGAATGTTTTTCAAGTCTGTGATGCAATTAATGTGTTTGGAAGATGGAATGACACGGTCAGGTAAGCTATGGAAATTACATATGTGTCGGGTAGAACTAACTATAAGACCATTTATCTGTGAAAAATACCTCATATCCAAAACTGGCGTTAGGAAAAGCTGCAAAATCTGAGTAAATGCTTCTAGGTGACAATATGCCTTTTATGGTGGATGAAAGTTCGGTACTCCACATGTTCACAACTCATTAAAGAATGTTTGTGCAATCCATCATGTATGTAGCGTCTTCGAAACACAGAATATCATGGTTAGGGAAACTGTGTAAATTAAATTTCTATTTGGTAGAACTCGCACCAAGAGGGTTTTACTGCAAAAACTTCATGATTTCTGAAACAGGCGTTATGAAAAACCTGTGAAAAATGAGAAAATATTTCTAGGAATAAATATGCCATTCATGGTGAATGAAAGTTTGTAATACACATGCTCACATCTCAGTAATGAATTTTTGTCGAATCCGGGATGCTTGTATTGTGTTGGGAACACGGATGTCACGTTCTGGAAAACAATGTAATTTACATGTCTCGTGTGTAGAACACACTCAAAGAGAATTTTTCAGCACAATCTTTCTCATTTTCTAACCTGGCGATAAGAATAAGCTGCAAAATCAAGGTAAATAATTCTATGTGTAAGGATTCCTTTTATGGTGAATGAAAGTTCGGTAATCCACATGCTCACAGCTCAGTAACCATTGTTTGTCGAATCCGTAATGCGCGTAGCATTTTCGGAACACCGAATGTCACGGTGAGGGAAAGAAATTATATTACATGTCTATTGGGTAGAACTCGCTCCAAGAGTATTTTTCTATGAAAACTGCCTGATTTTCGAATCTGACATTAGGGAAAACCTGCGCACACAGACTAAGTGTTTCTAGGTGTAAAATGCCTTGTATGGTGGATGAAAGTTCTCTAATCCACATTCTCAGAACTCAGTAATGATTGTTTGTCGAATCCGTGATACATAAAGCCTGTTCTGAACACGGAACGTCATGGTGAGGGAAACTGTGTAAATTACATGTCTATTGGTTATAAATCGCTCCAAGAGGATTTTTATGTGAAATCTACCGCATTTTCGGATGTGACATTAGGAAAAACCTGCGAAAACAGAGTAAGTGTTTCTATGTGTAAATATGCCTTCTATGGTGGATGAAAGTTCAGTAATCCACATGTTCACAACTCAGAAATAAATGTTTGACGAATCCATCATGCATGTAGTGTGTTCAGAACACGGATATTCACGGTGAGGGCAACTATGTAAATTACAGGTCTATTGTGTATAACTTCCTCCACAAGGATATTTCTGTGGAAACTGCCTGATTTTTGATACTGGCATTAGAAAAAAGATGCGAACTCAAAATAAATATTTCTAGGTGTTTATATGCCTTGAATGGTGATTGAAAGTTCGGTTATCCACATGCTCACAACTCAGTAATGAATGTTTTTCGAATCCGTGTTGTATTTAACGTGATCGGAAGACAGAATGACACAATAAGTTAAGCTATGTAAATTACATATCTATAGGGAAGAGCTCCCTACAAGAGCATTTTCCCGTGAAATATTCCTCATTTCCGAAACTGATGTTAGGAAAAGCTGCGAAATCTGAGTAAATGCTTCTAGGTGACAATATGCCTTTTATGGTGGATGAAAGATCGGTAATCCACATGCTCACAACTCAGTAAGTAATGTTTGTCAAATCCATCATGCATGTAGCATGCTCGGAACACGGAATATCATGGTGAGTGAAACCATGTAAATTAAAATACTATTTGAACGGACTCGCCCCAAGTGAATATTTCTGCGCAATCTTCATGAATTTTGAAACTGGCTTTAGGAAATTCTGCGAAATCTGGTAAATATTTCTAGGTATAAATATGCCTTGCATGGTGGATGAAAGATCGCTATACACATACTCACATCTCAGTAATGAATGCTTGTGAAATCCTTGATGCTTGTAGAATGACGGAACACGGAAAGTCACGGTGAGGGAAATTATGTGAGTTACATTTCTATTGGGTAGATCTCGCTCCAAGAGCATATGTGTGTGAAATCCCCTCATTTTCGAAACTGTCTTTAGGAAAATACTGTGAACTCAGAGTAAATGTTTCTTGGTGTAAATATGCCCTGTATGGTGTTGAAAGTTTGTTAATCCACATGTTCTCACCTCTGTAATGCATGTTTGTCGTATCCGTGATGCATGTTACGTGTTCGGAACACGGAATATCACGCTGAGGAAACGATGTAAATTACATGCCGATTGGTTAGAACTCGCTCCAAGAGAAGTTTTCTGTGATATCTACCTCATTTTTGAAACTGGTGTTAGGAAAAAGCTGGGAAATCAGAGAAAAATTTTCTAGGTGTAACTCTGCCATGTATGGGGATGAAAGTTCAGTAATCCACATGCTCACAACTCAGTCATGAATGTTTTTTCGAATCCGTGTTACATGTAGTGTGTTCGTAACACGGAATGTCATGGTGGAGGAAGAAAAGTAAATTATGTGTCTATTGGTTAGAATTCGCTCCAAGAGTATTTTTTTCAGAAATCTGCCTGATTTTGGAATCCGGCGTTACGAATAACCTGCGAACTGAGAATAAATATATCTAGTATTTAACATGCCTTGTATGGAGGATGAAAGTTCGGTAATTCATGAAAAATGCTCCCAACTCATCAAAAATAATTGTCGAATCCGTGATGCATGTATCGTTTTCAGAACGTGGAAATTCACGGTGAGTGAAACAATTTAAATAAAAGTTCTAGTGTATACAACACACTCAAAGAGGATTTTTATGCGCAATATACCTCATTTTCTAAACTGGAGTTAAGAAAATGCTGCGAAATAATATTAAATGCTTCTCGGTGTAAATATGCCTTTCATACTAGGTGAAAGTTCAGTAATCCACATGCTAACAACTCATTAGTGAATATGTGTCGAATCCGTGATGCATGTAGCATATACGGAACATGGAATTACACGGTGAGGGAATCTCTGTCAATTACATTTCTGTTGGATAGAACTTGATGTAAGACGGTTTTTCTGTGAAAACTGCCTGTTTTTCAAAACTGGCATTAGAAATAACTGGGAACTCAGAGTATATAATTCGAAGTGTTAATATTCTTTGAATGGTGAATGAAAGCTCTGTAATCCACATGCTCACAAATCAGTAATAACTGTTTGTTGAATCCATGATGCATGTAATGTGTTCGGAGAACAGAATGTCACGGTCAGGTAAACTTTGTAAATTACATGTCAATCGGGTAGAAGTCGATAAAACAGCATTTTTCTGCAAAATATGCCTCATTTCCGAAACGGGCTATTGGAAAAGTCTGTGAAATCAGGGTAAATGTTTCTTGATGTTAATATGAACTGCATGGTGTTGAAAGTTTGGTAATCCACATGTTCTCACCTCAGTAATGAACGTTTGTCGTATCCTTGATGCATGTAACAGGTTCGGAACGCAGAATATCACGGTGAGGAAACTGTAAATTCAATGTCGATAGGGAAGAACACGCTCCAAGAGAATTTTTCTGTGAAATCTACCTCAATTACAAAACTGGTGTTAGGATAAAGTTGGGAAATAAGAGTAAAATTTCTTTGGTGTCTATATGCCCATTTTGGTGATGAATGTTCATTAATCCTCGTGCTCACAACTCAGTAATGAATGTTTTTTCGAATCCATGATGCATGTAACGTGTTCGGAACACAGAATATCATGGTGAAGAGACTATGTAAACTAGATATCTAGTGGGTACATCAATTTCAAAGTGTATTTTACTGAGCCATCTGCCTCATTTTTAAACTGGCATTAGAAAAACTTGCAAAATCAGAGTAATTTATGTAGGTGAACATATGCCTTTAATGGTGAATGAGATTTCAGTAATCCACATGCTCACAAATCAGTAATGAATGTTTTTCAAGTCTGTGATGCAATTAATGTGTTTGGAAGATGGAATGACACGGTCAGGTAAGCTATGGAAATTACATATCTGTCGGGTAGAACTAACTATAAGACCATTTATCTGTGAAAAATACCTCATATCCAAAACTGGCGTTAGGAAAAGCTGCAAAATCTGAGTAAATGCTTCTAGGTGACAATATGCCTTTTATGGTGGATGAAAGTTCGGTACTCCACATGTTCACAACTCATTAAAGAATGTTTGTGCAATCCATCATGTATGTAGTGTCTTCGAAACACAGAATATCATGGTTAGGGAAACTGTGTAAATTAAATTTCTATTTGGTAGAACTCGCACCAAGAGGATTTTACTGCAAAAACTTCATGATTTCTGAAACAGGCGTTATGAAAAACCTGTGAAAAATGAGAAAATATTTCTAGGAATAAATATGCCATTCATGGTGAATGAAAGTTTGTAATACACATGCTCACATCTCAGTAATGAATTTTTGTCGAATCCGGGATGCTTGTATTGTGTTGGGAACACGGATGTCACGTTCTGGAAAACAATGTAATTTACATGTCTCGTGTGTAGAACACAGTCAAAGAGAATTTTTCAGCACAATCTTTCTCATTTTCTAACCTGGCGATAAGAATAAGCTGCAAAATCAAGGTAAATAATTCTATGTGTAAGGATTCCTTTTATGGTGAATGAAAGTTCGGTAATCCACATGCTCACAGCTCAGTAACCATTGTTTGTCGAATCCGTAATGCGCGTAGCATTTTCGGAACACCGAATGTCACGGTGAGGGAAAGAAATTATATTACATGTCTATTGGGTAGAACTCGCTCCAAGAGTATTTTTCTATGAAAACTGCCTGATTTTCGAATCTGACATTAGGGAAAACCTGCGCACACAGACTAAGTGTTTCTAGGTGTAAAATGCCTTGTATGGTGGATGAAAGTTCTCTAATCCACATTCTCAGAACTCAGTAATGATTGTTTGTCGAATCCGTGATACATAAAGCCTGTTCTGAACACGGAACGTCATGGTGAGGGAAACTGTGTAAATTACATGTCTATTGGTTATAAATCGCTCCAAGAGGATTTTTATGTGAAATCTACCGCATTTTCGGATGTGACATTAGGAAAAACCTGCGAAAACAGAGTAAGTGTTTCTATGTGTAAATATGCCTTCTATGGTGGATGAAAGTTCAGTAATCCACATGTTCACAACTCAGAAATAAATGTTTGACGAATCCATCATGCATGTAGTGTGTTCAGAACACGGATATTCACGGTGAGGGCAACTATGTAAATTACACGTCTATTGTGTATAACTTCCTCCACAAGGATATTTCTGTGGAAACTGCCTGATTTTTGATACTGGCATTAGAAAAAAGATGCGAACTCAAAATAAATATTTCTAGGTGTTTATATGCCTTGAATGGTGATTGAAAGTTCGGTTATCCACATGCTCACAACTCAGTAATGAATGTTTTTCGAATCCGTGTTGTATTTAACGTGATCGGAAGACAGAATGACACAATAAGTTAAGCTATGTAAATTACATATCTATAGGGAAGAGCTCCCTACAAGAGCATTTTCCCGTGAAATATTCCTCATTTCCGAAACTGATGTTAGGAAAAGCTGCGAAATCTGAGTAAATGCTTCTAGGTGACAATATGCCTTTTATGGTGGATGAAAGATCGGTAATCCACATGCTCACAACTCAGTAAGTAATGTTTGTCAAATCCATCATGCATGTAGCATGCTCGGAACACGGAATATCATGGTGAGTGAAACCATGTAAATTAAAATACTATTTGAACGGACTCGCCCCAAGTGAATATTTCTGCGCAATCTTCATGAATTTTGAAACTGGCTTTAGGAAATTCTGCGAAATCTGGTAAATATTTCTAGGTATAAATATGCCTTGCATGGTGGATGAAAGATCGCTATACACATACTCACATCTCAGTAAGGAATGCTTGTGAAATCCTTGATGCTTGTAGAATGACGGAACAAGGAAAGTCACGGTGAGGGAAATTATGTGAGTTACATTTCTATTGGGTAGATCTCGCTCCAAGAGCATATGTGTGTGAAATCCCCTCATTTTCGAAACTGTCTTTAGGAAAATACTGTGAACTCAGAGTAAATGTTTCTTGGTGTAAATATGCCCTGTATGGTGTTGAAAGTTTGTTAATCCACATGTTCTCACCTCTGTAATGCATGTTTGTCGTATCCGTGATGCATGTTACGTGTTCGGAACACGGAATATCACGCTGAGGAAACGATGTAAATTACATGCCGATTGGTTAGAACTCGCTCCAAGAGAAGTTTTCTGTGATATCTACCTCATTTTTGAAACTGGTGTTAGGAAAAAGCTGGGAAATCAGAGAAAAATTTTCTAGGTGTAACTCTGCCATGTATGGGGATGAAAGTTCAGTAATCCACATGCTCACAACTCAGTCATGAATGTTTTTTCGAATCCGTGTTACATGTAGTGTGTTCGTAACACGGAATGTCATGGTGGAGGAAGAAAAGTAAATTATGTGTCTATTGGTTAGAATTCGCTCCAAGAGTATTTTTTTCAGAAATCTGCCTGATTTTGGAATCCGGCGTTACGAATAACCTGCGAACTGAGAATAAATATATCTAGTATTTAACATGCCTTGTATGGAGGATGAAAGTTCGGTAATTCATGAAAAATGCTCCCAACTCATCAAAAATAATTGTCGAATCCGTGATGCATGTATCGTTTTCAGAACGTGGAAATTCACGGTGAGTGAAACAATTTAAATAAAAGTTCTAGTGTATACAACACACTCAAAGAGGATTTTTATGCGCAATATACCTCATTTTCTAAACTGGAGTTAAGAAAATGCTGCGAAATAATATTAAATGCTTCTTGGTGTAAATATGCCTTTCATACTAGGTGAAAGTTCAGTAATCCACATGCTAACAACTCATTAGTGAATATGTGTCGAATCCGTGATGCATGTAGCATATACGGAACATGGAATTACACGGTGAGGGAATCTCTGTCAATTACATTTCTGTTGGATAGAACTTGATGTAAGACGGTTTTTCTGTGAAAACTGCCTGTTTTTCAAAACTGGCATTAGAAATAACTGGGAACTCAGAGTATATAATTCGAAGTGTTAATATTCTTTGAATGGTGAATGAAAGCTCTGTAATCCACATGCTCACAAATCAGTAATAACTGTTTGTTGAATCCATGATGCATGTAATGTGTTCGGAGAACAGAATGTCACGGTCAGGTAAACTTTGTAAATTACATGTGAATCGGGTAGAAGTCGATAAAACAGCATTTTTCTGCAAAATATGCCTCATTTCCGAAACGGGCTATTGGAAAAGTCTGTGAAATCAGGGTAAATGTTTCTTGATGTTAATATGAACTGCATGGTGTTGAAAGTTTGGTAATCCACATGTTCTCACCTCAGTAATGAACGTTTGTCGTATCCTTGATGCATGTAACAGGTTCGGAACGCAGAATATCACGGTGAGGAAACTGTAAATTCAATGTCGATAGGGAAGAACACGCTCCAAGAGAATTTTTCTGTGAAATCTACCTCAATTACAAAACTGGTGTTAGGATAAAGTTGGGAAATAAGAGTAAAATTTCTTTGGTGTCTATATGCCCATTTTGGTGATGAATGTTCATTAATCCTCGTGCTCACAACTCAGTAATGAATGTTTTTTCGAATCCATGATGCATGTAACGTGTTCGGAACACAGAATATCATGGTGAAGAGACTATGTAAACTAGATATCTAGTGGGTACATCAATTTCAAAGTGTATTTTACTGAGCCATCTGCCTCATTTTTAAACTGGCATTAGAAAAACTTGCAAAATCAGAGTAATTTATGTAGGTGAACATATGCCTTTAATGGTGAATGAGATTTCAGTAATCCACATGCTCACAAATCAGTAATGAATGTTTTTCAAGTCTGTGATGCAATTAATGTGTTTGGAAGATGGAATGACACGGTCAGGTAAGCTATGGAAATTACATATCTGTCGGGTAGAACTAACTATAAGACCATTTATCTGTGAAAAATACCTCATATCCAAAACTGGCGTTAGGAAAAGCTGCAAAATCTGAGTAAATGCTTCTAGGTGACAATATGCCTTTTATGGTGGATGAAAGTTCGGTACTCCACATGTTCACAACTCATTAAAGAATGTTTGTGCAATCCATCATGTATGTAGCGTCTTCGAAACACAGAATATCATGGTTAGGGAAACTGTGTAAATTAAATTTCTATTTGGTAGAACTCGCACCAAGAGGATTTTACTGCAAAAACTTCATGATTTCTGAAACAGGCGTTATGAAAAACCTGTGAAAAATGAGAAAATATTTCTAGGAATAAATATGCCATTCATGGTGAATGAAAGTTTGTAATACACATGCTCACATCTCAGTAATGAATTTTTGTCGAATCCGGGATGCTTGTATTGTGTTGGGAACACGGATGTCACGTTCTGGAAAACAATGTAATTTACATGTCTCGTGTGTAGAACACACTCAAAGAGAATTTTTCAGCACAATCTTTCTCATTTTCTAACCTGGCGATAAGAATAAGCTGCAAAATCAAGGTAAATTATTCTATGTGTAAGGATTCCTTTTATGGTGAATGAAAGTTCGGTAATCCACATGCTCACAGCTCAGTAACCATTGTTTGTCGAATCCGTAATGCGTGTAGCATTTTCGGAACACCGAATGTCACGGTGAGGGAAAGAAATTATATTACATGTCTATTGGGTAGAACTCGCTCCAAGAGTATTTTCCTATGAAAACTGCCTGATTTCCGAATCTGACATTAGGGAAAATCTGCGCACACAGACTAAGTGTTTCTAGGTGTAAAATGCCTTGTATGGTGGATGAAAGTTCTCTAATCCACATTCTCAGAACTCAGTAATGATTGTTTGTCGAATCCGTGATACATAAAGCCTGTTCTGAACACGGAACGTCATGGTGAGGGAAACTGTGTAAATTACATGTCTATTGGTTATAAATCGCTCCAAGAGGATTTTTATGTGAAATCTACCGCATTTTCGGATGTGACATTAGGAAAAACCTGCGAAAACAGAGTAAGTGTTTCTATGTGTAAATATGCCTTCTACGGTGGATGAAAGTTCAGTAATCCACATGTTCACAACTCAGAAATAAATGTTTGACGAATCCGTCATGCATGTAGTGTGTTCAGAACACGGATATTCACGGTGAGGGCAACTATGTAAATTACACGTCTATTGTGTATAACTTCCTCCACAAGGATATTTCTGTGGAAACTGCCTGATTTTTGATACTGGCATTAGAAAAAAGATGCGAACTCAAAATAAATATTTCTAGGTGTTTATATGCCTTGAATGGTGATTGAAAGTTCGGTTATCCACATGCTCACAACTCAGTAATGAATGTTTTTCGAATCCGTGTTGTATTTAACGTGATCGGAAGACGGAATGACACAATCAGTTAAGCTATGTAAATTACATATCTATAGGGAAGAGCTCCCTACAAGAGCATTTTTCCGTGAAATATGTCTCATTTCCGAAACTGATGTTAGGAAAAGCTGCGAAATCTGAGTAAATGCTTCTAGGTGACAATATGCCTTTTATGGTGGATGAAACATCGGTAATCCTCATGCTTACAACTCAGTAAGTAAGGTTTGTCAAATCCGTCATGCATGTAGCGTGCACGGAACACGGAATATCATGGTGAGGGAAACTATATAAATTAAAATACTATTTGAACCGACTCGCCCCAAGAGAATATTTCTGCGCAATCTTCATGATTTTTGAAACTGGCGTTAGGAAATTTCTGCGAAATCTGGTAAAAATTTCTAGGTATAAATATGCCTTGCATGGTGGATGAAAGATCTCAATACACATACTCACATCTCATTAATGAATGCTTGTGAAATCTTGATGCTTGTAGAATGTTCGGAACACGGAATGTCTCGGTGATTGAAATTATGTGAGTTACATTTCTATTGGGTAGATCTCGCTCCAAGAGCATTTGTGTGTGAAATCTCCCTCATTTTCGAAACTGTCTTTAGGAAAATACTGTGAACACAGAGTAAATATTTCTTGGTGTAAATATGCCCTGTATTTTGTTGAAAGTTTGTTAATCCACATGTTCTCACCTCTGTAATGCATGTTTTTCGTATCCGCGATGCATGTTACGTGTTCGGAACACGGAATATCACGCTGAGGAAACGATGTAAATTACATGCCGATTGGTTAGAACTCGCTCCAAGAGAAGTTTTCTGTGATATCTACCTCATTTTTGAACCTGGTGTTAGGAAAAAGCTGGGAAATCAGAGAAAAATTTTCTAGGTGTAACTCTGCCATGTATGGGGATGAAAGTTCAGTAATCCACATGCTCACAACTCAGTCATGAATGTTTTTTCGAATCCGTGTTACATGTAGTGTGTTCGTAACACGGAATGTCATGGTGGAGGAAGAAAAGTAAATTATGTGTCTATTGGTTAGAATTCGCTCCAAGAGTATTTTTTTCAGAAATCTGCCTGATTTTGGAATCCGGCATTACGAATAACCTGCGAACTGAGAATAAATATATCTAGTATTTAACATGCCTTGTATGGAGGATGAAAGTTCGGTAATTCATGAAAAATGCTCCCAACTCATCAAAAATAATTGTCGAATCCGTGATGCATGTATCGTTTTCAGAACGTTGAAATTCACGGTGAGTGAAACAATTTAAATAAAAGTTCTAGTGTATACAACACACTCAAAGAGGATTTTTATGCGCAATATACCTCATTTTCTAAACTGGAGTTAAGAAAATGCTGCGAAATAATATTAAATGCTTCTCGGTGTAAATATGCCTTTCATACTAGGTGAAAGTTCAGTAATCCACATGCTAACAACTCATTAGTGAATATGTGTCGAATCCGTGATGCATGTAGCATATACGGAACATGGAATTACACGGTGAGGGAATCTCTGTCAATTACATTTCTGTTGGATAGAACTTGATGTAAGACGGTTTTTCTGTGAAAACTGCCTGTTTTTCAAAACTGGCATTAGAAATAACTGGGAACTCAGAGTATATAATTCGAAGTGTTAATATTCTTTGAATGGTGAATGAAAGCTCTGTAATCCACATGCTCACAAATCAGTAATAACTGTTTGTTGAATCCATGATGCATGTAATGTGTTCGGAGAACAGAATGTCACGGTCAGGTAAACTTTGTAAATTACATGTGAATCGGGTAGAAGTCGATAAAACAGCATTTTTCTGCAAAATATGCCTCATTTCCGAAACGGGCTATTGGAAAAGTCTGTGAAATCAGGGTAAATGTTTCTTGATGTTAATATGAACTGCATGGTGTTGAAAGTTTGGTAATCCACATGTTCTCACCTCAGTAATGAACGTTTGTCGTATCCTTGATGCATGTAACAGGTTCGGAATGCGGAATATCACGCTGAGGGAACTATGTAAATTACATGCCGATTGGGTAGAACTCGCTCCAAGAGAATTTTTCTGTGATATCTACCTCATTTTCGAAACTGGTGTTAGGAAAAAGCTGGGAAATCAGAGAAAAATTTTCTAGGTGTAACTCTGACATGTATGGGGATGAAAGTTCAGTAATCCACATGCTCACAACTCAGTCATGAATGTTTTTTCGAATCCGTGTTACATGTAGTGTGTTCGTAACACGGAATGTCACGGTGGAGGAAGAAAATAAATTACATGTCTCTTGGTTAGAATTCGCTCCAAGAGGATTTTTTTGAGAAAACTGCCTGATTTTGAAATCCAGCGTTATGAATAACATGCAAACTGAGAAAAAATATATCTAGTTGTTAATATGCCTTGTATGGATGATGAAAGTTCGGTAATTCATGAAAAATGCTCACAACTCATTGAAAATATTTGTTGAATCCATGATGCATTTATCGTGTTCAGAACGTGGAAATTCACAGTGAGTGAAACAATTTAAATAAAAGTTCTACTGTATACAACAAACTCAAAGAGGATTTTTCTGCGCAATATGCCTCATTTTCTAAACTGGATTTAAGATAATGCTGCGAAATAATATTAAATTCTTCTCGGTGTAAATATGCCTTACATACTAGGTGAAAGTACAGTAATCCACATGCTAACAACTCATTAGTGAATATGTGTCGAATCCGTGATGCATGTAGCATATACGGAACATGGAATTACACGGTGAGGGAATCTCTGTCTATTACATTTCTGTTGGATAGAACTCGATGTAAGACGGTTTTTCTGTGAAAACTGCCTGTTTTCCAAAATTGGCATTAGAAAATAGCTGGGAACTCAGAGTAAATAATTCCAAGTGTTAATATTCCTTGAATGGTGAATGAAAGCTCGGTAATCCACATGCTCACAAATCAGTAATAACTGTTTGTCGAATCCATGATGCATTTAATGTGTTCTGAGCACAGAATGTCACGGTCAGGTAAACTATGTAAATAACATGTCTATCGGGTAGAAGTCAATAAAAGAGCATTTTTCTGCAAAATATGCCTCATTTCTGAAACTGGCTATTGGAAAAGTCTGTGAAATCAGGGTAAATGTTTGTTGGTGTAAATATGCCCTGCATGGTTTTGAAAGTTTGGTAATCCACATGTTCTCACCTCAGTAATGAATGTTTGTCGTATCCTTGATGCATGTAACAGTTTCAGAACTCGGAATATCACGGTGAGGAAACTATGTAAATTCAATGTTGATTGGGAAGAACTCACTCCAAGAGAATTTTTCTGTGAAAACTACCTCAATTCCAAACTGGTGTTAGGAAAAACCTGGGAAATAAGAGTAAAATTTCTTTGGTGTCAGTATGCCCATTTTGGTGATGAATGTTCATTAATCCTCATGCTCATAACTCAGTAATGAATGTTTTTTCGAAACCATGATGCATGTAACGTGTTCGGAACACAGAATATCATGGTGAAGAGACTATGTAAACTACATGTCTAGTGGGTACATCAATTTCAAAGTGTTCTTTACTGAGCCATCTGCCTCATTTTTTAAACTGGCATTAGAAAAACTTGCAAAATCAGAGTAAATTCTGTAGGTGCACATATGCCTTTAATGGTGAATGAGATTTCGGTAATCCACATGCTCACAAATCAGTAATGAATGTTTTTCAAGTCTGTGATGCAATTAATGTGTTTGGAAGATGGAATGACACGGTCAGGTAAGCTATGGAAATTACATATCTGTCGGGTAGAACTCGCTATAAGACCATTTATCTGTGAAAAATACCTCATATCCAAAACTGGCGTTAAGAAAAGCTGCAAAATCTGAGTAAATGCTTCTAGGTGACAATATGCCTTTTATGGTGGATGAAAGTTCGGTACTCCACATACTCACAACTCATTAAAGAATGTTTGTGCAATCCGTCATGTATGTAGCGTGTTCGAAACACAGAATATCATGGTTAGGGAAACTGTGTAAATTAAATTTCTATTTGGTAGAACTCGCACCAAGAGGATTTTACTGCAAAAACTTCATGATTTCTGAAACAGGCGTTATGAAAAACCTGTGAAAAATGAGAAAATATTTCTAGGAATAAATATGCCATTCATGGTGAATGAAAGTTTGTAATACACATGCTCACATCTCAGTAATGAATTTTTGTCGAATCCGGGATGCTTGTATTGTGTTGGGAACACGGATGTCACGTTCTGGAAAACAATGTAATTTACATGTCTCGTGTGTAGAACACACTCAAAGAGAATTTTTCAGCACAATCTTTCTCATTTTCTAACCTGGCGATAAGAATAAGCTGCAAAATCAAGGTAAATAATTCTATGTGTAAGGATTCCTTTTATGGTGAATGAAAGTTCGGTAATCCACATGCTCACAGCTCAGTAACCATTGTTTGTCGAATCCGTAATGCGTGTAGCATTTTCGGAACACCGAATGTCACGGTGAGGGAAAGAAATTATATTACATGTCTATTGGGTAGAACTCGCTCCAAGAGTATTTTCCTATGAAAACTGCCTGATTTCCGAATCTGACATTAGGGAAAATCTGCGCACACAGACTAAGTGTTTCTAGGTGTAAAATGCCTTGTATGGTGGATGAAAGTTCTCTAATCCACATTCTCAGAACTCAGTAATGATTGTTTGTCGAATCCGTGATACATAAAGCCTGTTCTGAACACGGAACGTCATGGTGAGGGAAACTGTGTAAATTACATGTCTATTGGTTATAAATCGCTCCAAGAGGATTTTTATGTGAAATCTACCGCATTTTCGGATGTGACATTAGGAAAAACCTGCGAAAACAGAGTAAGTGTTTCTATGTGTAAATATGCCTTCTACGGTGGATGAAAGTTCAGTAATCCACATGTTCACAACTCAGAAATAAATGTTTGACGAATCCGTCATGCATGTAGTGTGTTCAGAACACGGATATTCACGGTGAGGGCAACTATGTAAATTACACGTCTATTGTGTATAACTTCCTCCACAAGGATATTTCTGTGGAAACTGCCTGATTTTTGATACTGGCATTAGAAAAAAGATGCGAACTCAAAATAAATATTTCTAGGTGTTTATATGCCTTGAATGGTGATTGAAAGTTCGGTTATCCACATGCTCACAACTCAGTAATGAATGTTTTTTGAATCCGTGTTGTATTTAACGTGATCGGAAGACGGAATGACACAATCAGTTAAGCTATGTAAATTACATATCTATAGGGAAGAGCTCCCTACAAGAGCATTTTTCCGCGAAATATGCCTCATTTACGAAACTGATGTTAGGAAAAGCTGCGAAATCTGAGTAAATGCTTCTAGGTGACAATATGCCTTTTATGGTGGATGAAAGATCGGTAATCCTCATGCTCACAACTCAGTAAGTAATGTTTGTCAAATCCGTCATGCATGTAGCGTGCTCGGAACACAGAATATCATGGTGAGTGAAACCATGTAAATTAAAATACTATTTGAACGGACTCGCCCCAAGAGAATATTTCTGCGCAATCTTCATGATTTTTGAAACTGGCGTTAGGAAATTTCTGCGAAATCTGGTAAAAATTTCTAGGTATAAATATGCCTTGCTTGGTGGATGAAAGATTGCAATACACATACTCACATCTCAGTAGTGAATGCTTGTGAAATCCTAGATGCTTGTAGAATGTTCGGAACACAGAATGTCTCGGTGATTGAAATTATGTGAGTTACATTTCTATTGGGTAGATCTCGCTCCAAGAGCATTTGTGTGTGAAATCTCCCTCATTTTCGAAACTGTCTTTAGGAAAATACTGTGAACTCAGAGTAAATGTTTCTTGGTGTAAATATGCCATGTATGGTGTTGAAAGTTTGTTAATCCACATGTTCTCACCTCTGTAATGCATGTTTTTCGTATCCGCGATGCATGTTACGTGTTCGGAACACGGAATATCACGCTGAGGGAACTATGTAAATTACATGCTGATTGGGTAGAACTCGCTCCAAGAGAAGTTTTCTGTGATATCTACCTCATTTTCGAAACTGGTCTTAGGAATAAGCTGGGAAATCAGAGAAAATTTTCTAGGTGTATCTCTGCCATGTATGGGGATGAAAGTTCAGTAATCCACATGCTCACAACTCAGTCATGAATGTTTTTTCGAATCCGTGTTACATGTAGTGTGCTCGTAACACGGAATGTCACGGTGGAGGAAGAAAAGTAAATTACATGTCTATTGGTTAGAATTCGCTCCAAGAGGAATTTTTTGAGAAAACTGCCTGTTTTTGGAATCCGGCTTTATGAATAACCTGCAAACTGAGAATCAATATATCTAGTTGTTAATATGACTTGTATGGAGGATGAAAGTTCGGTAATTCATGAAAAATGCTCACAACTCATTAAAAATGTTTGTCGAATCCGTGATGCATGTATCGTGTTCAGAACATGGAAAGTCACGGTGAGTGAAACAATTTAAATAAAAGTTCTAGTGGATACAACACACTCAAAGAGGATTTTTCTGCGCAATATGCCTCATTTTCTAAACTGGAGTTAAGAAAATGCTGCGAAATAATATTAAATGCTTCTCGGTGTAAATATGCCTTTCATACTAGGTGAAAGTTCAGTAATCCACATGCTCACAACTCATTAAAGAATGTTTGTGCAATCCGTCATGTATGTAGTGTGTTCGAAACACAGAATATCATGGTTAGGGAAACTGTGTAAATTAAATTTCTATTTGGTAGAACTCGCACCAAGAGGATTTTACTGCAAAAACTTCATGATTTCTGAAACAGGCGTTATGAAAAACCTGTGAAAAATGAGAAAATATTTCTAGGAATAAATATCCCATTCATGGTGAATGAAAGTTTGTAATACACATGCTCACATCTCAGTAATGAATTTTTGTCGAATCCGGGATGCTTGTATTGTGTTGGGAACACGGATGTCACGTTCTGGAAAACAATGTAATTTACATGTCTCGTGTGTAGAACACACTCAAAGAGAATTTTTCAGCACAATCTTTCTCATTTTCTAACCTGGCGATAAGAATAAGCTGCAAAATCAAGGTAAATTATTCTATGTGTAAGGATTCCTTTTATGGTGAATGAAAGTTCGGTAATCCACATGCTCACAGCTCAGTAACCATTGTTTGTCGAATCCGTAATGCGTGTAGCATTTTCGGAACACCGAATGTCACGGTGAGGGAAAGAAATTATATTACATGTCTATTGGGTAGAACTCGCTCCAAGAGTATTTTCCTATGAAAACTGCCTGATTTCCGAATCTGACATTAGGGAAAATCTGCGCACACAGACTAAGTGTTTCTAGGTGTAAAATGCCTTGTATGGTGGATGAAAGTTCTCTAATCCACAGTCTCAGAACTCAGTAATGATTGTTTGTCGAATCCGTGATACATAAAGCCTGTTCTGAACACGGAACGTCATGGTGAGGGAAACTGTGTAAATTACATGTCTATTGGTTATAAATCGCTCCAAGAGGATTTTTATGTGAAATCTACCGCATTTTCGGATGTGACATTAGGAAAAACCTGCGAAAACAGAGTAAGTGTTTCTATGTGTAAATATGCCTTCTACGGTGGATGAAAGTTCAGTAATCCACATGTTCACAACTCAGAAATAAATGTTTGACGAATCCGTCATGCATGTAGTGCGTTCAGAACACGGATATTCACGGTGAGGGCAACTATGTAAATTACACGTCTATTGTGTATAACTTCCTCCACAAGGATATTTCTGTGGAAACTGCCTGATTTTTGATACTGGCATTAGAAAAAAGATGCGAACTCTAAATAAATATTTCTAGGTGTTTATATGCCTTGAATGGTGATTGAAAGTTCGGTTATCCACATGCTCACAACTCAGTAATGAATGTTTTTCGAATCCGTGTTGTATTTAACGTGATCGGAAGACGGAATGACACAATCAGTTAAGCTATGTAAATTACATATCTATAGGGAAGAGCTCCCTACAAGAGCATTTTTCCACGAAATATGCCTCATTTACGAAACTGATGTTAGGAAAAGCTGCGAAATCTGAGTAAATGCTTCTAGGTGACAATATGCCTTTTATGGTGGATGAAAGATCGGTAATCCTCATGCTCACAACTCAGTAAGTAATGTTTGTCAAATCCGTCATGCATGTAGCGTGCTCGGAACACAGAATATCATGGTGAGTGAAACCATGTAAATTAAAATACTATTTGAACGGACTCGCCCCAAGAGAATATTTCTGCGCAATCTTCATGATTTTTGAAACTGGCGTTAGGAAATTTCTGCGAAATCTGGTAAAAATTTCTAGGTATAAATATGCCTTGCATGGTGGATGAAAGATTGCAATAGACATACTCACATCTCAGTAGTGAATGCTTGTGAAATCCTAGATGCTTGTAGAATGTTCGGAACACAGAATGTCTCGGTGATTGAAATTATGTGAGTTACATTTCTATTGGGTAGATCTCGCTCCAAGAGCATTTGTGTGTGAAATCTCCCTCATTTTCGAAACTGTCTTTAGGAAAATACTGTGAACTCAGAGTAAATGTTTCTTGGTGTAAATATGCCCTGTATGGTGTTGAAAGTTTGTTAATCCACATGTTCTCACCTTTGTAATGCATGTTTTTCGTATCCCCGATGCATGTTACGTGATTGGAACACGGAATATCACGCTGAGGGAACTATGTAAATTACATGCCGATTGGGTAGAACTCGCTCCAAGAGAAGTTTTCTGTGATATCTACCTCATTTTCGAAACTGGTGTTAGGAATAAGCTGGGAAATCAGAGAAAATTTTCTAGGTGTATCTCTGCCATGTATGGGGATGAAAGTTCAGTAATCCACATGCTCACAACTCAGTCATGAATGTTTTTTCGAATCCGTGTTACATGTAGTGTGTTCGTAACACGGAATGTCACGGTGGAGGAAGAAAAGTAAATTACATGTCTATTGGTTAGAATTCGCTCCAAGAGGAATTTTTTGTGAAAACTGCCTGATTTTGGAATCCGGCTTTATGAATAACCTGCAAACTGAAAATAAATATATCTAGTTGTTAATATGACTTGTATGGAGGATGAAAGTTCGGTAATTCATGAAAAATGCTCACAACTCATTAAAAATGTTTGTCAAATCCGTGATGCATGTATCGTGTTCAGAACATGGAAAGTCACGGTGAGTGAAACAATTTAAATAAAAGTTCTAGTGGATACAACACACTCAAAGAGTATTTATCTGCGCAATATGCCTCATTTTCTAAACTGGAGTTAAGAAAATGCTGCGAAATAATATTAAATGCTTCTCGGTGTAAATATGCATTTCATACTAGGTGAAAGTTCAGTAATCCACATGCTCACAACTCATTAAAGAATGTTTGTGCAATCCGTCATTTATGTAGCGTGTTCGAAACATAGAATATCATGGTTAGGGAAACTGTGTAAATTAAATTTCTATTTGGTAGAACTCGCACCAAGAGGATTTTACTGCAAAAACTTCATGATTTCTGAAACAGGCGTTATGAAAAACCTGTGAAAAATGAGAAAATATTTCTAGGAATAAATATGCCATTCATGGTGAATGAAAGTTTGTAATACACATGATCTCATCTCAGTAATGAATTTTTGTCGAATCCGGGATGCTTGTATTGTGTTGGGAACACGGATGTCACGTTCTGGAAAACAATGTAATTTACATGTCTCGTGTGTAGAACACACTCAAAGAGAATTTTTCAGCACAATCTTTCTCATTTTCTAACCTGGCGATAAGAATAAGCTGCAAAATCAAGGTAAATAATTCTATGTGTAAGGATTCCTTTTATGGTGAATGAAAGTTCGGTAATCCACATGCTCACAGCTCAGTAACCATTGTTTGTCGAATCCGTAATGCGTGTAGCATTTTCGGAACACCGAATGTCACGGTGAGGGAAAGAAATTATATTACATGTCTATTGGGTAGAACTCGCTCCAAGAGTATTTTCCTATGAAAACTGCCTGATTTCCGAATCTGACATTAGGGAAAATCTGCGCACACAGACTAAGTGTTTCTAGGTGTAAAATGCCTTGTATGGTGGATGAAAGTTCTCTAATCCACATTCTCAGAACTCAGTAATGATTGTTTGTCGAATCCGTGATACATAATGCCTGTTCTGAACACGGAACGTCATGGTGAGGGAAACTGTGTAAATTACATATCTATTGGTTATAAATCGCTCCAAGAGGATTTTTATGTGAAATCTACCGCATTTTCGGATGTGACATTAGGAAAAACCTGCGAAAACAGAGTAAGTGTTTCTATGTGTAAATATGCCTTCTACGGTGGATGAAAGTTCAGTAATCCACATGTTCACAACTCAGAAATAAATGTTTGACGAATCCGTCATGCATGTAGTGTGTTCAGAACACGGATATTCACGGTGAGGGCAACTTTGTAAATTACAAGTCTATTGTGTATAACTTCCTCCACAAGGATATTTCTGTGGAAACTGCCTGATTTTTGATACTGGCATTAGAAAAAAGATGCGAACTCAAAATAAATATTTCTAGGTGTTTATATGCCTTGAATGGTGATTGAAAGTTCGGTTATCCACATGCTCACAACTCAGTAATGAATGTTTTTCGAATCCGTGTTGTATTTAATGTGATCGGAAGACGGAATGACACAATCAGTTAAGCTATGTAAATTACATATCTATAGGGAAGAGCTCCCTACAAGAGCATTTTTCCGCGAAATATTCCTCATTTACGAAACTGATGTTAGGAAAAGCTGCGAAATCTGAGTAAATGCTTCTAGGTGACAATATGCCTTTTATGGTGGATGAAAGATCGGTAATCCTCATGCTCACAACTCAGTAAGTAATGTTTGTCAAATCCGTCATGCATGTAGCGTTCTCGGAACACAGAATATCATGGTGAGTGAAACCATGTAAATTAAAATACTATTTGAACGGACTCGCCCCAAGAGAATATTTCTGCGCAATCTTCATGATTTTTGAAACTGGCGTTAGGAAATTTCTGCGAAATCTGGTAAAAATTTCTAGGTATAAATATGCCTTGCATGGTGGATGAAAGATTGCAATACACATACTCACATCTCAGTAGTGAATGCTTGTGAAATCCTTGATGCTTGTAGAATGTTCGGAACACAGAATGTCTCGGTGATTGAAATTATGTGAGTTACATTTCTATTGGGTAGATCTCGCTCCAAGAGCATTTGTGTGTGAAATCTCCCTCATTTTCGAAACTGTCTTTAGGAAAATACTGTGAACTCAGAGTAAATGTTTCTTGGTGTAAATATGCCCTGTATGGTGTTGAAAGTTTGTTAATCCACATGTTCTCACCTCTGTAATGCATGTTTTTCGTATCCGCGATGAAGTTACATGTTCGGAACACGGAATATCACGCTGAGGGAACGATGTAAATTACATGCCGATTGGGTAGAACTCGCTCCAAGAGAATTTTTCTGTGATATCTACCTCATTTTCGAAACTGGTGTTAGGAATAAGCTGGGAAATCAGAGAAAATTTTCTAGGTGTATCTCTGCCATGTATGGGGATGAAAGTTCAGTAATCCACATGCTCACAACTCAGTCATGAATGTTTTTTCGAATCCGTGTTACATGTAGTGTGTTCGTAACACGGAATGTCACGGTGGAGGAAGAAAAGTAAATTACATGTCTATTGGTTAGAATTCGCTCCAAGAGGAATTTTTTGAGAAAACTGCCTGATTTTGGAATCCGGCTTTATGAATAACCTGCAAACTGAGAATAAATATCTAGTTGTTAATATGACTTGTATGGAGGATGAAAGTTCGGTAATTCATGAAAAATGCTCACAACTCATTAAAAATGTTTGTCAAATCCGTGATGCATGTATCGTGTTCAGAACGTGGAAAGTCATGGTGAGTGAAACAATTTAAATAAAATTTCTAGTGGATACAACACACTCAAAGAGGATTTTTCTGCGCAATATGCCTCATTTTCTAAACTGGAGTTAAGAAAATGCTGTGAAATAATATTAAATGCTTCTCGGTGTAAATATGCCTTTCATACTAGGTGAAAGTTCAGTAATCCACATGCTCACAACTCATTAAAGAATGTTTGTGCAATCCGTCATGTATGTAGCGTGTTCGAAACACAGAATATCATGGTTAGGGAAACTGTGTAAATTAAATTTCTATTTGGTAGAACTCGCACCAGGAGGATTTTACTGCAAAAACTTCATGATTTCTGAAACAGGCGTTATGAAAAACCTGTGAAAAATGAGAAAATATTTCTAGGAATAAATATGCCATTCATGGTGAATGAAAGTTTGTAATACACATGCTCACATCTCAGTAATGAATTTTTGTCGAATCCGGGATGCTTGTATTGTGTTGGGAACACGGATGTCACGTTCTGGAAAACAATGTAATTTACATGTCTCGTGTGTAGAACACACTCAAAGAGAATTTTTCAGCACAATCTTTCTCATTTTCTAACCTGGCGATAAGAATAAGCTGCAAAATCAAGGTAAATAATTCTATGTGTAAGGATTCCTTTTATGGTGAATGAAAGTTCGGTAATCCACATGCTCACAGCTCAGTAACAATTGTTTGTCGAATCCGTAATGCGTGTAGCATTTTCGGAACACCGAATGTCACGGTGAGGGAAAGAAATTATATTACATATCTATTGGGTAGAACTCGCTCCAAGAGTATTTTCCTATGAAAACTGCCTGATTTCCGAATCTGACATTAGGGAAAATCTGTGCACACAGACTAAGTGTTTCTAGGTGTAAAATGCCTTGTATGGTGGATGAAAGTTCTCTAATCCACATTCTCAGAACTCAGTAATGATTGTTTGTCGAATCCGTGATACATAAAGCCTGTTCTGAACACGGAACGTCATGGTGAGGGAAACTGTGTAAATTACATGTCTATTGGTTATAAATCGCTCCAAGAGGATTTTTATGTGAAATCTACCGCATTTTCGGATGTGACATTAGGAAAAACCTGCGAAAACAGAGTAAGTGTTTCTATGTGTAAATATGCCTTCTACGGTGGATGAAAGTTCAGTAATCCACATGTTCACAACTCAGAAATAAATGTTTGACGAATCCGTCATGCATGTAGTGTGTTCAGAACACGGATATTCACGGTGAGGGCAACTATGTAAATTACAAGTCTATTGTGTATAACTTCCTCCACAAGGATATTTCTGTGGAAACTGCCTGATTTTTGATACTGGCATTAGAAAAAAGATGCGAACTCAAAATAAATATTTCTAGGTGTTTATATGCCTTGAATGGTGATTGAAAGTTCGGTTATCCACATGCTCACAACTCAGTAATGAATGTTTTTCGAATCCGTGTTGTATTTAACGTGATCGGAAGACGGAATGACACAATCAGTTAAGCTATGTAAATTACATATCTATAGGGAAGAGCTCCCTACAAGAGCATTTTTCCGCGAAATATGCCTCATTTACGAAACTGATGTTAGGAAAAGCTGCGAAATCTGAGAAAATGCTTCTAGGTGACAATATGCCTTTTATGGTGGATGAAAGATCGGTAATCCTCATGCTCACAACTCAGTAAGTAATGTTTGTCAAATCCGTCATGCATGTAGCGTGCTCGGAACACAGAATATCATGGTGAGTGAAACCATGTAAATTAAAATACTATTTGAACGGACTCGCCCCAAGAGAATATTTCTGCGCAATCTTCATGATTTTTGAAACTGGCGTTAGGAAATTTCTGCGAAATCTGGTAAAAATTTCTAGGTATAAATATGCCTTGCATGGTGGATGAAAGACTGCAATACACATACTCACATCTCAGTAGTGAATGCTTGTGAAATCCTTGATGCTTGTAGAATGTTCGGAACACAGAATGTCTCGGTGATTGAAATTATGTGAGTTACATTTCTATTGGGTAGATCTCGCTCCAAGAGCATTTGTGTGTGAAATCTCCCTCATTTTCGAAACTGTCTTTAGGAAAATACTGTGAACTCAGAGTAAATGTTTCTTGGTGTAAATATGCCCTGTATGGTGTTGAAAGTTTGTTAATCCACATGATCTCACCTCTGTAATGCATGTTTTTCGTATCCGCGATGCATGTTACATGTTCGGAACACGGAATATCACGCTGAGTAAACGATGTAAATTACATGCCGATTGGGTAGAACTCGCTCCAAGAGAAGTTTTCTGTGATATCTACCTCATTTTCGAAACTGGTGTTAGGAATAAGCTGGGAAATCAGAGAAAATTTTCTAGGTGTATCTCTGCCATGTATGGGGATGAAAGTTCAGTAATCCACATGCTCACAACTCAGTCATGAATGTTTTTTTGAATCCGTGTTACATGTAGTGTGTTCGTAACACGGAATGTCACGGTGGAGGAAGAAAAGTAAATTACATGTCTATTGGTTAGAATTCGCTCCAAGAGGAATTTTATGAGAAAACTGCCTGATTTTGGAATCCGGCTTTATGAATAACCTGCAAACTGAGAATAAATATATCTAGTTGTTAATATGACTTGTATGGAGGATGAAAGTTCGGTAATTCATGAAAAATGCTCACAACTCATTAAAAATGTTTGTCGAATCCGTGATGCATGTATCGTGTTCAGAACATGGAAAGTCACGGTGAGTGAAACAATTTAAATAAAAGTTCTAGTGGATACAACACACTCAAAGAGGATTTTTCTGCGCAATATGCCTCATTTTCTAAACTGGAGTTAAGAAAATGCTGCGAAATAATATTAAATGCTTCTCGGTGTAAATATGCCTTTCATACTAGGTGAAAGTTCAGTAATCCACATGCTCACAACTCATTAAAGAATGTTTGTGCAATCCGTCATGTATGTAGCGTGTTCGAAACACAGAATATCATGGTTAGGGAAACTGTGTAAATTATTTTCTATTTGGTAGAACTCGCACCAAGAGGATTTTACTGCAAAAACTTCATGATTTCTGAAACAGGCGTTATGAAAAACCTGTGAACAATGAGAAAATATTTCTAGGAATAAATATGCCATTCATGGTGAATGAAAGTTTGTAATACACATGCTCACATCTCAGTAATGAATTTTTGTCGAATCCGGGATGCTTGTATTGTGTTGGGAACACGGATGTCACGTTCTGGAAAACAATGTAATTTACATGTCTCGTGTGTAGAACACACTCAAAGAGAATTTTTCAGCACAATCTTTCTCATTTTCTAACCTGGCGATAAGAATAAGCTGCAAAATCAAGGTAAATAATTCTATGTGTAAGGATTCCTTTTATGGTGAATGAAAGTTCGGTAATCCACATGCTCACAGCTCAGTAACCATTGTTTGTCGAATCCGTAATGCGTGTAGCATTTTCGGAACACCGAATGTCACGGTGAGGGAAAGAAATTATATTACATGTCTATTGGGTAGAACTCGCTCCAAGAGTATTTTCCTATGAAAACTGCCTGATTTCCGAATCTGACATTAGGGAAAATCTGCGCACACAGACTAAGTGTTTCTAGGTGTAAAATGCCTTGTATGGTGGATGAAAGTTCTCTAATCCACATTCTCAGAACTCAGTAATGATTGTTTGTCGAATCCGTGATACATAAAGCCTGTTCTGAACACGGAACGTCATGGTGAGGGAAACTGTGTAAATTACATGTCTATTGGTTATAAATCGCTCCAAGAAGATTTTTATGTGAAATCTACCGCATTTTCGGATGTGACATTAGGAAAAACCTGCGAAAACAGAGTAAGTGTTTCTATGTGTAAATATGCCTTCTACGGTGGATGAAAGTTCAGTAATCCACATGTTCACAACTCAGAAATAAATGTTTGACGAATCCGTCATGCATGTAGTGTGTTCAGAACACGGATATTCACGGTGAGGGCAACTATGTAAATTACACGTCTATTGTGTATAACTTCCTCCACAAGGATATTTCTGTGGAAACTGCCTGATTTTTGATACTGGCATTAGAAAAAAGATGCGAACTCAAAATAAATATTTCTAGGTGTTTATATGCCTTGAATGGTGATTGAAAGTTCGGTTATCCACATGCTCACAACTCAGTAATGAATGTTTTTCGAATCCGTGTTGTATTTAACGTGATCGGAAGACGGAATGACACAATCAGTTAAGCTATGTAAATTACATATCTATAGGGAAGAGCTCCCTACAAGAGCATTTTTCCACGAAATATGCCTCATTTACGAAACTGATGTTAGGAAAAGCTGCGAAATCTGAGTAAATGCTTCTAGGTGACAATATGCCTTTTATGGTGGATGAAAGATCGGTAATCCTCATGCTCACAACTCAGTAAGTAATGTTTGTCAAATCCGTCATGCATGTAGCGTGCTCGGAACACAGAATATCATGGTGAGTGAAACCATGTAAATTAAAATACTATTTGAACGGACTCGCCCCAAGAGAATATTTCTGCGCAATCTTCATGATTTTTGAAACTGGCATTAGGAAATTTCTGCGAAATCTGGTAAAAATTTCTAGGTATAAATATGCCTTGCATGGTGGATGAAAGATTGCAATAGACATACTCACATCTCAGTAGTGAATGCTTGTGAAATCCTAGATGCTTGTAGAATGTTCGGAACACAGAATGTCTCGGTGATTGAAATTATGTGAGTTACATTTCTATTGGGTAGATCTCGCTCCAAGAGCATTTGTGTGTGAAATCTCCCTCATTTTCGAAACTGTCTTTAGGAAAATACTGTGAACTCAGAGTAAATGTTTCTTGGTGTAAATATGCCCTGTATGGTGTTGAAAGTTTGTTAATCCACATGTTCTCACCTTTGTAATGCATGTTTTTCGTATCCCCGATGCATGTTACGTGATTGGAACACGGAATATCACGCTGAGGGAACTATGTAAATTACATGCCGATTGGGTAGAACTCGCTCCAAGAGAAGTTTTCTGTGATATCTACCTCATTTTCGAAACTGGTGTTAGGAATAAGCTGGGAAATCAGAGAAAATTTTCTAGGTGTATCTCTGCCATGTATGGGGATGAAAGTTCAGTAATCCACATGCTCACAACTCAGTCATGAATGTTTTTTCGAATCCGTGTTACATGTAGTGTGTTCGTAACACGGAATGTCACGGTGGAGGAAGAAAAGTAAATTACATGTCTATTGGTTAGAATTCGCTCCAAGAGGAATTTTTTGTGAAAACTGCCTGATTTTGGAATCCGGCTTTATGAATAACCTGCAAACTGAAAATAAATATATCTAGTTGTTAATATGACTTGTATGGAGGATGAAAGTTCGGTAATTCATGAAAAATGCTCACAACTCATTAAAAATGTTTGTCAAATCCGTGATGCATGTATCGTGTTCAGAACATGGAAAGTCACGGTGAGTGAAACAATTTAAATAAAAGTTCTAGTGGATACAACACACTCAAAGAGTATTTATCTGCGCAATATGCCTCATTTTCTAAACTGGAGTTAAGAAAATGCTGCGAAATAATATTAAATGCTTCTCGGTGTAAATATGCATTTCATACTAGGTGAAAGTTCAGTAATCCACATGCTCACAACTCATTAAAGAATGTTTGTGCAATCCGTCATTTATGTAGCGTGTTCGAAACATAGAATATCATGGTTAGGGAAACTGTGTAAATTAAATTTCTATTTGGTAGAACTCGCACCAAGAGGATTTTACTGCAAAAACTTCATGATTTCTGAAACAGGCGTTATGAAAAACCTGTGAAAAATGAGAAAATATTTCTAGGAATAAATATGCCATTCATGGTGAATGAAAGTTTGTAATACACATGATCTCATCTCAGTAATGAATTTTTGTCGAATCCGGGATGCTTGTATTGTGTTGGGAACACGGATGTCACGTTCTGGAAAACAATGTAATTTACATGTCTCGTGTGTAGAACACACTCAAAGAGAATTTTTCAGCACAATCTTTCTCATTTTCTAACCTGGCGATAAGAATAAGCTGCAAAATCAAGGTAAATAATTCTATGTGTAAGGATTCCTTTTATGGTGAATGAAAGTTCGGTAATCCACATGCTCACAGCTCAGTAACCATTGTTTGTCGAATCCGTAATGCGTGTAGCATTTTCGGAACACCGAATGTCACGGTGAGGGAAAGAAATTATATTACATGTCTATTGGGTAGAACTCGCTCCAAGAGTATTTTCCTATGAAAACTGCCTGATTTCCGAATCTGACATTAGGGAAAATCTGCGCACACAGACTAAGTGTTTCTAGGTGTAAAATGCCTTGTATGGTGGATGAAAGTTCTCTAATCCACATTCTCAGAACTCAGTAATGATTGTTTGTCGAATCCGTGATACATAATGCCTGTTCTGAACACGGAACGTCATGGTGAGGGAAACTGTGTAAATTACATGTCTATTGGTTATAAATCGCTCCAAGAGGACTTTTATGTAAAATCTACCGCATTTTCGGATGTGACATTAGGAAAAACCTGCGAAAACAGAGTAAGTGTTTCTATGTGTAAATATGCCTTCTACGGTGGATGAAAGTTCAGTAATCCACATGTTCACAACTCAGAAATAAATGTTTGACGAATCCGTCATGCATGTAGTGTGTTCAGAACACGGATATTCACGGTGAGGGCAACTTTGTAAATTACAAGTCTATTGTGTATAACTTCCTCCACAAGGATATTTCTGTGGAAACTGCCTGATTTTTGATACTGGCATTAGAAAAAAGATGCGAACTCAAAATAAATATTTCTAGGTGTTTATATGCCTTGAATGGTGATTGAAAGTTCGGTTATCCACATGCTCACAACTCAGTAATGAATGTTTTTCGAATCCGTGTTGTATTTAATGTGATTGGAAGACGGAATGACACAATCAGTTAAGCTATGTAAATTACATATCTATAGGGAAGAGCTCCCTACAAGAGCATTTTTCCGCGAAATATTCCTCATTTACGAAACTGATGTTAGGAAAAGCTGCGAAATCTGAGTAAATGCTTCTAGGTGACAATATGCCTTTTATGGTGGATGAAAGATCGGTAATCCTCATGCTCACAACTCAGTAAGTAATGTTTGTCAAATCCGTCATGCATGTAGCGTGCTCGGAACACAGAATATCATGGTGAGTGAAACCATGTAAATTAAAATACTATTTGAACGGACTCGCCCCAAGAGAATATTTCTGCGCAATCTTCATGATTTTTGAAACTGGCGTTAGGAAATTTCTGCGAAATCTGGTAAAAATTTCTAGGTATAAATATGCCTTGCATGGTGGATGAAAGATTGCAATACACATACTCACATCTCAGTAGTGAATGCTTGTGAAATCCTTGATGCTTGTAGAATGTTCGGAACACAGAATGTCTCGGTGATTGAAATTATGTGAGTTACATTTCTATTGGGTAGATCTCGCTCCAAGAGCATTTGTGTGTGAAATCTCCCTCATTTTCGAAACTGTCTTTAGGAAAATACTGTGAACTCAGAGTAAATGTTTCTTGGTGTAAATATGCCCTGTATGGTGTTGAAAGTTTGTTAATCCACATGTTCTCACCTCTGTAATGCATGTTTTTCGTATCCGCGATGAAGTTACATGTTCGGAACACGGAATATCACGCTGAGGGAACGATGTAAATTACATGCCGATTGGGTAGAACTCGCTCCAAGAGAAGTTTTCTGTGATATCTACCTCATTTTCGAAACTGGTGTTAGGAATAAGCTGGGAAATCAGAGAAAATTTTCTAGGTGTATCTCTGCCATGTATGGGGATGAAAGTTCAGTAATCCACATGCTCACAACTCAGTCATGAATGTTTTTTCGAATCCGTGTTACATGTAGTGTGTTCGTAACACGGAATGTCACGGTGGAGGAAGAAAAGTAAATTACATGTCTATTGGTTAGAATTCGCTCCAAGAGGAATTTTTTGAGAAAACTGCCTGATTTTGGAATCCGGCTTTATGAATAACCTGCAAACTGAGAATAAATATATCTAGTTGTTAATATGACTTGTATGGAGGATGAAAGTTCGGTAATTCATGAAAAATGCTCACAACTCATTAAAAATGTTTGTCAAATCCGTGATGCATGTATCGTGTTCAGAACGTGGAAAGTCATGGTGAGTGAAACAATTTAAATAAAATTTCTAGTGGATACAACACACTCAAAGAGGATTTTTCTGCGCAATATGCCTCATTTTCTAAACTGGAGTTAAGAAAATGCTGCAAAATAATATTAAATGCTTCTCGGTGTAAATATGCCTTTCATACTAGGTGAAAGTTCAGTAATCCACATGCTCACAACTCATTAAAGAATGTTTGTGCAATCCGTCATGTATGTAGCGTGTTCGAAACACAGAATATCATGGTTAGGGAAACTGTGTAAATTAAATTTCTATTTGGTAGAACTCGCACCAAGAGGATTTTACTGCAAAAACTTCATGATTTCTGAAACAGGCGTTATGAAAAACCTGTGAAAAATGAGAAAATATTTCTAGGAATAAATATGCCATTCATGGTGAATGAAAGTTTGTAATACACATGCTCACATCTCAGTAATGAATTTTTGTCGAATCCGGGATGCTTGTATTGTGTTGGGAACACGGATGTCACGTTCTGGAAAACAATGTAATTTACATGTCTCGTGTGTAGAACACACTCAAAGAGAATTTTTCAGCACAATCTTTCTCATTTTCTAACCTGGCGATAAGAATAAGCTGCAAAATCAAGGTAAATAATTCTATGTGTAAGGATTCCTTTTATGGTGAATGAAAGTTCGGTAATCCACATGCTCACAGCTCAGTAACCATTGTTTGTCGAATCCGTAATGCGTGTAGCATTTTCGGAACACCGAATGTCACGGTGAGGGAAAGAAATTATATTACATGTCTATTGGGTAGAACTCGCTCCAAGAGTATTTTCCTATGAAAACTGCCTGATTTCCGAATCTGACATTAGGGAAAATCTGCGCACACAGACTAAGTGTTTCTAGGTGTAAAATGCCTTGTATGGTGGATGAAAGTTCTCTAATCCACATTCTCAGAACTCAGTAATGATTGTTTGTCGAATCCGTGATACATAATGCCTGTTCTGAACACGGAACGTCATGGTGAGGGAAACTGTGTAAATTACATGTCTATTGGTTATAAATCGCTCCAAGAGGATTTTTATGTGAAATCTACCGCATTTTCGGATGTGACATTAGGAAAAACCTGCGAAAACAGAGTAAGTGTTTCTATGTGTAAATATGCCTTCTACGGTGGATGAAAGTTCAGTAATCCACATGTTCACAACTCAGAAATAAATGTTTGACGAATCCGTCATGCATGTAGTGTGTTCAGAACACGGATATTCACGGTGAGGGCAACTTTGTAAATTACAAGTCTATTGTGTATAACTTCCTCCACAAGGATATTTCTGTGGAAACTGCCTGATTTTTGATACTGGAATTAGAAAAAAGATGCGAACTCAAAATAAATATTTCTAGGTGTTTATATGCCTTGAATGGTGATTGAAAGTTCGGTTATCCACATGCTCACAACTCAGTAATGAATGTTTTTCGAATCCGTGTTGTATTTAACGTGATCGGAAGACGGAATGACACAATCAGTTAAGCTATGTAAATTACATATCTATAGGGAAGAGCTCCCTACAAGAGCATTTTTCCACGAAATATGCCTCATTTACGAAACTGATGTTAGGAAAAGCTGCGAAATCTGAGTAAATGCTTCTAGGTGACAATATGCCTTTTATGGTGGATGAAAGATCGGTAATCCTCATGCTCACAACTCAGTAAGTAATGTTTGTCAAATCCGTCATGCATGTAGCGTGCTCGGAACACGGAATATCATGGTGAGTGAAACCATGTAAATTAAAATACTATTTGAACGGACTCGCCCCAAGAGAATATTTCTGCGCAATCTTCATGATTTTTGAAACTGGCGTTAGGAAATTTCTGCGAAATCTGGTAAAAATTTCTAGGTATAAATATGCCTTGCATGGTGGATGAAAGATTGCAATACACATACTCACATCTCAGTAGTGAATGCTTGTGAAATCCTTGATGCTTGTAGAATGTTCGGAACACAGAATGTCTCGGTGATTGAAATTATGTGAGTTACATTTCTATTGGGTAGATCTCGCTCCAAGAGCATTTGTGTGTGAAATCTCCCTCATTTTCGAAACTGTCTTTAGGAAAATACTGTGAACTCAGAGTAAATGTTTCTTGGTGTAAATATGCCCTGTATGGTGTTGAAAGTTTGTTAATCCACATGTTCTCACCTCTGTAATGCATGTTTTTCGTATCCGCGATGAAGTTACATGTTCGGAACACGGAATATCACGCTGAGGGAACGATGTAAATTACATGCCGATTGGGTAGAACTCGCTCCAAGAGAAGTTTTCTGTGATATCTACCTCATTTTCGAAACTGGTGTTAGGAATAAGCTGGGAAATCAGAGAAAATTTTCTAGGTGTATCTCTGCCATGTATGGGGATGAAAGTTCAGTAATCCACATGCTCACAACTCAGTCATGAATGTTTTTTCGAATCCGTGTTACATGCAGTGTGTTCGTAACACGGAATGTCACGGTGGAGGAAGAAAAGTAAATTACATGTCTATTGGTTAGAATTCGCTCCAAGAGGAATTTTTTGAGAAAACTGCCTGATTTTGGAATCCGGCTTTATGAATAACCTGCAAACTGAGAATAAATATATCTAGTTGTTAATATGACTTGTATGGAGGATGAAAGTTCGGTAATTCATGAAAAATGCTCACAACTCATTAAAAATGTTTGTCAAATCCGTGATGCATGTATCGTGTTCAGAACGTGGAAAGTCATGGTGAGTGAAACAATTTAAATAAAATTTCTAGTGGATACAACACACTCAAAGAGGATTTTTCTGCGCAATATGCCTCATTTTCTAAACTGGAGTTAAGAAAATGCTGCAAAATAATATTAAATGCTTCTCGGTGTAAATATGCCTTTCATACTAGGTGAAAGTTCAGTAATCCACATGCTCACAACTCATTAAAGAATGTTTGTGCAATCCGTCATGTATGTAGCGTGTTCGAAACACAGAATATCATGGTTAGGGAAACTGTGTAAATTATTTTCTATTTGGTAGAACTCGCACCAAGAGGATTTTACTGCAAAAACTTCATGATTTCTGAAACAGGCGTTATGAAAAACCTGTGAAAAATGAGAAAATATTTCTAGGAATAAATATGCCATTCATGGTGAATGAAAGTTTGTAATACACATGCTCACATCTCAGTAATGAATTTTTGTCGAATCCGGGATGCTTGTATTGTGTTGGGAACACGGATGTCACGTTCTGGAAAACAATGTAATTTACATGTCTCGTGTGTAGAACACACTCAAAGAGAATTTTTCAGCACAATCTTTCTCATTTTCTAACCTGGTGATAAGAATAAGCTGCAAAATCAAGGTAAATAATTCTATGTGTAAGGATTCCTTTTATGGTGAATGAAAGTTCGGTAATACACATGCTCACAGCTCAGTAACCATTGTTTGTCGAATCCGTAATGCGTGTAGCATTTTCGGAACACCGAATGTCACGGTGAGGGAAAGAAATTATATTACATGTCTATTGGGTAGAACTCGCTCCAAGAGTATTTTCCTATGAAAACTGCCTGATTTCTGAATCTGACATTAGGGAAAATCTGCGCACACAGACTAAGTGTTTCTAGGTGTAAAATGCCTTGTATGGTGGATGAAAGTTCTCTAATCCACATTCTCAGAACTCAGTAATGATTGTTTGTCGAATCCGTGATACATAAAGCCTGTTCTGAACACGGAACGTCATGGTGAGGGAAACTGTGTAAATTACATGTCTATTGGTTATAAATCGCTCCAAGAGGATTTTTATGTGAAATCTACCGCATTTTCGGATGTGACATTAGGAAAAACCTGCGAAAACAGAGTAAGTGTTTCTATGTGTAAATATGCCTTCTACGGTGGATGAAAGTTCAGTAATCCACATGTTCACAACTCAGAAATAAATGTTTGACGAATCCGTCATGCATGTAGTGTGTTCAGAACACGGATATTCACGGTGAGGGCAACTATGTAAATTACACGTCTATTGTGTATAACTTCCTCCACAAGGATATTTCTGTGGAAACTGCCTGATTTTTGATACTGGCATTAGAAAAAAGATGCGAACTCAAAATAAATATTTCTAGGTGTTTATATGCCTTGAATGGTGATTGAAAGTTCGGTTATCCACATGCTCACAACTCAGTAATGAATGTTTTTCGAATCCGTGTTGTATTTAACGTGATCGGAAGACGGAATGACACAATCAGTTAAGCTATGTAAATTACATATCTATAGGGAAGAGCTCCCTACAAGAGCATTTTTCCACGAAATATGCCTCATTTACGAAACTGATGTTAGGAAAAGCTGCGAAATCTGAGTAAATGCTTCTAGGTGACAATATGCCTTTTATGGTGGATGAAAGATCGGTAATCCTCATGCTCACAACTCAGTAAGTAATGTTTGTCAAATCCGTCATGCATGTAGCGTGCTCGGAACACGGAATATCATGGTGAGTGAAACCATGTAAATTAAAATACTATTTGAACGGACTCGCCCCAAGAGAATATTTCTGCGCAATCTTCATGATTTTTGAAACTGGCGTTAGGAAATTTCTGCGAAATCTGGTAAAAATTTCTAGGTATAAATATGCCTTGCATGGTGGATGAAAGATTGCAATACACATACTCACATCTCAGTAGTGAATGCTTGTGAAATCCTTGATGCTTGTAGAATGTTCGGAACACAGAATGTCTCGGTGATTGAAATTATGTGAGTTACATTTCTATTGGGTAGATCTCGCTCCAAGAGCATTTGTGTGTGAAATCTCCCTCATTTTCGAAACTGTCTTTAGGAAAATACTGTGAACTCAGAGTAAATGTTTCTTGGTGTAAATATGCCCTGTATGGTGTTGAAAGTTTGTTAATCCACATGTTCTCACCTCTGTAATGCATGTTTTTCGTATCCGCGATGCATGTTACATGTTCAGAACACGGAATATCACGCTGAGTAAACGATGTAAATTACATGCCGATTGGGTAGAACTCGCTCCAAGAGAAGTTTTCTGTGATATATACCTCATTTTCGAAACTGGTGTTAGGAATAAGCTGGGAAATCAGAGAAAATTTTCTAGGTGTATCTCTGCCATGTATGGGGATGAAAGTTCAGTATTCCACATGCTCACAACTCAGTCATGAATGTTTTTTCGAATCCGTGCTACATGTAGTGTGTTCGTAACATGGAATGTCACGGTGGAAGAAGAAAAGTAAATTACATGTCTATTGGTTAGAATTCGCTCCAAGAGGAATTTTTTGAGAAAACTGCCTGATTTTGGAATCCGGCTTTATGAATAACCTGCAAACTGAAAATAAATATATCTAGTTGTTAATATGAATTGTATGGAGGATGAAAGTTCGGTAATTCATGAAAAATGCTCACAACTCATTAAAAATGTTTGTCGAATCCGTGATGAATGTATCGTGTTCAGAACATGGAAAGTCACGGTGAGTGAAACAATTTAAATAAAAGTTCTAGTGGATACAACACACTCAAAGAGGATTTTTCTGCGCAATATGCCTCATTTTCTAAACTGGAGTTAAGAAAATGCTGCGAAATAATTTTAAATGCTTCTCGGTGTAAATATGCCTTTCATACTAGGTGAAAGTTCAGTAATCCACATGCTCACAACTCATTAAAGAATGTTTGTGCAATCCGTCATGTATGTAGCGTGTTCGAAACACAGAATATCATGGTTAGGGAAACTGTGTAAATTAAATTTCTATTTGGTAGAACTCGCACCAAGAGGATTTTACTGCAAAAACTTCATGATTTCTGAAACAGGCGTTATGAAAAACCTGTGAACAATGAGAAAATATTTCTAGGAATAAATATGCCATTCATGGTGAATGAAAGTTTGTAATACACATGCTCACATCTCAGTAATGAATTTTTGTCGAATCCGGGATGCTTGTATTGTGTTGGGAACACGGATGTCACGTTCTGGAAAACAATGTAATTTACATGTCTCGTGTGTAGAACTCACTCAAAGAGAATTTTTCAGCACAATCTTTCTCATTTTCTAACCTGGCGATAAGAATAAGCTGCAAAATCAAGGTAAATAATTCTATGTGTAAGGATTCCTTTTATGGTGAATGAAAGTTCGGTAATCCACATGCTCACAGCTCAGTAACCATTGTTTGTCGAATCCGTAATGCGTGTAGCATTTTCGGAACACCGAATGTCACGGTGAGGGAAAGAAATTATATTACATGTCTATTGGGTAGAACTCGCTCCAAGAGTATTTTCCTATGAAAACTGCCTGATTTCCGAATCTGACATTAGGGAAAATCTGCGCACACAGACTAAGTGTTTCTAGGTGTAAAATGCCTTGTATGGTGGATGAAAGTTCTCTAATCCACATTCTCAGAACTCAGTAATGATTGTTTGTCGAATCCGTGATACATAATGCCTGTTCTGAACACAGAACGTCATGGTGAGGGAAACTGTGTAAATTACATGTCTATTGGTTATAAATCGCTCCAAGAGGATTTTTATGTGAAATCTACCGCATTTTCGGATGTGACATTAGGAAAAACCTGCGAAAACAGAGTAAGTGTTTCTATGTGTAAATATGCCTTCTACGGTGGATGAAAGTTCAGTAATCCACATGTTCACAACTCAGAAATAAATGTTTGACGAATCCGTCATGCATGTAGTATGTTCAGAACACGGATATTCACGGTGAGGGCAACTATGTAAATTACACGTCTATTGTGTATAACTTCCTCCACAAGGATATTTCTGTGGAAACTGCCTGATTTTTGATACTGGCATTAGAAAAAAGATGCGAACTCAAAATAAATATTTCTAGGTGTTTATATGCCTTGAATGGTGATTGAAAGTTCGGTTATCCACATGCTCACAACTCAGTAATGAATGTTTTTCGAATCCGTGTTGTATTTAACGTGATCGGAAGACGGAATGACACAATCAGTTAAGCTATGTAAATTACATATTTATAGGGAAGAGCTCCCTACAAGAGCATTTTTCCGCGAAATATTCCTCATTTACGAAACTGATGTTAGGAAAAGCTGCGAAATCTGAGTAAATGCTTCTAGGTGACAATATGCCTTTTATGGTGGATGAAAGATCGGTAATCCTCATGCTCACAACTCAGTAAGTAATGTTTGTCAAATCCGTCATGCATGTAGCGTGCTCGGAACACAGAATATCATGGTGAGTGAAACCATGTAAATTAAAATACTATTTGAACGGACTCGCCCCAAGAGAATATTTCTGCGCAATCTTCATGATTTTTGAAACTGGCGTTAGGAAATTTCTGCGAAATCTGGTAAAA
The DNA here is from genome assembly GCF_036321535.1 of Camelus dromedarius. Lineage (NCBI taxonomy): Eukaryota > Metazoa > Chordata > Mammalia > Artiodactyla > Camelidae > Camelus > Camelus dromedarius. The sequence goes on from NW_026989731.1 coordinate 4,856,882, forward strand.
ATTTCTAGGTATAAATATGCCTTGCATGGGGGATGAAAGATTGCAATACACATACTCACATCTCAGTAGTGAATGCTTGTGAAATCCTTGATGCTTGTAGAATGTTCGGAACACAGAATGTCTCGGTGATTGAAATTATGTGAGTTACATTTCTATTGGGTAGATCTCGCTCCAAGAGCATTTGTGTGTGAAATCTCCCTCATTTTCGAAACTGTCTTTAGGAAAATACTGTGAACTCACAGTAAATGTTTCTTGGTGTAAATATGCCCTGTATGGTGTTGAAAGTTTGTTAATCCACATGTTCTCACCTCTGTAATGCATGTTTATCGTATCCGCGATGCATGTTACGTGTTCGGAACACGGAATATCACGCTGAGGGAACTATGTAAATTACATGCCGATTGGGTAGAACTCGCTCCAAGAGAATTTTTCTGTGATATCTACCTCATTTTCAAAACTGGTGTTAGGAAAAAGCTGGGAAATCAGAGAAAAATTTTCTAGGTGTAACTCTGCCATGTATGGGGATGAAAGTTCAGTAATCCACATGCTCACAACTCAGTCATGAATGTTTTTTCGAATCCGTGTTGCATGTATTGTGTTCGTATCACGGAATGTCACGGTGGAGGAAGAAAATTAAATTACATGTCTCTTGGTTAGAATTCACTCCAAGAGTATTTTTTTGAGAAAACTGCCTGATTTTGAAATCCACCGTTATGAATAACATACCAACAGAGAAAAAATATATCTAGTTGTTAATATGCCTTGTATGGAGGATGAAAGTTCGGTAATTCATGAAAAATGCTCACAACTCATTAAAAATATTTGTTGAATCCATGATGCATTTATCGTGTTCAGAACGTGGAAAATCACGGTGAGTGAAACAATTTAAATAAAAGTTCTAGTGTATACAACACACTCAAAGAGGATTTTTCTGCTCAATATGCCTCATTTTCTAATCTGGAGTTAAGGTAATGCTGCGAAATAATATTAAATACTTCTCGGTGTAAATATGCCTTTCTTACTAGGTGAAAGTACAGTAATCCACATGCTAACAACTCAGTAGTGAATATGTGTCGAATCCGTGATGCATGTAGCATATACGGAACATGGAATTAAACGGTGAGTGAATCTCTGTCAATTACAATTCTGTTGGATAGAACTCGATGTAAGACGGTTTTTGTGTGAAAACTGCATGTTTTTCAAAACTGGCATTAGAAAATAGCTGGGAACTCAGAGTAAATAATTCCAAGTGTTAATATTCCTTGAATGGTGAATGAAAGCTCGGTAATCCACATGCTCACAAATCAGTAATAACTGTTTGTCGAATCCGTGATGCATGTAATGTGTTCGGAGCACAGAATGTCACGGTCAGGTAAACTATGTAAATTACATGTCAATCGGGTAGAAGTCAATAAAAGAGCATTTTTCTGCAAAATATGCCTCATTTCCGATACTGGCTATTGGAAAAGTCTGTGAAATCAGGGTAAATGTTTCTTGGTGTAAATATGCCCTGCATGGTGTTGAAAGTTTTGTAATCCACATGTTCTCACCTCAGTAATGAATGTTTTTCTTATCCTTGATGCATATAACAGGTTCAGAAAGCGGAATATCACGGTGAGGAAACTATGTAAATTCAATGTCGATTGGGAAGAACTCGCTCCAAGAGAATTTTTCAGTGAAATCTACCTCAATTTCAAAACTGGTGTTAGGATAAAGCTGGGAAATAAGAGTAAAATTCCTTCGGTGTCAATATGCCCATTTTGGTGATGATTGTTCATTAATCCTCGTGCTCACAACTCAGTAATGAATGTTTTTTCGAAACCCTGATGCATGTAACGTGTTCGGAACACAGAATATCATGGTGAAGAGACTATGTAAACTAGATGTCTAGTGGGTACATCAATCTCAAAGTGTACTTTACTGAGCCATCTGCCTCATTTTTAAACTGGCATTAGAAAAACTTGCAAAATCAGAGTAAATTCTGTAGGTGCACATATGCCTTTAATGGTGAATGAGATTTCGGTAATCCACATGCTCACAACTCAGTAATGAATGTTTTTCAAGTCTGTGATGCAATTAATGTGTTTGGAAGATGGAATGACACGGTCAGGTAAGCTATGGAAATTACATATCTGTCGGGTAGAACTCGCTATAAGACCATTTATCTGTGAAAAATACCTCATATCCAAAACTGGCGTTAGGAAAAGCTGCAAAATCTGAGTAAATGCTTCTAGGTGACAATATGCCTTTTATGGTGGATGAAAGTTCGGTACTCCACATGCTCACAACTCATTAAAGAATGTTTGTGCAATCCGTCATGTATGTAGCGTGTTCGAAACACAGAATATCATGGTTAGGGAAACTGTGTAAATTAAATTTCTATTTGGTAGAACTCGCACCAAGAGGGTTTTACTGCAAAAACTTCATGATTTCTGAAACAGGCGTTATGAAAAACCTGTGAAAAATGAGAAAATATTTCTAGGAATAAATATGCCATTCATGGTGAATGAAAGTTTGTAATACACATGCTCACATCTCAGTAATGAATTTTTGTCGAATCCGGGATGCTTGTATTGTGTTGGGAACGCGGATGTCACGTTCTGGAAAACAATGTAATTTACATGTCTCGTGTGTAGAACAAACTCAAAGAGAATTTTTCAGCACAATCTTTCTCATTTTCTAACCTGGCGATAAGAATAAGCTGCAAAATCAAGGTAAATAATTCTATGTGTAAGGATTCCTTTTATGGTGAATGAAAGTTCGGTAATCCACATGCTCACAGCTCAGTAACCATTGTTTGTCGAATCCGTAATGCGTGTAGCATTTTCGGAACACCGAATGTCACGGTGAGGGAAAGAAATTATATTACATGTCTATTGGGTAGAACTCGCTCCAAGAGTATTTTCCTATGAAAACTGCCTGATTTCCGAATCTGACATTAGGGAAAATCTGCGCACACAGACTAAGTGTTTCTAGGTGTAAAATGCCTTGTATGGTGGATGAAAGTTCTCTAATCCACATTCTCAGAACTCAGTAATGATTGTTTGTCGAATCCGTGATACATAAAGCCTGTTCTGAACACGGAACGTCATGGTGAGGGAAACTGTGTAAATTACATGTCTATTGGTTATAAATCGCTCCAAGAGGATTTTTATGTGAAATCTACCGCATTTTCGGATGTGACATTAGGAAAAACCTGCGAAAACAGAGTAAGTGTTTCTATGTGTAAATATGCCTTCTACGGTGGATGAAAGATCAGTAATCCACATGTTCACAACTCAGAAATAAATGTTTGACGAATCCGTCATGCATGTAGTGTGTTCAGAACACGGATATTCACGGTGAGGGCAACTATGTAAATTACACGTCTATTGTGTTAACTTCCTCCACAAGGATATTTCTGTGGAAACTGCCTGATTTTTGATACTGGCATTAGAAAAAAGATGCGAACTCAAAATAAATATTTCTAGGTGTTTATATGCCTTGAATGGTGATTGAAAGTTCGGTTATCCACATGCTCACAACTCAGTAATGAATGTTTTTCGAATCCGTGTTGTATTTAACATGATCGGAAGACGGAATGACACAATCAGTTAAGCTATGTAAATTACATATCTATAGGGAAGAGCTCCCTACAAGAGCATTTTTCCACGAAATATTCCTCATTTACGAAACTGATGTTAGGAAAAGCTGCGAAATCTGAGTAAATGCTTCTAGGTGACAATATGCCTTTTATGGTGGATGAAAGATCAGTAATCCTCATGCTCACAACTCAGTAAGTAATGTTTGTCAAATCCGTCATGCATGTAGCGTGCTCGGAACACGGAATATCATGGTGAGTGAAACCATGTAAATTAAAATACTATTTGAATGGACTCGCCCCAAGAGAATATTTCTGCGCAATCTTCATGATTTTTGAAACTGGCGTTAGGAAATTTCTGTGAAATCTGGTAAAAATTTCTAGGTATAAATATGCCTTGCATGGTGGATGAAAGATTGCTATACACATACTCACATCTCAGTAGTGAATGCTTGTGAAATCATTGATGCTTGTAGAATGTTTGGAACACAGAATGTCTCGGTGATTGAAATTATGTGAGTTACATTTCTATTGGGTAGATCTCGCTCCAAGAGCATTTGTGTCTGAAATCTCCCTCATTATCGAAACTGTCTTTAGGAAAATACTGTGAACTCAGAGTAAATGTTTCTTGGTGTAAATATGCCCTGTATGGTGTTGAAAGTTTGTTAATCCACATGTTCTCACCTCTGTAATGCATGTTTTTCGTATCCGCGATGCATGTTACATGTTCGGAACACGGAGTATCACGCTGAGGAAACGATGTAAATTACATGCCGATTGGGTAGAACTCGCTCCAAGAGAAGTTTTCTGTGATATCTACCTCATTTTCGAAACTGGTGTTAGGAATAAGCTGGGAAATCAGAGAAAATTTTCTAGGTGTATCTCTGCCATGTATGGGGATGAAAGTTCAGTAATCCACATGCTCACAACTCAGTCATGAATGTTTTTTCGAATCCGTGTTACATGTAGTGTGTTCGTAACACGGAATGTCACGGTGGAGGAAGAAAAGTAAATTACATGTCTGTTGGTTAGAATTCGCTCCAAGAGGAATTTTTTGAGAAAACTGCCTGATTTTGGAATCCGGCTTTATGAATAACCTGCAAAATGAAAATAAATATATCTAGTTGTTAATATGACTTGTATGGAGGATGAAAGTTCGGTAATTCATGAAAAATGCTCACAACTCATTAAAAATGTTTGTCGAATCCGTGATGCATGTATCGTGTTCAGAACATGGAAATTCACGGTGAGTGAAACAATTTAAATAAAATTTCTAGTGGATACAACACACTCAAAGATGATTTTTCTGCGCAATATGCCTCATTCTCTAAACTGGAGTTAAGAAAATGCTGCAAAATAATATTAAATGCTTCTCGGTGTAAATATGCATTTCATACTAGGTGAAAGTTCAGTAATCCACATGCTCACAACTCATTAAAGAATGTTTGTGCAATCCGTCATGTATGTAGCGTGTTCGAAACACAGAATATCATGGTTAGGGAAACTGTGTAAATTAAATTTCTATTTGGTAGAACTCGCACCAAGAGGATTTTACTGCGAAAACTTCATGATTTCTGAAACAGGCGTTATGAAAAACCTGTGAAAAATGAGAAAATATTTCTAGGAATAAATATGCCATTCATGGTGAATGAAAGTTTGTAATAAACATGCTCACATCTCAGTAATGAATTTTTGTCGAATCCGGGATGCTTGTATTGTGTTGGGAACACGGATGTCACGTTCTGGAAAACAATGTAATTTACATGTCTCGTGTGTAGAACACACTCAAAGAGAATTTTTCAGCACAATCTTTCTCATTTTCTAACCTGGCGATAAGAATAAGCTGCAAAATCAAGGTAAATAATTCTATGTGTAAGGATTCCTTTTATGGTGAATGAAAGTTCGGTAATCCACATGCTCACAGCTCAGTAACCATTGTTTGTCGAATCCGTAATGCGTGTAGCATTTTCGGAACACCGAATGTCACGGTGAGGGAAAGAAATTGTATTACATGTCTATTGGGTAGAACTCGCTCCAAGAGTATTTTCCTATGAAAACTGCCTGATTTCCGAATCTGACATTAGGGAAAATCTGCGCACACAGACTAAGTGTTTCTAGGTGTAAAATGCCTTGTATGGTGGATGAAAGTTCTCTAATCCACAGTCTCAGAACTCAGTAATGATTGTTTGTCGAATCCGTGATACATAAAGCCTGTTCTGAACACGGAACGTCATGGTGAGGGAAACTGTGTAAATTACATGTCTATTGGTTATAAATCGCTCCAAGAGGATTTTTATGTGAAATCTACCGCATTTTCGGATGTGACATTAGGAAAAACCTGCGAAAACAGAGTAAGTGTTTCTATGTGTAAATATGCCTTCTACGGTGGATGAAAGTTCAGTAATCCACATGTTCACAACTCAGAAATAAATGTTTGACGAATCCGTCATGCATGTAGTATGTTCAGAACACGGATATTCACGGTGAGGGCAACTATGTAAATTACACGTCTATTGTGTATAACTTCCTCCACAAGGATATTTCTGTGGAAACTGCCTGATTTTTGATACTGGCATTAGAAAAAAGATGCGAACTCAAAATAAATATTTCTAGGTGTTTATATGCCTTGAATGGTGATTGAAAGTTCGGTTATCCACATGCTCACAACTCAGTAATGAATGTTTTTCGAATCCGTGTTGTATTCAACGTGATCGGAAGACGGAATGACACAATCAGTTAAGCTATGTAAATTACATATCTATAGGGAAGAGCTCCCTACAAGAGCATTTTTCCGCGAAATATTCCTCATTTCCGAAACTGATGTTAGGAAAAGCTGCGAAATCTGAGTAAATGCTTCTAGGTGACAATATGCCTTTTATGGTGGATGAAAGATCGGTAATCCTCATGCTCAAACTCAGTAAGTAATGTTTGTCAAATCCGTCATGCATGTAGCGTGCTCGGAACACAGAATATCATGGTGAGTTAAACCATGTAAATTAAAATACTATTTGAACGGACTCGCCCCAAGAGAATATTTCTGCGCAATCTTCATGATTTTTGAAACTGGCGTTAGGAAATTTCTGCGAAATCTGGTAAAAATTTCTAGGTATAAATATGCCTTGCATGGTGGGTGAAAGATTGCAATACACATACTCACATCTCAGTAGTGAATGCTTGTGAAATCCTTGATGCTTGTAGAATGTTCGGAACACAGAATTTCTCGGTGATTGAAATTATGTGAGTTACATTTCTATTGGGTAGATCTCGCTCCAAGAGCATTTGTGTGTGAAATCTCCCTCATTTTCGAAACTGTCTTTAGGAAAATACTGTGAACTCACAGTAAATGTTTCTTGGTGTAAATATGCCCTGTATGGTGTTGAAAGTTTGTTAATCCACATGTTCTCACCTCTGTAATGCATGTTTTTCGTATCCGCGATGCATATTACATGTTCGGAACACGGAATATCACGCTGAGGAAACGATGTAAATTACATGCCGATTGGGTAGAACTCGCTCCAAGAGAAGTTTTCTGTGATATCTACCTCATTTTCGAAACTGGTGTTAGGAATAAGCTGGGAAATCAGAGTAAATTTTCTAGGTGTATCTCTGCCATGTATGGGGATGAAAGTTCAGTAATCCACATGCTCACAACTCAGTCATGAATGTTTTTTCGAATCCGTGTTGCATGTATTGTGTTCGTATCACGGAATGTCACGGTGGAGGAAGAAAATTAAATTACATGTCTCTTGGTTAGAATTCACTCCAAGAGTATTTTTTTGAGAAAACTGCCTGATTTTGAAATCCACCGTTATGAATAACATACCAACAGAGAAAAAATATATCTAGTTGTTAATATGCCTTGTATGGAGTATGAAAGTTCGGTAATTCATGAAAAATGCTCACAACTCATTAAAAATATTTGTTGAATCCATGATGCATTTATCGTGTTCAGAACGTGGAAAATCACGGTGAGTGAAACAATTTAAATAAAAGTTCTAGTGTATACAACACACTCAAAGAGGATTTTTCTGCTCAATATGCCTCATTTTCTAATCTGGAGTTAAGATAATGCTGCGAAATAATATTAAATACTTCTCGGTGTAAATATGCCTTCCTTACTAGGTGAAAGTACAGTAATCCACATGCTAACAACTCAGTAGTGAATATGTGTCGAATCCGTGATGCATGTAGCATATACGGAACATGGAATTAAACGGTGAGTGAATCTCTGTCAATTACAATTCTGTTGGATAGAACTCGATGTAAGACGGTTTTTGTGTGAAAACTGCCTGTTTTTCAAAACTGGCATTAGAAAATAGCTGGGAACTCAGAGTAAATAATTCCAAGTGTTAATATTCCTTGAATGGTGAATGAAAGCTCGGTAATCCACATGCTCACAAATCAGTAATAACTGTTTGTCGAATCCGTGATGCATGTAATGTGTTCGGAGCACAGAATGTCACGGTCAGGTAAACTATGTAAATTACATGTCAATCGGGTAGAAGTCAATAAAAGAGCATTTTTCTGCAAAATATGCCTCATTTCCGATACTGGCTATTGGAAAAGTCTGTGAAATCAGGGTAAATGTTTCTTGGTGTAAATATGCCCTGCATGGTGTTGAAAGTTTGGTAATCCACATGTTCTCACCTCAGTATTGAATGTTTTTCTTATCCTTGATGCATATAACAGGTTCAGAAAGCGGAATATCACGGTGAGGAAACTATGTAAATTCAATGTCGATTGGGAAGAACTCGCTCCAAGAGAATTTTTCAGTGAAATCTACCTCAATTTCAAAACTGGTGTTAGGATAAAGCTGGGAAATAAGAGTAAAATTCCTTCGGTGTCAATATGCCCATTTTGGTGATGATTGTTCATTAATCCTCGTGCTCACAACTCAGTAATGAATGTTTTTTCGAAACCCTGATGCATGTAACGTGTTCGGAACACAGAATATCATGGTGAAGAGACTATGTAAACTAGATGTCTAGTGGGTACATCAATCTCAAAGTGTACTTTACTGAGCCATCTGCCTCATTTTTAAACTGGCATTAGAAAAACTTGCAAAATCAGAGTAAATTCTGTAGGTGCACATATGCCTTTAATGGTGAATGAGATTTCGGTAATCCACATGCTCACAACTCAGTAATGAATGTTTTTCAAGTCTGTGATGCAATTAATGTGTTTGGAAGATGGAATGACACGGTCAGGTAAGCTATGGAAATTACATATCTGTCGGGTAGAACTCGCTATAAGACCATTTATCTGTGAAAAATACCTCATATCCAAAACTGGCGTTAGGAAAAGCTGCAAAATCTGAGTAAATGCTTCTAGGTGACAATATGCCTTTTATGGTGGATGAAAGTTCGGTACTCCACATGCTCACAACTCATTAAAGAATGTTTGTGCAATCCGTCATGTATGTAGCGTGTTCGAAACACAGAATATCATGGTTAGGGAAACTGTGTAAATTAAATTTCTATTTGGTAGAACTCGCACCAAGAGGGTTTTACTGCAAAAACTTCATGATTTCTGAAACAGGCGTTATGAAAAACCTGTGAAAAATGAGAAAATATTTCTAGGAATAAATATGCCATTCATGGTGAATGAAAGTTTGTAATACACATGCTCACATCTCAGTAATGAATTTTTGTCGAATCCGGGATGCTTGTATTGTGTTGGGAACACGGATGTCACATTCTGGAAAACAATGTAATTTACATGTCTCGTGTGTAGAACACACTCAAAGAGAATTTTTCAGCACAATCTTTCTCATTTTCTAACCTGGCGATAAGAATAAGCTGCAAAATCAAGGTAAATAATTCTATGTGTAAGGATTCCTTTTATGGTGAATGAAAGTTCGGTAATCCACATGCTCACAGCTCAGTAACCATTGTTTGTCGAATCCGTAATGCGTGTAGCATTTTCGGAACACCGAATGTCACGGTGAGGGAAAGAAATTGTATTACATGTCTATTGGGTAGAACTCGCTCCAAGAGTATTTTCCTATGAAAACTGCCTGATTTCCGAATCTGACATTAGGGAAAATCTGCGCACACAGACTAAGTGTTTCTAGGTGTAAAGTGCCTTGTATGGTGGATGAAAGTTCTCTAATCCACAGTCTCAGAACTCAGTAATGATTGTTTGTCGAATCCGTGATACATAAAGCCTGTTCTGAACACGGAACGTCATGGTGAGGGAAACTGTGTAAATTACATGTCTATTGGTTATAAATCGCTCCAAGAGGATTTTTATGTGAAATCTACCGCATTTTCGGATGTGACATTAGGAAAAACCTGCGAAAACAGAGTAAGTGTTTCTATGTGTAAATATGCCTTCTACGGTGGATGAAAGTTCAGTAATCCACATGTTCACAACTCAGAAATAAATGTTTGACGAATCCGTCATGCATGTAGTGTGTTCAGAACACGGATATTCACGGTGAGGGCAACTATGTAAATTACACGTCTATTGTGTATAACTTCCTCCACAAGGATATTTCTGTGGAAACTGCCTGATTTTTGATACTGGCATTAGAAAAAAGATGCGAACTCAAAATAAATATTTCTAGGTGTTTATATGCCTTGAATGGTGATTGAAAGTTCGGTTATCCACATGCTCACAACTCAGTAATGAATGTTTTTCGAATCCGTGTTGTATTTAACGTGATCGGAAGACGGAATGACACAATCAGTTAAGCTATGTAAATTACATATCTATAGGGAAGAGCTCCCTACAAGAGCATTTTTCCACGAAATATTCCTCATTTACGAAACTGATGTTAGGAAAAGCTGCGAAATCTGAGTAAATGCTTCTAGGTGACAATATGCCTTTTATGGTGGATGAAAGATCAGTAATCCTCATGCTCACAACTCAGTAAGTAATGTTTGTCAAATCCGTCATGCATGTAGCGTGCTCGGAACACGGAATATCATGGTGAGTGAAACCATGTAAATTAAAATACTATTTGAATGGATTCGCCCCAAGAGAATATTTCTGCGCAATCTTCATGATTTTTGAAACTGGCGTTAGGAAATTTCTGTGAAATCTGGTAAAAATTTCTAGGTATAAATATGCCTTGCATGGTGGATGAAAGATTGCTATACACATACTCACATCTCAGTAGTGAATGCTTGTGAAATCATTGATGCTTGTAGAATGTTTGGAACACAGAATGTCTCGGTGATTGAAATTATGTGAGTTACATTTCTATTGGGTAGATCTCGCTCCAAGAGCATTTGTGTCTGAAATCTCCCTCATTATCGAAACTGTCTTTAGGAAAATACTGTGAACTCAGAGTAAATGTTTCTTGGTGTAAATATGCCCTGTATGGTGTTGAAAGTTTGTTAATCCACATGTTCTCACCTCTGTAATGCATGTTTTTCGTATCCGCGATGCATATTACATGTTCGGAACACGGAATATCACGCTGAGGAAACGATGTAAATTACATGCCGATTGGGTAGAACTCGCTCCAAGAGAAGTTTTCTGTGATATCTACCTCATTTTCGAAACTGGTGTTAGGAATAAGCTGGGAAATCAGAGTAAATTTTCTAGGTGTATCTCTGCCATGTATGGGGATGAAAGTTCAGTAATCCACATGCTCACAACTCAGTCATGAATGTTTTTTCGAATCCGTTTTGCATGTATTGTGTTCGTATCACGGAATGTCACGGTGGAGGAAGAAAATTAAATTACATGTCTCTTGGTTAGAATTCACTCCAAGAGTATTTTTTTGAGAAAACTGCCTGATTTTGAAATCCACCGTTATGAATAACATACCAACAGAGAAAAAATATATCTAGTTGTTAATATGCCTTGTATGGAGTATGAAAGTTCGGTAATTCATGAAAAATGCTCACAACTCATTAAAAATATTTGTTGAATCCATGATGCATTTATCGTGTTCAGAACGTGGAAAATCACGGTGAGTGAAACAATTTAAATAAAAGTTCTAGTGTATACAACACACTCAAAGAGGATTTTTCTGCTCAATATGCCTCATTTTCTAATCTGGAGTTAAGATAATGCTGCGAAATAATATTAAATACTTCTCGGTGTAAATATGCCTTCCTTACTAGGTGAAAGTACTGTAATCCACATGCTAACAACTCAGTAGTGAATATGTGTCGAATCCGTGATGCATGTAGCATATACGGAACATGGAATTAAACGGTGAGTGAATCTCTGTCAATTACAATTCTGTTGGATAGAACTCGATGTAAGACGGTTTTTGTGTGAAAACTGCCTGTTTTTCAAAACTGGCATTAGAAAATAGCTGGGAACTCAGAGTAAATAATTCCAAGTGTTAATATTCCTTGAATGGTGAATGAAAGCTCGGTAATCCACATGCTCACAAATCAGTAATAACTGTTTGTCGAATCCGTGATGCATGTAATGTGTTCGGAGCACAGAATGTCACGGTCAGGTAAACTATGTAAATTACATGTCAATCGGGTAGAAGTCAATAAAAGAGCATTTTTCTGCAAAATATGCCTCATTTCCGATACTGGCTATTGGAAAAGTCTGTGAAATCAGGGTAAATGTTTCTTGGTGTAAATATGCCCTGCATGGTGTTGAAAGTTTGGTAATCCACATGTTCTCACCTCAGTATTGAATGTTTTTCTTATCCTTGATGCATATAACAGGTTCAGAAAGCGGAATATCACGGTGAGGAAACTATGTAAATTCAATGTCGATTGGGAAGAACTCGCTCCAAGAGAATTTTTCAGTGAAATCTACCTCAATTTCAAAACTGGTGTTAGGATAAAGCTGGGAAATAAGAGTAAAATTCCTTCGGTGTCAATATGCCCATTTTGGTGATGATTGTTCATTAATCCTCGTGCTCACAACTCAGTAATGAATGTTTTTTCGAAACCCTGATGCATGTAACGTGTTCGGAACACAGAATATCATGGTGAAGAGACTATGTAAACTAGATGTCTAGTGGGTACATCAATCTCAAAGTGTACTTTACTGAGCCATCTGCCTCATTTTTAAACTGGCATTAGAAAAACTTGCAAAATCAGAGTAAATTCTGTAGGTGCACATATGCCTTTAATGGTGAATGAGATTTCGGTAATCCACATGCTCACAACTCAGTAATGAATGTTTTTCAAGTCTGTGATGCAATTAATGTGTTTGGAAGATGGAATGACACGGTCAGGTAAGCTATGGAAATTACATATCTGTCGGGTAGAACTCGCTATAAGACCATTTATCTGTGAAAAATACCTCATATCCAAAACTGGCGTTAGGAAAAGCTGCAAAATCTGAGTAAATGCTTCTAGGTGACAATATGCCTTTTATGGTGGATGAAAGTTCGGTACTCCACATGCTCACAACTCATTAAAGAATGTTTGTGCAATCCGTCATGTATGTAGCGTGTTCGAAACACAGAATATCATGGTTAGGGAAACTGTGTAAATTAAATTTCTATTTGGTAGAACTCGCACCAAGAGGGTTTTACTGCAAAAACTTCATGATTTCTGAAACAGGCGTTATGAAAAACCTGTGAAAAATGAGAAAATATTTCTAGGAATAAATATGCCATTCATGGTGAATGAAAGTTTGTAATACACATGCTCACATCTCAGTAATGAATTTTTGTCGAATCCGGGATGCTTGTATTGTGTTGGGAACACGGATGTCACATTCTGGAAAACAATGTAATTTACATGTCTCGTGTGTAGAACACACTCAAAGAGAATTTTTCAGCACAATCTTTCTCATTTTCTAACCTGGCGATAAGAATAAGCTGCAAAATCAAGGTAAATAATTCTATGTGTAAGGATTCCTTTTATGGTGAATGAAAGTTCGGTAATCCACATGCTCACAGCTCAGTAACCATTGTTTGTCGAATCCGTAATGCGTGTAGCATTTTCGGAACACCGAATGTCACGGTGAGGGAAAGAAATTGTATTACATGTCTATTGGGTAGAACTCGCTCCAAGAGTATTTTCCTATGAAAACTGCCTGATTTCCGAATCTGACATTAGGGAAAATCTGCGCACACAGACTAAGTGTTTCTAGGTGTAAAGTGCCTTGTATGGTGGATGAAAGTTCTCTAATCCACAGTCTCAGAACTCAGTAATGATTGTTTGTCGAATCCGTGATACATAAAGCCTGTTCTGAACACGGAACGTCATGGTGAGGGAAACTGTGTAAATTACATGTCTATTGGTTATAAATCGCTCCAAGAGGATTTTTATGTGAAATCTACCGCATTTTCGGATGTGACATTAGGAAAAACCTGCGAAAACAGAGTAAGTGTTTCTATGTGTAAATATGCCTTCTACGGTGGATGAAAGTTCAGTAATCCACATGTTCACAACTCAGAAATAAATGTTTGACGAATCCGTCATGCATGTAGTGTGTTCAGAACACGGATATTCACGGTGAGGGCAACTATGTAAATTACACGTCTATTGTGTATAACTTCCTCCACAAGGATATTTCTGTGGAAACTGCCTGATTTTTGATACTGGCATTAGAAAAAAGATGCGAACTCAAAATAAATATTTCTAGGTGTTTATATGCCTTGAATGGTGATTGAAAGTTCGGTTATCCACATGCTCACAACTCAGTAATGAATGTTTTTCGAATCTGTGTTGTATTTAACGTGATCGGAAGACGGAATGACACAATCAGTTAAGCTATGTAAATTACATATCTATAGGGAAGAGCTCCCTACAAGAGCATTTTTCCACGAAATATTCCTCATTTACGAAACTGATGTTAGGAAAAGCTGCGAAATCTGAGTAAATGCTTCTAGGTGACAATATGCCTTTTATGGTGGATGAAACATCAGTAATCCTCATGCTCACAACTCAGTAAGTAATGTTTGTCAAATCCGTCATGCATGTAGCGTGCTCGGAACACGGAATATCATGGTGAGTGAAACCATGTAAATTAAAATACTATTTGAATGGATTCGCCCCAAGAGAATATTTCTGCGCAATCTTCATGATTTTTGAAACTGGCGTTAGGAAATTTCTGTGAAATCTGGTAAAAATTTCTAGGTATAAATATGCCTTGCATGGTGGATGAAAGATTGCTATACACATACTCACATCTCAGTAGTGAATGCTTGTGAAATCATTGATGCTTGTAGAATGTTTGGAACACAGAATGTCTCGGTGATTGAAATTATGTGAGTTACATTTCTATTGGGTAGATCTCGCTCCAAGAGCATTTGTGTCTGAAATCTCCCTCATTATCGAAACTGTCTTTAGGAAAATACTGTGAACTCAGAGTAAATGTTTCTTGGTGTAAATATGCCCTGTATGGTGTTGAAAGTTTGTTAATCCACATGTTCTCACCTCTGTAATGCATGTTTTTCGTATCCGCGATGCATGTTACATGTTCGGAACACGGAGTATCACGCTGAGGAAACGATGTAAATTACATGCCGATTGGGTAGAACTCGCTCCAAGAGAAGTTTTCTGTTATATCTACCTCATTTTCGAAACTGGTGTTAGGAATAAGCTGGGAAATCAGAGAAAATTTTCTAGGTGTATCTCTGCCATGTATGGGGATGAAAGTTCAGTAATCCACATGCTCACAACTCAGTCATGAATGTTTTTTCGAATCCGTGTTACATGTAGTGTGTTCGTAACACGGAATGTCACGGTGGAGGAAGAAAAGTAAATTACATGTCTGTTGGTTAGAATTCGCTCCAAGAGGAATTTTTTGAGAAAACTGCCTGATTTTGGAATCCGGCTTTATGAATAACCTGCAAAATGAAAATAAATATATCTAGTTGTTAATATGACTTGTATGGAGGATGAAAGTTCGGTAATTCATGAAAAATGCTCACAACTCATTAAAAATGTTTGTCGAATCCGTGATGCATGTATCGTGTTCAGAACATGGAAATTCACGGTGAGTGAAACAATTTAAATAAAAGTTCTAGTGGATACAACACACTCAAAGATGATTTTTCTGCGCAATATGCCTCATTTTCTAAACTGGAGTTAAGAAAATGCTGCGAAATAATATTAAATGCTTCTCGGTGTAAATATGCATTTCATACTAGGTGAAAGTTCAGTAATCCACATGCTCACAACTCATTAAAGAATGTTTGTGCAATCCGTCATGTATGTAGCGTGTTCGAAACACAGAATATCATGGTTAGGGAAACTGTGTAAATTAAATTTCTATTTGGTAGAACTCGCACCAAGAGGATTTTACTGCGAAAACTTCATGATTTCTGAAACAGGCGTTATGAAAAACCTGTGAAAAATGAGAAAATATTTCTAGGAATAAATATGCCATTCATGGTGAATGAAAGTTTGTAATAAACATGCTCACATCTCAGTAATGAATTTTTGTCGAATCCGGGATGCTTGTATTGTGTTGGGAACACGGATGTCACGTTCTGGAAAACAATGTAATTTACATGTCTCGTGTGTAGAACACACTCAAAGAGAATTTTTCAGCACAATCTTTCTCATTTTCTAACCTGGCGATAAGAATAAGCTGCAAAATCAAGGTAAATAATTCTATGTGTAAGGATTCCTTTTATGGTGAATGAAAGTTCGGTAATCCACATGCTCACAGCTCAGTAACCATTGTTTGTCGAATCCGTAATGCGTGTAGCATTTTCGGAACACCGAATGTCACGGTGAGGGAAAGAAATTGTATTACATGTCTATTGGGTAGAACTCGCTCCAAGAGTATTTTCCTATGAAAACTGCCTGATTTCCGAATCTGACATTAGGGAAAATCTGCGCACACAGACTAAGTGTTTCTAGGTGTAAAATGCCTTGTATGGTGGATGAAAGTTCTCTAATCCACAGTCTCAGAACTCAGTAATGATTGTTTGTCGAATCCGTGATACATAAAGCCTGTTCTGAACACGGAACGTCATGGTGAGGGAAACTGTGTAAATTACATGTCTATTGGTTATATATCACACCAAGAGGATTTTTATGTGAAATCTACCGCATTTTCGGATGTGACATTAGTAAAAACCTGCGAAAACAGAGTAAGTGTTTCTATGTGTAAATATGCCTTCTACGGTGGATGAAAGTTCAGTAATCCACATGTTCACAACTCAGAAATAAATGTTTGACGAATCCGTCATGCATGTAGTGTGTTCAGAACACGGATATTCACGGTGAGGGCAACTATGTAAATTACACGTCTATTGTGTATAACTTCCTCCACAAGGATATTTCTGTGGAAACTGCCTGATTTTTGATACTGGCATTAGAAAAAAGATGTGAACTCAAAATAAATATTTCTAGGTGTTTATATGCCTTGAATGGTGATTGAAAGTTCGGTTATCCACATGCTCACAACTCAGTAATGAATGTTTTTCGAATCCGTGTTGTATTTAACGTGATCGGAAGACGGAATGACACAATCAGTTAAGCTATGTAAATTACATATCTATAGGGAAGAGCTCCCTACAAGAGCATTTTTCCGCGAAATATTCCTCATTTCCGAAACTGATGTTAGGAAAAGCTGCGAAATCTGAGTAAATGCTTCTAGGTGACAATATGCCTTTTATGGTGGATGAAAGATCGGTAATCCTCATGCTCAAACTCAGTAAGTAATGTTTGTCAAATCCGTCATGCATATAGCGTGCTCGGAACACAGAATATCATGGTGAGTTAAACCATGTAAATTAAAATACTATTTGAACGGACTCGCCCCAAGAGAATATTTCTGCGCAATCTTCATGATTTTTGAAACTGGCGTTAGGAAATTTCTGCGAAATCTGGTAAAAATTTCTAGGTATAAATATGCCTTGCATGGTGGGTGAAAGATTGCAATACACATACTCACTTCTCAGTAGTGAATGCTTGTGAAATCCTTGATGCTTGTAGAATGTTCGGAACACAGAATTTCTAGGTGATTGAAATTATGTGAGTTACATTTCTATTGGGTAGATCTCGCTCCAAGAGCATTTGTGTGTGAAATCTCCCTCATTTTCGAAACTGTCTTTAGGAAAATACTGTGAACTCACAGTAAATGTTTCTTGGTGTAAATATGCCCTGTATGGTGTTGAAAGTTTGTTAATCCACATGTTCTCACCTCTGTAATGCATGTTTTTCGTATCCGCGATGCATATTACATGTTCGGAACACGGAATATCACGCTGAGGAAACGATGTAAATTACATGCCGATTGGGTAGAACTCGCTCCAAGAGAAGTTTTCTGTGATATCTACCTCATTTTCGAAACTGGTGTTAGGAATAAGCTGGGAAATCAGAGTAAATTTTCTAGGTGTATCTCTGCCATGTATGGGGATGAAAGTTCAGTAATCCACATGCTCACAACTCAGTCATGAATGTTTTTTCGAATCCGTGTTGCATGTATTGTGTTCGTATCACGGAATGTCACGGTGGAGGAAGAAAATTAAATTACATGTCTCTTGGTTAGAATTCACTCCAAGAGTATTTTTTTGAGAAAACTGCCTGATTTTGAAATCCACCGTTATGAATAACATACCAACAGAGAAAAAATATATCTAGTTGTTAATATGCCTTGTATGGAGTATGAAAGTTCGGTAATTCATGAAAAATGCTCACAACTCATTAAAAATATTTGTTGAATCCATGATGCATTTATCGTGTTCAGAACGTGGAAAATCACGGTGAGTGAAACAATTTAAATAAAAGTTCTAGTGTATACAACACACTCAAAGAGGATTTTTCTGCTCAATATGCCTCATTTTCTAATCTGGAGTTAAGATAATGCTGCGAAATAATATTAAATACTTCTCGGTGTAAATATGCCTTCCTTACTAGGTGAAAGTACAGTAATCCACATGCTAACAACTCAGTAGTGAATATGTGTCGAATCCGTGATGCATGTAGCATATACGGAACATGGAATTAAACGGTGAGTGAATCTCTGTCAATTACAATTCTGTTGGATAGAACTCGATGTAAGACGGTTTTTGTGTGAAAACTGCCTGTTTTTCAAAACTGGCATTAGAAAATAGCTGGGAACTCAGAGTAAATAATTCCAAGTGTTAATATTCCTTGAATGGTGAATGAAAGCTCGGTAATCCACATGCTCACAAATCAGTAATAACTGTTTGTCGAATCCGTGATGCATGTAATGTGTTCGGAGCACAGAATGTCACGGTCAGGTAAACTATGTAAATTACATGTCAATCGGGTAGAAGTCAATAAAAGAGCATTTTTCTGCAAAATATGCCTCATTTCCGATACTGGCTATTGGAAAAGTCTGTGAAATCAGGGTAAATGTTTCTTGGTGTAAATATGCCCTGCATGGTGTTGAAAGTTTGGTAATCCACATGTTCTCACCTCAGTATTGAATGTTTTTCTTATCCTTGATGCATATAACAGGTTCAGAAAGCGGAATATCACGGTGAGGAAACTATGTAAATTCAATGTCGATTGGGAAGAACTCGCTCCAAGAGAATTTTTCAGTGAAATCTACCTCAATTTCAAAACTGGTGTTAGGATAAAACTGGGAAATAAGAGTAAAATTCCTTCGGTGTCAATATGCCCATTTTGGTGATGATTGTTCATTAATCCTCGTGCTCACAACTCAGTAATGAATGTTTTTTCGAAACCCTGATGCATGTAACGTGTTCGGAACACAGAATATCATGGTGAAGAGACTATGTAAACTAGATGTCTAGTGGGTACATCAATCTCAAAGTGTACTTTACTGAGCCATCTGCCTCATTTTTAAACTGGCATTAGAAAAACTTGCAAAATCAGAGTAAATTCTGTAGGTGCACATATGCCTTTAATGGTGAATGAGATTTCGGTAATCCACATGCTCACAACTCAGTAATGAATGTTTTTCAAGTCTGTGATGCAATTAATGTGTTTGGAAGATGGAATGACACGGTCAGGTAAGCTATGGAAATTACATATCTGTCGGGTAGAACTCGCTATAAGACCATTTATCTGTGAAAAATACCTCATATCCAAAACTGGCGTTAGGAAAAGCTGCAAAATCTGAGTAAATGCTTCTAGGTGACAATATGCCTTTTATGGTGGATGAAAGTTCGGTACTCCACATGCTCACAACTCATTAAAGAATGTTTGTGCAATCCGTCATGTATGTAGCGTGTTCGAAACACAGAATATCATGGTTAGGGAAACTGTGTAAATTAAATTTCTATTTGGTAGAACTCGCACCAAGAGGGTTTTACTGCAAAAACTTCATGATTTCTGAAACAGGCGTTATGAAAAACCTGTGAAAAATGAGAAAATATTTCTAGGAATAAATATGCCATTCATGGTGAATGAAAGTTTGTAATACACATGCTCACATCTCAGTAATGAATTTTTGTCGAATCCGGGATGCTTGTATTGTGTTGGGAACACGGATGTCACATTCTGGAAAACAATGTAATTTACATGTCTCGTGTGTAGAACACACTCAAAGAGAATTTTTCAGCACAATCTTTCTCATTTTCTAACCTGGCGATAAGAATAAGCTGCAAAATCAAGGTAAATAATTCTATGTGTAAGGATTCCTTTTATGGTGAATGAAAGTTCGGTAATCCACATGCTCACAGCTCAGTAACCATTGTTTGTCGAATCCGTAATGCGTGTAGCATTTTCGGAACACCGAATGTCACGGTGAGGGAAAGAAATTATATTACATGTCTATTGGGTAGAACTCGCTCCAAGAGTATTTTCCTATGAAAACTGCCTGATTTCCGAATCTGACATTAGGGAAAATCTGCGCACACAGACTAAGTGTTTCTAGGTGTAAAATGCCTTGTATGGTGGATGAAAGTTCTCTAATCCACATTCTCAGAACTCAGTAATGATTGTTTGTCGAATCCGTGATACATAAAGCCTGTTCTGAACACGGAACGTCATGATGAGGGAAACTGTGTAAATTACATGTCTATTGGTTATAAATCGCTCCAAGAGGATTTTTATGTGAAATCTACCGCATTTTCGGATGTGACATTAGGAAAAACCTGCGAAAACAGAATAAGTGTTTCTATGTGTAAATATGCCTTCTACGGTGGATGAAAGTTCAGTAATCCACATGTTCACAACTCAGAAATAAATGTTTGACGAATCCGTCATGCATGTAGTGTGTTCAGAACACGGATATTCACGGTGAGGGCAACTATGTAAATTACACGTCTATTGTGTATAACTTCCTCCACAAGGATATTTCTGTGGAAACTGCCTGATTTTTGATACTGGCATTAGAAAAAAGATGCGAACTCAAAATAAATATTTCTAGGTGTTTATATGCCTTGAATGGTGATTGAAAGTTCGGTTATCCACATGCTCACAACTCAGTAATGAATGTTTTTCGAATCCGTGTTGTATTTAACGTGATCGGAAGACGGAATGACACAATCAGTTAAGCTATGTAAATTACATATCTATAGGGAAGAGCTCCCTACAAGAGCATTTTTCCACGAAATATTCCTCATTTACGAAACTGATGTTAGGAAAAGCTGCGAAATCTGAGTAAATGCTTCTAGGTGACAATATGCCTTTTATGGTGGATGAAAGATCGGTAATCCTCATGCTCACAACTCAGTAAGTAATGTTTGTCAAATCCGTCATGCATGTAGCGTGCTCGGAACACGGAATATCATGGTGAGTGAAACCATGTAAATTAAAATACTATTTGAATGGACTCGCCCCAAGAGAATATTTCTGCGCAATCTTCATGATTTTTGAAACTGGCGTTAGGAAATTTCTGTGAAATCTGGTAAAAATTTCTAGGTATAAATATGCCTTGCATGGTGGATGAAAGATTGCTATACACATACTCACATCTCAGTAGTGAATGCTTGTGAAATCCTTGATGCTTGTAGAATGTTCGGAACACAGAATGTCTCGGTGATTGAAATTATGTGAGTTACATTTCTATTGGGTAGATCTCGCTCCAAGAGCATTTGTGTCTGAAATCTCCCTCATTTTCGAAACTGTCTTTAGGAATATACTATGAACTCAGAGTAAATGTTTCTTGGTGTAAATATGCCCTGTATGGTGTTGAAAGTTTGTTAATCCACATGTTCTCACCTCTGTAATGCATGTTTTTCGTATCCGCGATGCATGTTACATGTTCGGAACACGGAATATCACGCTGAGGAAACGATGTAAATTACATGCCGATTGGGTAGAACTCGCTCCAAGAGAAGTTTTCTGTGATATCTACCTCACTTTCGAAACTGGTGTTAGGAATAAGCTGGGAAATCAGAGAAAATTTTCTAGGTGTATCTCTGCCATGTATGGGGATGAAAGTTCAGTAATCCACATGCTCACAACTCAGTCATGAATGTTTTTTCGAATCCGTGTTACATGTAGTGTGTTCGTAACACGGAATGTCACGGTGGAGGAAGAAAAGTAAATTACATGTCTATTGGTTAGAATTCGCTCCAAGAGGAATTTTTTGAGAAAACTGCCTGATTTTGGAATCCGGCTTTATGAATAACCTGCAAACTGAGAATAAATATATCTAGTTGTTAATATGACTTGTATGGAGGATGAAAGTTCGGTAATTCATGAAAAATGCTCACAACTCATTAAAAATGTTTGTCGAATCCGTGATGCATGTATCGTGTTCAGAACATGGAAAGTCACGGTGAGTGAAACAATTTAAATAAAAGTTCTAGTGGATACAACACACTCAAAGAGGATTTTTCTGCTCAATATGCCTCATTTTCTAAACTGGAGTTAAGAAAATGCTGCGAAATAATATTAAATGCTTCTCGGTGAAAATATGCATTTCATACTAGGTGAAAGTTCAGTAATCCACATGCTCACAACTCATTAAAGAATGTTTGTGCAATCCGTCATGTATGTAGCGTGTTCGAAACACAGAATATCATGGTTAGGGAAACTGTAAATTAAATTTCTATTTGGTAGAACTCGCACCAAGAGGATTTTACTGCAAAAACTTCATGATTTCTGAAACAGGCGTTATGAAAAACCTGTGAAAAATGAGAAAATATTTCTAGGAATAAATATGCCATTCATGGTGAATGAAAGTTTGTAATACACATGCTCACATCTCAGTAATGAATTTTTGTCGAATCCGGGATGCTTGTATTGTGTTGGGAACACGGATGTCACGTTCTGGAAAACAATGTAATTTACATGTCTCGTGTGTAGAACACAGTCAAAGAGAATTTTTCAGCACAATCTTTCTCATTTTCTAACCTGGCGATAAGAATAAGCTGCAAAATCAAGGTAAATAATTCTATGTGTAAGGATTCCTTTTATGGTGAATGAAAGTTCGGTAATCCACATGCTCACAGCTCAGTAACCATTGTTTGTCGAATCCGTAATGCGTGTAGCATTTTCGGAACACCGAATGTCACGGTGAGGGAAAGAAATTGTATTACATGTCTATTGGGTAGAACTCGCTCCAAGAGTATTTTCCTATGAAAACTGCCTGATTTCCGAATCTGACATTAGGGAAAATCTGCGCACACAGACTAAGTGTTTCTAGGTGTAAAATGCCTTGTATGGTGGATGAAAGTTCTCTAATCCACAGTCTCAGAACTCAGTAATGATTGTTTGTCGAATCCGTGATACATAAAGCCTGTTCTGAACACGGAACGTCATGGTGAGGGAAACTGTGTAAATTACATGTCTATTGGTTATAAATCGCTCCAAGAGGATTTTTATGTGAAATCTACCGCATTTTCGGATGTGACATTAGGAAAAACCTGCGAAAACAGAGTAAGTGTTTCTATGTGTAAATATGCCTTCTACGGTGGATGAAAGTTCAGTAATCCACATGTTCACAACTCAGAAATAAATGTTTGACGAATCCGTCATGCATGTAGTGTGTTCAGAACACGGATATTCACGGTGAGGGCAACTATGTAAATTACACGTCTATTGTGTATAACTTCCTCCACAAGGATATTTCTGTGGAAACTGCCTGATTTTTGATACTGGCATTAGAAAAAAGATGCGAATTCAAAATAAATATTTCTAGGTGTTTATATGCCTTGAATGGTGATTGAAAGTTCGGTTATCCACATGCTCACAACTCAGTAATGAATGTTTTTCGAATCCGTGTTGTATTTAACGTGATCGGAAGACGGAATGACACAATCAGTTAAGCTATGTAAATTACATATCTATAGGGAAGAGCTCCCTACAAGAGCATTTTTCCACGAAATATGCCTCATTTACGAAACTGATGTTAGGAAAAGCTGCGAAATCTGAGTAAATGCTTCTAGGTGACAATATGCCTTTTATGGTGGATGAAAGATCGGTAATCCTCATGCTCACAACTCAGTAAGTAATGTTTGTCAAATCCGTCATGCATGTAGCGTGCTCGGAACACAGAATATCATGGTGAGTGAAACCATGTAAATTAAAATACTATTTGAACGGACTCGCCCCAAGAGAATATTTCTGCGCAATCTTCATGATTTTTGAAACTGGCGTTAGGAAATTTCTGCGAAATCTGGTAAAAATTTCTAGGTATAAATATGCCTTGCATGGTGGGTGAAAGATTGCAATACACATACTCACATCTCAGTAGTGAATGCTTGTGAAATCCTTGATGCTTGTAGAATGTTCGGAACACAGAATGTCTCGGTGATTGAAATTATGTGAGTTACATTTCTATTGGGTAGATCTCGCTCCAAGAGCATTTGTGTGTGAAATCTCCCTCATTTTCGAAACTGTCTTTAGGAAAATACTGTGAACTCAGAGTAAATGTTTCTTGGTGTAAATATGCCCTGTATGGTGTTGAAAGTTTGTTAATCCACATGTTCTCACCTCTGTAATGCATGTTTTTCGTATCCGCGATGCATGTTACATGTTCAGAACACGGAATATCACGCTGAGTAAACGATGTAAATTACATGCCGATTGGGTAGAACTCGCTCCAAGAGAAGTTTTCTGTGATATCTACCTCATTTTCGAAACTGGTGTTAGGAATAAGCTGGGAAATCAGAGAAAATTTTCTAGGTGTATCTCTGCCATGTATGGGGATGAAAGTTCAGTATTCCACATGCTCACAACTCAGTCATGAATGTTTTTTCGAATCCGTGTTACATGTAGTGTGTTCGTAACACGGAATGTCACGGTGGAGGAAGAAAAGTAAATTACATGTCTATTGCTTAGAATTCGCTCCAAGAGGAATTTTTTGAGAAAACTGCCTGATTTTGGAATCCGGCTTTATGAATAACCTGCAAACTGAGAATAAATATATCTAGTTGTTAATATGACTTGTATGGAGGATGAAAGTTCGGTAATTCATGAAAAATGCTCACAACTCATTAAAAATGTTTGTCAAATCCGTGATGCATGTATCGTGTTCAGAACGTGGAAAGTCATGGTGAGTGAAACAATTTAAATAAAATTTCTAGTGGATACAACACACTCAAAGAGGATTTTTCTGCGCAATATGCCTCATTTTCTAAACTGGAGTTAAGAAAATGCTGCGAAATAATATTAAATGCTTCTCGGTGTAAATATGCCTTTCATACTAGGTGAAAGTTCAGTAATCCACATGCTCACAACTCATTAAAGAATGTTTGTGCAATCCGTCATGTATGTAGCGTGTTCGAAACACAGAATATCATGGTTAGGGAAACTGTGTAAATTATTTTCTATTTGGTAGAACTCGCACCAAGAGAATTTTACTGCAAAAACTTCATGATTTCTGAAACAGGCGTTATGAAAAACCTGTGAACAATGAGAAAATATTTCTAGGAATAAATATGCCATTCATGGTGAATGAAAGTTTGTAATACACATGCTCACATCTCAGTAATGAATTTTTGTCGAATCCGGGATGCTTGTATTGTGTTGGGAACACGGATGTCACGTTCTGGAAAACAATGTAATTTACATGTCTCGTGTGTAGAACACAGTCAAAGAGAATTTTTCAGCACAATCTTTCTCATTTTCTAACCTGGCGATAAGAATAAGCTGCAAAATCAAGGTAAATAATTCTATGTGTAAGGATTCCTTTTATGGTGAATGAAAGTTCGGTAATCCACATGCTCACAGCTCAGTAACCATTGTTTGTCGAATCCGTAATGCGTGTAGCATTTTCGGAACACCGAATGTCACGGTGAGGGAAAGAAATTGTATTACATGTCTATTGGGTAGAACACGCTCCAAGAGTATTTTCCTATGAAAACTGCCTGATTTCCGAATCTGACATTAGGGAAAATCTGCGCACACAGACTAAGTGTTTCTAGGTGTAAAATGCCTTGTATGGTGGATGAAAGTTCTCTAATCCACAGTCTCAGAACTCAGTAATGATTGTTTGTCGAATCCGTGATACATAAAGCCTGTTCTGAACACGGAACGTCATGGTGAGGGAAACTGTGTAAATTACATGTCTATTGGTTATAAATCGCTCCAAGAGGATTTTTATGTGAAATCTACCGCATTTTCGGATGTGACATTAGGAAAAACCTGCGAAAACAGAGTAAGTGTTTCTATGTGTAAATATGCCTTCTACGGTGGATGAAAGTTCAGTAATCCACATGTTCACAACTCAGAAATAAATGTTTGACGAATCCGTCATGCATGTAGTGTGTTCAGAACACGGATATTCACGGTGAGGGCAACTATGTAAATTACACGTCTATTGTGTATAACTTCCTCCACAAGGATATTTCTGTGGAAACTGCCTGATTTTTGATACTGGCATTAGAAAAAAGATGCGAACTCAAAATAAATATTTCTAGGTGTTTATATGCCTTGAATGGTGATTGAAAGTTCGGTTATCCACATGCTCACAACTCAGTAATGAATGTTTTTCGAATCCGTGTTGTATTTAACGTGATCGGAAGACGGAATGACACAATCAGTTAAGCTATGTAAATTACATATCTATAGGGAAGAGCTCCCTACAAGAGCATTTTTCCGCGAAATATTCCTCATTTCCGAAACTGATGTTAGGAAAAGCTGCGAAATCTGAGTAAATGCTTCTAGGTGACAATATGCCTTTTATGGTGGATGAAAGATCGGTAATCCTCATGCTCAAACTCAGTAAGTAATGTTTGTCAAATCCGTCATGCATATAGCGTGCTCGGAACACAGAATATCATGGTGAGTTAAACCATGTAAATTAAAATACTATTTGAACGGACTCGCCCCAAGAGAATATTTCTGCGCAATCTTCATGATTTTTGAAACTGGCGTTAGGAAATTTCTGCGAAATCTGGTAAAAATTTCTAGGTATAAATATGCCTTGCATGGTGGGTGAAAGATTGCAATACACATACTCACTTCTCAGTAGTGAATGCTTGTGAAATCCTTGATGCTTGTAGAATGTTCGGAACACAGAATTTCTCGGTGATTGAAATTATGTGAGTTACATTTCTATTGGGTAGATCTCGCTCCAAGAGCATTTGTGTGTGAAATCTCCCTCATTTTCGAAACTGTCTTTAGGAAAATACTGTGAACTCACAGTAAATGTTTCTTGGTGTAAATATGCCCTGTATGGTGTTGAAAGTTTGTTAATCCACATGTTCTCACCTCTGTAATGCATGTTTTTCGTATCCGCGATGCATATTACATGTTCGGAACACGGAATATCACGCTGAGGAAACGATGTAAATTACATGCCGATTGGGTAGAACTCGCTCCAAGAGAAGTTTTCTGTGATATCTACCTCATTTTCGAAACTGGTGTTAGGAATAAGCTGGGAAATCAGAGTAAATTTTCTAGGTGTATCTCTGCCATGTATGGGGATGAAAGTTCAGTAATCCACATGCTCACAACTCAGTCATGAATGTTTTTTCGAATCCGTGTTGCATGTATTGTGTTCGTATCACGGAATGTCACGGTGGAGGAAGAAAATTAAATTACATGTCTCTTGGTTAGAATTCACTCCAAGAGTATTTTTTTGAGAAAACTGCCTGATTTTGAAATCCACCGTTATGAATAACATACCAACAGAGAAAAAATATATCTAGTTGTTAATATGCCTTGTATGGAGTATGAAAGTTCGGTAATTCATGAAAAATGCTCACAACTCATTAAAAATATTTGTTGAATCCATGATGCATTTATCGTGTTCAGAACGTGGAAAATCACGGTGAGTGAAACAATTTAAATAAAAGTTCTAGTGTATACAACACACTCAAAGAGGATTTTTCTGCTCAATATGCCTCATTTTCTAATCTGGAGTTAAGATAATGCTGCGAAATAATATTAAATACTTCTCGGTGTAAATATGCCTTCCTTACTAGGTGAAAGTACAGTAATCCACATGCTAACAACTCAGTAGTGAATATGTGTCGAATCCGTGATGCATGTAGCATATACGGAACATGGAATTAAACGGTGAGTGAATCTCTGTCAATTACAATTCTGTTGGATAGAACTCGATGTAAGACGGTTTTTGTGTGAAAACTGCCTGTTTTTCAAAACTGGCATTAGAAAATAGCTGGGAACTCAGAGTAAATAATTCCAAGTGTTAATATTCCTTGAATGGTGAATGAAAGCTCGGTAATCCACATGCTCACAAATCAGTAATAACTGTTTGTCGAATCCGTGATGCATGTAATGTGTTCGGAGCACAGAATGTCACGGTCAGGTAAACTATGTAAATTACATGTCAATCGGGTAGAAGTCAATAAAAGAGCATTTTTCTGCAAAATATGCCTCATTTCCGATACTGGCTATTGGAAAAGTCTGTGAAATCAGGGTAAATGTTTCTTGGTGTAAATATGCCCTGCATGGTGTTGAAAGTTTGGTAATCCACATGTTCTCACCTCAGTATTGAATGTTTTTCTTATCCTTGATGCATATAACAGGTTCAGAAAGCGGAATATCACGGTGAGGAAACTATGTAAATTCAATGTCGATTGGGAAGAACTCGCTCCAAGAGAATTTTTCAGTGAAATCTACCTCAATTTCAAAACTGGTGTTAGGATAAAACTGGGAAATAAGAGTAAAATTCCTTCGGTGTCAATATGCCCATTTTGGTGATGATTGTTCATTAATCCTCGTGCTCACAACTCAGTAATGAATGTTTTTTCGAAACCCTGATGCATGTAACGTGTTCGGAACACAGAATATCATGGTGAAGAGACTATGTAAACTAGATGTCTAGTGGGTACATCAATCTCAAAGTGTACTTTACTGAGCCATCTGCCTCATTTTTAAACTGGCATTAGAAAAACTTGCAAAATCAGAGTAAATTCTGTAGGTGCACATATGCCTTTAATGGTGAATGAGATTTCGGTAATCCACATGCTCACAACTCAGTAATGAATGTTTTTCAAGTCTGTGATGCAATTAATGTGTTTGGAAGATGGAATGACACGGTCAGGTAAGCTATGGAAATTACATATCTGTCGGGTAGAACTCGCTATAAGACCATTTATCTGTGAAAAATACCTCATATCCAAAACTGGCGTTAGGAAAAGCTGCAAAATCTGAGTAAATGCTTCTAGGTGACAATATGCCTTTTATGGTGGATGAAAGTTCGGTACTCCACATGCTCACAACTCATTAAAGAATGTTTGTGCAATCCGTCATGTATGTAGCGTGTTCGAAACACAGAATATCATGGTTAGGGAAACTGTAAATTAAATTTCTATTTGGTAGAACTCGCACCAAGAGGATTTTACTGCAAAAACTTCATGATTTCTGAAACAGGCGTTATGAAAAACCTGTGAAAATTGAGAAAATATTTCTAGGAATAAATATGCCATTCATGGTGAATGAAAGTTTGTAATACACATGCTCACATCTCAGTAATGAATTTTTGTCGAATCCGGGATGCTTGTATTGTGTTGGGAACACGGATGTCACGTTCTGGAAAACAATGTAATTTACATGTCTCGTGTGTAGAACACAGTCAAAGAGAATTTTTCAGCACAATCTTTCTCATTTTCTAACCTGGCGATAAGAATAAGCTGCAAAATTAAGGTAAATAATTCTATGTGTAAGGATTCCTTTTATGGTGAATGAAAGTTCGGTAATCCACATGCTCACAGCTCAGTAACCATTGTTTGTCGAATCCGTAATGCGTGTAGCATTTTCGGAACACCGAATGTCACGGTGAGGGAAAGAAATTATATTACATGTCTATTGGGTAGAACTCGCTCCAAGAGTATTTTCCTATGAAAACTGCCTGATTTCCGAATCTGACTTTAGGGAAAATCTGCGCACACAGACTAAGTGTTTCTAGGTGTAAAATGCCTTGTATGGTGGATGAAAGTTCTCTAATCCACATTCTCAGAACTCAGTAATGATTGTTTGTCGAATCCGTGATACATAAAGCCTGTTCTGAACACGGAACGTCATGGTGAGGGAAACTGTGTAAATTACAAGTCTATTGGTTATAAATCGCTCCAAGAGGATTTTTATGTGAAATCTACCGCATTTTCGGATGTGACATTAGGAAAAACCTGCGAAAACAGAGTAAGTGTTTCTATGTGTAAATATGCCTTCTACAGTGGATGAAAGTTCAGTAATCCACATGTTCACAACTCAGAAATAAATGTTTGATGAATCCGTCATGCATGTAGAGTGTTCAGAACACGGATATTCACGGTGAGGGCAACTATGTAAATTACACGTCTATTGTGTATAACTTCCTCCACAAGGATATTTCTGTGGAAACTGCCTGATTTTTGATACTGGCATTAGAAAAAAGATGCGAACTCAAAATAAATATTTCTAGGTGTTTATATGCCTTGAATGGTGATTGAAAGTTCGGTTATCCACATGCTCACAACTCAGTAATGAATGTTTTTCGAATCCGTGTTGTATTTAACGTGATCGGAAGACGGAATGACACAATCAGTTAAGCTATGTAAATTACATATCTATAGGGAAGAGCTCCCTACAAGAGCATTTTTCCGCGAAATATGCCTCATTTCCGAAACTGATGTTAGGAAAAGCTACGAAATCTGAGTAAATGCTTCTAGGTGACAATATGCCTTTTATGGTGGATGAAAGATCGGTAATCCTCATGCTCACAACTCAGTAAGTAATGTTTGTCAAATCCGTCATGCATGTAGCGTGCTCGGAACACAGAATATCATGGTGAGTGAAACCATGTAAATTAAAATACTATTTGAACGGACTCGCCCCAAGAGAATATTTCTGCGCAATCTTCATGATTTTTGAAACTGGCGTTAGAAAATTTCTGCGAAATCTGGTAAAAATTTCTAGGTATAAATATGCCTTGCATGGTGGGTGAAAGATTGCAATACACATACTCACATCTCAGTAGTGAATGCTTGTGAAATCCTTGATGCTTGTAGAATGTTCGGAACACAGAATGTCTCGGTGATTGAAATTATGTGAGTTACAATTCTATTGGGTAGATCTCGCTCCAAGAGCATTTGTGTGTGAAATCTCCCTCATTTTCGAAACTGTCTTTAGGAAAATACTGTGAACTCAGAGTAAATGTTTCTTGGTGTAAATATGCCCTGTATGGTGTTGAAAGTTTGTTAATCCACATGTTCTCACCTCTGTAATGCATGTTTTTCGTATCCGCGATGCATATTACATGTTCGGAACACGGAATATCACGCTGAGGAAACGATGTAAATTACATGCCGATTGGGTA
Source organism: Camelus dromedarius (assembly GCF_036321535.1). NCBI lineage: Eukaryota > Metazoa > Chordata > Mammalia > Artiodactyla > Camelidae > Camelus > Camelus dromedarius. The sequence continues at coordinate 4,887,954 of NW_026989731.1, forward strand.
GAACTCGCTCCATGAGAAGTTTTCTGTGATATCTACCTCATTTTCGAAACTGGTGTTAGGAATAAGCTGGGAAATCAGAGAAAATTTTCTAGGTGTATCTCTGCCATGTATGGGGATGAAAGTTCAGTAATCCACATGCTCACAACTCAGTCATGAATGTTTTTTCGAATCCGTGTTACATGTAGTGTGTTCGTAACATGGAATGTCACGGTGGAGGAAGAAAAGTAAATTACATGTCTATTGGTTAGAATTCGCTCCAAGAGGAATTTTTTGAGAAAACTGCCTGATTTTGGAATCCGGCTTTATGAATAACCTGCAAACTGAGAATAAATATATCTAGTTGTTAATATGACTTGTATGGAGGATGAAAGTTCGGTAATTCATGAAAAATGCTCACAACTCGTTAAAAATGTTTGTCGAATCCGTGATGCATGTATCGTGTTCAGAACATGGAAAGTCACGGTGAGTGAAACAATTTAAATAAAAGTTCTAGTGGATACAACACACTCAAAGAGGATTTTTCTGCGCAATATGCCTCATTTTCTAAACTGGAGTTAAGAAAATGCTGCGAAATAATATTAAATGCTTCTCGGTGAAAATATGCATTGCATACTAGGTGAAAGTTCAGTAATCCACATGCTCACAACTCATTAAAGAATGTTTGTGCAATCCGTCATGTATGTAGCGTGTTCGAAACACAGAATATCATGGTTAGGGAAACTGTAAATTAAATTTCTATTTGGTAGAACTCGCACCAAGAGGATTTTACTGCAAAAACTTCATGATTTCTGAAACAGGCGTTATGAAAAACCTGTGAAAATTGAGAAAATATTTCTAGGAATAAATATGCCATTCATGGTGAATGAAAGTTTGTAATACACATGCTCACATCTCAGTAATGAATTTTTGTCGAATCCGGGATGCTTGTATTGTGTTGGGAACACGGATGTCACGTTCTGGAAAACAATGTAATTTACATGTCTCGTGTGTAGAACACAGTCAAAGAGAATTTTTCAGCACAATCTTTCTCATTTTCTAACCTGGCGATAAGAATAAGCTGCAAAATTAAGGTAAATAATTCTATGTGTAAGGATTCCTTTTATGGTGAATGAAAGTTCGGTAATCCACATGCTCACAGCTCAGTAACCATTGTTTGTCGAATCCGTAATGCGTGTAGCATTTTCGGAACACCGAATGTCACGGTGAGGGAAAGAAATTATATTACATGTCTATTGGGTAGAACTCGCTCCAAGAGTATTTTCCTATGAAAACTGCCTGATTTCCGAATCTGACTTTAGGGAAAATCTGCGCACACAGACTAAGTGTTTCTAGGTGTAAAATGCCTTGTATGGTGGATGAAAGTTCTCTAATCCACATTCTCAGAACTCAGTAATGATTGTTTGTCGAATCCGTGATACATAAAGCCTGTTCTGAACACGGAACGTCATGGTGAGGGAAACTGTGTAAATTACAAGTCTATTGGTTATAAATCGCTCCAAGAGGATTTTTATGTGAAATCTACCGCATTTTCGGATGTGACATTAGGAAAAACCTGCGAAAACAGAGTAAGTGTTTCTATGTGTAAATATGCCTTCTACAGTGGATGAAAGTTCAGTAATCCACATGTTCACAACTCAGAAATAAATGTTTGATGAATCCGTCATGCATGTAGAGTGTTCAGAACACGGATATTCACGGTGAGGGCAACTATGTAAATTACACGTCTATTGTGTATAACTTCCTCCACAAGGATATTTCTGTGGAAACTGCCTGATTTTTGATACTGGCATTAGAAAAAAGATGCGAACTCAAAATAAATATTTCTAGGTGTTTATATGCCTTGAATGGTGATTGAAAGTTCGGTTATCCACATGCTCACAACTCAGTAATGAATGTTTTTCGAATCCGTGTTGTATTTAACGTGATCGGAAGACGGAATGACACAATCAGTTAAGCTATGTAAATTACATATCTATAGGGAAGAGCTCCCTACAAGAGCATTTTTCCGCGAAATATGCCTCATTTCCGAAACTGATGTTAGGAAAAGCTACGAAATCTGAGTAAATGCTTCTAGGTGACAATATGCCTTTTATGGTGGATGAAAGATCGGTAATCCTCATGCTCACAACTCAGTAAGTAATGTTTGTCAAATCCGTCATGCATGTAGCGTGCTCGGAACACAGAATATCATGGTGAGTGAAACCATGTAAATTAAAATACTATTTGAACGGACTCGCCCCAAGAGAATATTTCTGCGCAATCTTCATGATTTTTGAAACTGGCGTTAGAAAATTTCTGCGAAATCTGGTAAAAATTTCTAGGTATAAATATGCCTTGCATGGTGGGTGAAAGATTGCAATACACATACTCACATCTCAGTAGTGAATGCTTGTGAAATCCTTGATGCTTGTAGAATGTTCGGAACACAGAATGTCTCGGTGATTGAAATTATGTGAGTTACAATTCTATTGGGTAGATCTCGCTCCAAGAGCATTTGTGTGTGAAATCTCCCTCATTTTCGAAACTGTCTTTAGGAAAATACTGTGAACTCAGAGTAAATGTTTCTTGGTGTAAATATGCCCTGTATGGTGTTGAAAGTTTGTTAATCCACATGTTCTCACCTCTGTAATGCATGTTTTTCGTATCCGCGATGCATATTACATGTTCGGAACACGGAATATCACGCTGAGGAAACGATGTAAATTACATGCCGATTGGGTAGAACTCGCTCCATGAGAAGTTTTCTGTGATATCTACCTCATTTTCGAAACTGGTGTTAGGAATAAGCTGGGAAATCAGAGAAAATTTTCTAGGTGTATCTCTGCCATGTATGGGGATGAAAGTTCAGTAATCCACATGCTCACAACTCAGTCATGAATGTTTTTTCGAATCCGTGTTACATGTAGTGTGTTCGTAACATGGAATGTCACGGTGGAGGAAGAAAAGTAAATTACATGTCTATTGGTTAGAATTCGCTCCAAGAGGAATTTTTTGAGAAAACTGCCTGATTTTGGAATCCGGCTTTATGAATAACCTGCAAACTGAGAATAAATATATCTAGTTGTTAATATGACTTGTATGGAGGATGAAAGTTCGGTAATTCATGAAAAATGCTCACAACTCGTTAAAAATGTTTGTCGAATCCGTGATGCATGTATCGTGTTCAGAACATGGAAAGTCACGGTGAGTGAAACAATTTAAATAAAAGTTCTAGTGGATACAACACACTCAAAGAGGATTTTTCTGCGCAATATGCCTCATTTTCTAAACTGGAGTTAAGAAAATGCTGCGAAATAATATTAAATGCTTCTCGGTGAAAATATGCATTGCATACTAGGTGAAAGTTCAGTAATCCACATGCTCACAACTCATTAAAGAATGTTTGTGCAATCCGTCATGTATGTAGCGTGTTCGAAACACAGAATATCATGGTTAGGGAAACTGTAAATTAAATTTCTATTTGGTAGAACTCGCACCAAGAGGATTTTACTGCAAAAACTTCATGATTTCTGAAACAGGCGTTATGAAAAACCTGTGAAAATTGAGAAAATATTTCTAGGAATAAATATGCCATTCATGGTGAATGAAAGTTTGTAATACACATGCTCACATCTCAGTAATGAATTTTTGTCGAATCCGGGATGCTTGTATTGTGTTGGGAACACGGATGTCACGTTCTGGAAAACAATGTAATTTACATGTCTCGTGTGTAGAACACAGTCAAAGAGAATTTTTCAGCACAATCTTTCTCATTTTCTAACCTGGCGATAAGAATAAGCTGCAAAATTAAGGTAAATAATTCTATGTGTAAGGATTCCTTTTATGGTGAATGAAAGTTCGGTAATCCACATGCTCACAGCTCAGTAACCATTGTTTGTCGAATCCGTAATGCGTGTAGCATTTTCGGAACACCGAATGTCACGGTGAGGGAAAGAAATTATATTACATGTCTATTGGGTAGAACTCGCTCCAAGAGTATTTTCCTATGAAAACTGCCTGATTTCCGAATCTGACTTTAGGGAAAATCTGCGCACACAGACTAAGTGTTTCTAGGTGTAAAATGCCTTGTATGGTGGATGAAAGTTCTCTAATCCACATTCTCAGAACTCAGTAATGATTGTTTGTCGAATCCGTGATACATAAAGCCTGTTCTGAACACGGAACGTCATGGTGAGGGAAACTGTGTAAATTACAAGTCTATTGGTTATAAATCGCTCCAAGAGGATTTTTATGTGAAATCTACCGCATTTTCGGATGTGACATTAGGAAAAACCTGCGAAAACAGAGTAAGTGTTTCTATGTGTAAATATGCCTTCTACAGTGGATGAAAGTTCAGTAATCCACATGTTCACAACTCAGAAATAAATGTTTGATGAATCCGTCATGCATGTAGAGTGTTCAGAACACGGATATTCACGGTGAGGGCAACTATGTAAATTACACGTCTATTGTGTATAACTTCCTCCACAAGGATATTTCTGTGGAAACTGCCTGATTTTTGATACTGGCATTAGAAAAAAGATGCGAACTCAAAATAAATATTTCTAGGTGTTTATATGCCTTGAATGGTGATTGAAAGTTCGGTTATCCACATGCTCACAACTCAGTAATGAATGTTTTTCGAATCCGTGTTGTATTTAACGTGATCGGAAGACGGAATGACACAATCAGTTAAGCTATGTAAATTACATATCTATAGGGAAGAGCTCCCTACAAGAGCATTTTTCCGCGAAATATGCCTCATTTCCGAAACTGATGTTAGGAAAAGCTACGAAATCTGAGTAAATGCTTCTAGGTGACAATATGCCTTTTATGGTGGATGAAAGATCGGTAATCCTCATGCTCACAACTCAGTAAGTAATGTTTGTCAAATCCGTCATGCATGTAGCGTGCTCGGAACACAGAATATCATGGTGAGTGAAACCATATAAATTAAAATACTATTTGAACGGACTCGCCCCAAGAGAATATTTCTGCGCAATCTTCATGATTTTTGAAACTGGCGTTAGGAAATTTCTGCGAAATCTGGTAAAAATTTCTAGGTATAAATATGCCTTGCATGGTGGATGAAAGATCGCAATACACATACTCACATCTCAGTAGTGAATGCTTGTGAAATCCTTGATGCTTGTAGAATGTTTGGAACACGGAATGTCTCGGTGATTGAAATTATGTGAGTTACATTTCTATTGGGTAGATCTCGCTCCAAGAGCATTTGTGTGTGAAATCTCCCTCATTTTCGAAACTGTCTTTAGGAAAATACTGTGAACTCAGAGTAAATGTTTCTTGGTGTAAATATGCCCTGTATGGTGTTGAAAGTTTGTTAATCCACATGTTCTCACCTCTGTAATGCATGTTTTTCGTATCCGCGATGCATGTTACATGTTCGGAACACGGAATATCACGCTGAGGAAACGATGTAAATTACATGCCGATTGGGTAGAACTCGCTCCAAGAGAACTTTTCTGTGATATCTACCTCATTTTCGAAACTGGTGTTAGGAATAAGCTGGGAAATCAGAGAAAATTTTCTAGGTGTATCTCTGCCATGTATGGGGATGAAAGTTCAGTAATCCACATGCTCACAACTCAGTCATGAATGTTTTTTCGAATCCGTGTTACATGTAGTGTGTTCGTAACACGGAATGTCACGGTGGAGGAAGAAAAGTAAATTACATGTCTATTGGTTAGAATTCGCTCCAAGAGGAATTTTTTGAGAAAACTGTCTGATTTTGGAATCTGGCTTTATGAATAACCTGCAAACTGAGAATAAATATATCTAGTTGTTAATATGACTTGTATGGAGGATGAAAGTTCGGTAATTCATGAAAAATGCTCACAACTCATTAAAAATGTTTGTCGAATCCGTGATGCATGTATCGTGTTCAGAACATGGAAAGTCACGGTGAGTGAAACAGTTTAAATAAAAGTTCTAGTGGATACAACACACTTAAAGAGTATTTTTCTGCGCAATATGCCTCATTTTCTAAACTGGAGTTAAGAAAATGCTGCGAAATAATATTAAATGCTTCTCGGTGTAAATATGCCTTTCATACTAGGTGAAAGTTCAGTAATCCACATGCTCACAACTCATTAAAGAATGTTTGTTCAATCCGTCATGTATGTAGCGTGTTCGAAACACAGAATATCATGGTTAGGGAAACTGTGTAAATTAAATTTATAGTTGGTAGAACTCGCACCAAGAGGATTTTAATGCAAAACCTTCATGATTTCTGAAACAGGCGTTATGAAAAACCTGTGACAAATGAGAAAATATTTCTAGGAATAAATATGCCATTCATGGTGAATGAAAGTTTGTAATACACATGCTCACATCTCAGTAATGAATTTTTGTCGAATCCGGGATGCTTGTATTGTGTTGGGAACACGGATGTCACGTTCTGGAAAACAATGTAATTTACATGTCTCGTGTGTAGAACACACTCAAAGAGAATTTTTCAGCACAATCTTTCTCATTTTCTAACCTGGCGATAAGAATAACCTGCAAAATCAAGGTAAATAATTCTATGTGTAAGGATTCCTTTTATGGTGAATGAAGATCGGTAATCCACATGCTCACAGCTCAGTAACCATTGTTTGTCGAATCCGTAATGCGTGTAGCATTTTCGGAACACCGAATGTCACGGTGAGGGAAAGAAATTATATTACATGTCTATTGGGTAGAACTCGCTCCAAGAGTATTTTTCTATGAAAACTGCCTGATTTTCGAATCTGACATTAGGGAAAATCTGCACACACAGACTAAGTGTTTCTAGGTGTAAAATGCCTTGTATGGTGGATGAAAGTTCTCTAATCCACATTCTCAGATCTCAGTAATGATTGTTTGTCGAATCCGTGATACATAAAGCCTGTTCTGATCACGGAACTTCATGGTGAGGGAAACTGTGTAAATTACATGTCTATTGGTTATAAATCACTCCAAGAGGATTTTTATGTGAAATCTACCGCATTTTCGGATGTGACATTAGGAAAAACCTGCGAAAACAGAGTAAGTGTTTCTATGTGTAAATATGCCTTCTACGGTGGATGAAAGTTCAGTAATCCACATGTTCACAACTCAGAAATAAATGTTTGACGAATCCGTCATGCATGTAGTGTGTTCAGAACACGGATATTCACGGTGAGGGCAACTATGTAAATTACACATCTATTGTGTATAACTTCCTCCACAAGGATATTTCTGTGGAAACTGCCTGATTTTTGATACTGGCATTAGAAAAAAGATGCGAACTCAAAATAAATATTTCTAGGTGTTTATATGCCTTGAATGGTGATTGAAAGTTCGGTTATCCACATGCTCACAACTCAGTAATGAATGTTTTTCGAATCCGTGTTGTATTTAACGTGATCGGAAGACGGAATGACACAATCAGTTAAGCTATGTAAATTACATATCTATAGGGAAGAGCTCCCTACAAGAGCATTTTTCCGCGAAATATGCCTCATTTCCGAAACTGATGTTAGGAAAAGCTGCGAAATCTGAGTAAATGCTTCTAGGTGACAATATGCCTTTTATGGTGGATGAAAGATCGGTAATCCTCATGCTCACAACTCAGTAAGTAATGTTTGTCAAATCCGTCATGCATGTAGCGTGCTCGGAACATGGAATATCATGGTGAGTGAAACCATGTAAATTAAAATACTATTCGAACGGACTCGCCCCAAGAGAATATTTCTGCGCAATCTTCATGATTTTTGAAACTGGCGTTAGGAAATTTCTGCGAAATCTGGTAAAAACTTCTAGGTATAAATATGCCTTGCATGGTGGATGAAAGATCGCAATACACATACTCACATCTCAGTAGTGAATGCTTGTGAAATCCTTGATGCTTGTAGAATGTTTGGAACACGGAATGTCTCGGTGATTGAAATTATGTGAGTTACATTTCTATTGGGTAGATCTCGCTCCAAGAGCATTTGTGTGTGAAATCTCCCTCATTTTCGAAACTGTCTTTAGGAAAATACTGTGAACTCAGAGTAAATGTTTCTTGGTGTAAATATGCCCTGTATGGTGTTGAAAGTTTGTTAATCCACATGTTCTAACCTCTGTAATGCATGCTTTTCGTATCCGCGATGCATGTTACATGTTCGGAACACGGAATATCACGCTGAGGAAACGATGTAAATTACATGCCGATTGGGTAGAACTCGCTCCAAGAGAAGTTTTCTGTGATATCTACCTCATTTTCAAAACTGGTGTTAGGAATAAGCTGGGAAATCAGAGAAAAATTTTCTAGGTGTAACTCTGCCATGTATGGGGATGAAAGTTCAGTAATCCACATGCTCACAACTCAGTCATGAATGTTTTTTCGAATCCGTGTTACATGTAGTGTGTTCGTAACACGGAATGTCACAGTGGAGGAAGAAAAGTAAATTACATGTCTATTGGTTAGAATTCGCTCCAAGAGGAATTTTTTGAGAAAACTGCCTGATTTTGGAATCCGGCTTTATGAATAACCTGCAAACTGAGAATAAATATATCTAGTTGTTAATATGACTTGTATGGAGGATGAAAGTTCGGTAATTCATGAAAAATGCTCACAACTCATTAAAAATGTTTGTCGAATCCGTGATGCATGTATCGTGTTCAGAACATGGAAAGTCACGGTGAGTGAAACAATTTAAATAAAAGTTCTAGTGGATACAACACACTCAAAGAGGATTTTTCTGCGCAATATGCCTCATTTTCTAAACTGGAGTTAAGAAAATGCTGCGAAATAATATTAAATGCTTCTCGGTGTAAATATGCCTTTCATACTAGGTGAAAGTTCAGTAATCCACATGCTCACAACTCATTAAAGAATGTTTGTGCAATCCGTCATGTATGTAGCGTGTTCGAAACACAGAATATCATGGTTAGGGAAACTGTGTAAATTAAATTTCTATTTGGTAGAACTCGCACAAAGAGGATTTTACTGCAAAAACTTCATGATTTCTGAAACAGGCGTCATGAAAAACCTGTGAAAAATGAGAAAATATTTCTAGGAATAAATATGCCATTCATGGTGAATGAAAGTTTGTAATACACATGCTCACATCTCAGTAATGAATTTTTGTCGAATCCGGGATGCTTGTATTGTGTTGGGAACACGGATGTCACGTTCTGGAAAACAATGTAATTTACATGTCTCGTGTGTAGAACACACTCAAAGAGAATTTTTCAGCACAATCTTTCTCATTTTCTAACCTGGCGATAAGAATAAGCTGCAAAATCAAGGTAAATATTTCTATGTGTAAGGATTCCTTTTATGGTGAATGAAGTTCGGTAATCCACATGCTCACAGCTCAGTAACCATTGTTTGTCGAATCCGTAATGCGTGTAGCATTTTCGGAACACCGAATGTCACGGTGAGGGAAAGAAATTATATTACATGTCTATTGGGTAGAACTCGCTCCAAGAGTATTTTTCTATGAAAACTGCCTGATTTTCTAATCTGACATTAGGGAAAATCTGTGCACACAGACTAAGTGTTTCTAGGTGTAAAATGCCTTGTATGGTGGATGAAAGTTCTCTAATCCACATTCTCAGAACTCAGTAATGATTGTTTGTCGAATCCGTGATACATAAAGCCTGTTCTGAACACGGAACGTCATGGTGAGGGAAACTGTGTAAATTACATGTCTATTGGTTATAAATCGCTCCAAGAGGATTTTTATGTGAAATCTACCGCATTTTCGGATGTGACATTAGGAAAAACCTGCGAAAACAGAGTAAGTGTTTCTATGTGTAAATATGCCTTCTACGGTGGATGAAAGTTCAGTAATCCACATGTTCACAACTCAGAAATAAATGTTTGACGAATCCTTCATGCATGTAGTGTGTTCAGAACACGGATATTCACGGTGAGGGCAACTATGTAAATTACACGTCTATTGTGTATAACTTCCTCCACAAGGATATTTCTGTGGAAACTGCCTGATTTTTGATACTGGCATTAGAAAAAAGATGCGAACTCAAAATAAATATTTCTAGGTGTTTATATGCCTTGAATGGTGATTGAAAGTTCGGTTATCCACATGCTCACAACTCAGTAATGAATGTTTTTCGAATCCGTGTTGTATTTAACGTGATCGGAAGACGGAATGACACAATCAGTTAAGCTATGTAAATTACATATCTATAGGGAAGAGCTCCCTACAAGAGCATTTTTCCACGAAATATGCCTCATTTCCGAAACTGATGTTAGGAAAAGCTGCGAAATCTGAGTAAATGCTTCTAGGAGACAATGTGCCTTTTATGGTGGATGAAAGATCGGTAATCCTCATGCTCACAACTCAGTAAGTAATGTTTGTCAAATCCGTCATGCATGTAGAGTGCTCGGAACACGGAATATCATGGTGAGTGAAACCATGTAAATTAAAATACTATTTGAACGGACTCGCCCCAAGAGAATATTTCTGCGCAATCTTCATGATTTTTGAAACTGGCATTAGGAAATTTCTGCGAAATCTGTTAAAAATTTTTAGGTATAAATATGCCTGGCATGGTGGATGAATGATCGCAATACACATACTCACATCTCAGTAGTGAATGCTTGTGAAATCCTTGATGCTTGTAGAATGTTCGGAACATGGAATGTCTCGGTGATTGAAATTATGTGAGTTACATTTCTATTGGGTAGATCTCGCTCCAAGAGCATTTGTGTGTGAAATCTCCCTCATTTTCGAAACTGTCTTTAGGAAAATACTGTGAACTCAGAGTAAATGTTTCTTGGTGTAAATATGCCCTGTATGGTGTTGAAAGTTTGTTAATCCACATGTTCTCACCTCTGTAATGCATGTTTTTACTATCCGCGATGCATGTTACATGTTCGGAACACGGAATATCACGCTGAGGAAATGATGTAAATTACATGCCGATTGGGTAGAACTCGCTCCAAGAGAACTTTTCTGTGATATCTACCTCATTTTCGAAACTGGTGTTAGGAAAAAGCTGGGAAATCAGAGAAAAATTTTCTAGGTGTAACTCTGCCATGTATGGGGATGAAAGTTCAGTAATCCACATGCTCACAACTCAGTCATGAATGTTTTTTCGAATCCGTGTTACATGTAGTGTGTTCGTAACACGGAATGTCACGGTGGAGGAAGAAAAGTAAATTACATGTCTATTGGTTAGAATTCGCTCCAAGAGGAATTTTTTGAGAAAACTGCCTGATTTTGGAATCCGGCTTTATGAATAACCTGCAAACTGAGAATAAATATATCTAGTTGTTAATATGACTTGTATTGAGGATGAAAGTTCGGTAATTCATGAAAAATGCTCACAACTCATTAAAAATGTTTGTCGAATCCGTGATGCATGTATCGTGTTCAGAACATGGAAAGTCACGGTGAGTGAAACAATTTAAATAAAAGTTCTAGTGGATACAACACACTCAAAGAGGATTTTTCTGCGCAATATGCCTCAATTTCTAAACTGGAGTTAAGAAAATGCTGCGAAATAAAATTAAATGCTTCTCGGTGTAAATATGCCTTTCATACTAGGTGAAAGTTCAGTAATCCACATGCTCACAACTCATTAAAGAATGTTTGTGCAATCCGTCATGTATGTAGCGTGTTCGAAACACAGAATATCATGGTTAGGGAAACTGTGTAAATTAAATTTCTATTTTGTAGAACTCGCACCAAGAGGATTTTACTGCAAAAACTTCATGATTTCTGAAACAGGCGTTATGAAAAACCTGTGAACAATGAGAAAATATTTCTAGGAATAAATATGCCATTCATGGTGAATGAAAGTTTGTAATACACATGCTCACATCTCAGTAATGAATTTTTGTCGAATCCGGGATGCTTGTATTGTGTTGGGAACACGGATGTCACGTTCTGGAAAACAATGTAATTTACATGTCTCGTGTGTAGAACACACTCAAAGAGAATTTTTCAGCACAATCTTTCTCATTTTCTAACCTGGCGATAAGAATAAGCTGCAAAATCAAGGTAAATAATTCTATGTGTAAGGATTCCTTTTATGGTGAATGAAGATCGGTAATCGACATGCTCACAGCTCAGTAACTATTGTTTGTCGAATCCGTAATGCGTGTAGCATTTTCGGAACACCGAATGTCACGGTGAGGGAAAGAAATTATATTACATGTCTATTGGGTAGAACTCGCTCCAAGAGTATTTTTCTATGAAAACTGCCTGATTTTCGAATCTGACATTAGGGAAAATCTGCGCACACAGACTAAGTGTTTCTAGGTGTAAAATGCCTTGTATGGTGGATGAAAGTTCTCTAATCCACATTCTCAGAACTCAGCAATGATTGTTTGTCGAATCCGTGATACATAAAGCCTGTTCTGAACACGGAACGTCATGGTGAGGGAAACTGTGTAAATTACATGTCTATTGGTTATAAATCGCTCCAAGAGGATTTTTATGTGAAATCTACCGCATTTTCGGATGTGACATTAGGAAAAACCTGCGAAAACAGAGTAAGTGTTTCTATGTGTAAATATGCCTTCTACGGTGGATGAAAGTTCAGTAATCCACATGTTCACAACTCAGAAATAAATGTTTGACGAATCCGTCATGCATGTAGTGTGTTCAGAACACGGATATTCACGGTGAGGGCAACTATGTAAATTACACGTCTATTGTGTATAACTTCCTCCACAAGGATATTTCTGTGGAAACTGCCTGATTTTTGATACTGGCATTAGAAAAAAGATGCGAACTCAAAATAAATATTTCTAGGTGTTTATATGCCTTGAATGGTGATTGAAAGTTCGGTTATCCACATGCTCACAACTCAGTAATGAATGTTTTTCGAATCCGTGTTGTATTTAACGTGATCGGAAGACGGAATGACACAATCAGTTAAGCTATGTAAATTACATATCTATAGGGAAGAGCTCCCTACAAGAGCATTTTTCCACGAAATATGCCTCATTTCCGAAACTGATGTTAGGAAAAGCTGCGAAATCTGAGTAAATGCTTCTAGGTGACAATATGCCTTTTATGGTGGATGAAAGATCGGTAATCCTCATGCTCACAACTCAGTAAGTAATGTTTGTCAAATCCGTCATGCATGTAGCGTGCTCGGAACACGGAATATCATGGTGAGTGAAACCATGTAAATTAAAATACTATTTGAACGGACTCGCCCCAAGAGAATATTGCTGCGCAATCTTCATGATTTTTGAAACTGGCGTTAGGAAATTTCTGCGAAATCTGGTAAAAATTTCTAGGTATAAATATGCCTTGCATGGTGGATGAAAGATCACAATACACATACTCACATCTCAGTAGTGAATGCTTGTGAAATCCTTGATGCTTGTAGAATGTTCGGAACACGGAATGTCTCGGTGATTGAAATTATGTGAGTTACATTTCTATTGGGTAGATCTCGCTCCAAGAGCATTTGTGTGTGAAATCTCCCTCATTTTCGAAACTGTCTTTAGGAAAATACTGTGAACTCAGAGTAAATGTTTCTTGGTGTAAATATGCCCTGTATGGTGTTGAAAGTTTGTTAATCCACATGTTCTAACCTCTGTAATGCATGTTTTTCGTATCCGCGATGCATGTTACATGTTCGGAACTCGGAATATCACGCTGAGGAAACGATGTAAATTACATGCCAATTGGGTAGAACTCGCTCCAAGAGAAGTTTTCTGTGATATCTACCTCATTTATGAAAGTGGTGTTAGGAAAAAGCTGGGAAATCAGAGAAAATTTTCTAGGTGTAACTCTGCCATGTATGGGGATGAAAGTTCAGTAATCCACATGCTCACAACTCAGTCATGAATGTTTTTTCGAATCCGTGTTACATGTATTGTGTTCGTAACACGGAATGTCACGGTGGAGGAAGAAAATTAAATTACATGTCTATTTGTTAGAATTCGCTCCAAGAGGAATTTTTTGAGAAAACTGCCTGATTTTGGATTCCGGCTTTATGAATAACCTGCAAACTGAGAATAAATATATCTAGTTGTTAATATGACTTGTATGGAGGATGAAAGTTCGGTAATTCATGAAAAATGCTCACAACTCATTAAAAATGTTTGTCGAATCCGTGATGCATGTATAGTGTTCAGAACATGGAAAGTCACGGTGAGTGAAACAATTTAAATAAAAGTTCTAGTGGATACAACACACTCAAAGAGGATTTTTCTGCGCAATATGCCTCATTTTCTAAACTGGAGTTAAGAAAATGCTGCGAAATAATATTAAATGCTTCTCGGTGTAAATATGCCTTTCATACTAGGTGAAAGTTCAGTAATCCACATGCTCACAACTCATTAAAGAATGTTTGTGCAATCCGTCATGTATGTAGCGTGTTCGAAACACAGAATATCATGGTTAGGGAAACTGTGTAAATTAAATTTCTATTTTGTAGAACTCGCACCAAGAGGATTTTACTGCAAAAACTTCATGATTTCTGAAACAGGCGTTATGAAAAACCTGTGAACAATGAGAAAATATTTCTAGGAATAAATATGCCATTCATGGTGAATGAAAGTTTGTAATACACATGCTCACATCTCAGTAATGAATTTTTGTCGAATCCGGGATGCTTGTATTGTGTTGGGAACACGGATGTCACGTTCTGGAAAACAATGTAATTTACATGTCTCGTGTGTAGAACACACTCAAAGAGAATTTTTCAGCACAATCTTTCTCATTTTCTAACCTGGCGATAAGAATAAGCTGCAAAATCAAGGTAAATAATTCTATGTGTAAGGATTCCTTTTATGGTGAATGAAGATCGGTAATCCCCATGCTCACAGCTCAGTAACTATTGTTTGTCGAATCCGTAATGCGTGTAGCATTTTCGGAACACCGAATGTCACGGTGAGGGAAAGAAATTATATTACATGTCTATTGGGTAGAACTCGCTCCAAGAGTATTTTCCTATGAAAACTGCCTGATTTCCGAATCTGATATTAGGGAAAATCTGCGCACACAGACTAAGTGTTTCTAGGTGTAAAATGCCTTGTATGGTGGATGAAAGTTCTCTAATCCACATTCTCAGAACTCAGTAATGATTGTTTGTCGAATCCGTGATACATAAAGCCTGTTCTGAACACGGAACGTCATGGTGAGGGAAACTGTGTAAATTACATGTCTATTGGTTATAAATCGCTCCAAGAGGATTTTTATGTGAAATCTACCGCATTTTCGGATGTGACATTAGGAAAAACCTGCGAAAACAGAGTAAGTGTTTCTATGTGTAAATATGCCTTCTACGGTGGATGAAAGTTCAGTAATCCACATGTTCACAACTCAGAAATAAATGTTTGACGAATCCGTCATGCATGTAGTGTGTTCAGAACACGGATATTCACGGTGAGGGCAACTATGTAAATTACACGTCTATTGTGTATAACTTCCTCCACAAGGATATTTCTGTGGAAACTGCCTGATTTTTGATACTGGCATTAGAAAAAAGATGCGAACTCAAAATAAATACTTCTAGGTGTTTATATGCCTTGAATGGTGATTGAAAGTTCGGTTATCCACATGCTCACAACTCAGTAATGAATGTTTTTCGAATCCGTGTTGTATTTAACGTGATCGGAAGACGGAATGACACAATCAGTTAAGCTATGTAAATTACATATCTATAGGGAAGAGCTCCCTACAAGAGCATTTTTCCACGAAATATGCCTCATTTCCGAAACTGATGTTAGGAAAAGCTGCGAAATCTGAGTAAATGCTTCTAGGTGACAATATGCCTTTTATGGTGGATGAAAGATCGGTAATCCTCATGCTCACAACTCAGTAAGTAATGTTTGTCAAATCCGTCATGCATGTAGCGTGCTCGGAACACGGAATATCATGGTGAGTGAAACCATGTAAATTAAAATACTATTTGAACGGACTCGCCCCAAGAGAATATTGCTGCGCAATCTTCATGATTTTTGAAACTGGCGTTAGGAAATTTCTGCGAAATCTGGTAAAAATTTCTAGGTATAAATATGCCTTGCATGGTGGATGAAAGATCACAATACACATACTCACATCTCAGTAGTGAATGCTTGTGAAATCCTTGATGCTTGTAGAATGTTCGGAACACGGAATGTCTCGGTGATTGAAATTATGTGAGTTACATTTCTATTGGGTAGATCTCGCTCCAAGAGCATTTGTGTGTGTAATCTCCCTCATTTTCGAAACTCTCTTTAGGAAAATACTGTGAACTCAGAGTAAATGTTTCTTGGTGTAATTATGCCCTGTATGGTGTTGAAAGTTTGTTAATCCACATGTTCTAACCTCTGTAATGCATGTTTTTCGTATCCGCGATGCATGTTACATGTTCGGAACTCGGAATATCACGCTGAGGAAACGATGTAAATTACATGCCAATTGGGTAGAACTCGCTCCAAGAGAAGTTTTCTGTGATATCTACCTCATTTACGAAAGTGGTGTTAGGAAAAAGCTGGGAAATCAGAGAAAATTTTCTAGGTGTAACTCTGCCATGTATGGGGATGAAAGTTCAGTAATCCACATGCTCACAACTCAGTCATGAATGTTTTTTCGAATCCGTGTTACATGTAGTGTGTTCGTAACACGGAATGTCACGGTGGAGGAAGAAAAGTAAATTAAATGTCTATTGGTTAGAATTCGCTCCAAGAGGAATTTTTTGAGAAAACTGCCTGATTTTGGAATCCGGCTTTATGAATAACCTGCAAACTGAGAATAAATATATCTAGTTGTTAATATGACTTGTATGGAGGATGAAAGTTCGGTAATTCATGAAAAATGCTCACAACTCATTAAAAATGTTTGTCGAATCCGTGATGCATGTATCGTGTTCAGAACATGGAAAGTCACGGTGAGTGAAACAATTTAAATAAAAGTTCTAGTGGATACAACACACTCAAAGAGGATTTTTCTGTGCAATATGCCTCATTTTCTAAACTGGAGTTAAGAAAATGCTGCGAAATAATATTAAATGCTTCTCCGTGTAAATATGCCTTTCATACTAGGTGAAAGTTCAGTAATCCACATGCTCACAACTCATTAAAGAATGTTTGTGCAATCCGTCATGTATGTAGCGTGTTCGAAACACAGAATATCATGGTTAGGGAAACTGTGTAAATTAAATTTCTATTTGGTAGAACTCGCACCAAGAGGATTTTAATGCAAAACCTTCATGATTTCTGAAACAGGCGTTATGAAAAACCTGTGACAAATGAGAAAATATTTCTAGGAATAAATATGCCATTCATGGTGAATGAAAGTTTGTAATACACATGCTCACATCTCAGTAATGAATTTTTGTCGAATCCGGGATGCTTGTATTGTGTTGGGAACACGGATGTCACATTCTGGAAAACAATGTAATTTACATGTCTCGTGTGTAGAACACACTCAAAGAGAATTTTTCAGCACAATCTTTCTCATTTTCTAACCTGGCGATAAGAATAAGCTGCAAAATCAAGGTAAATAATTCTATGTGTAAGGATTCCTTTTATGGTGAATGAAGATCGGTAATCCACATGCTCACAGCTCAGTAACCATTGTTTGTCGATTCCGTAATGCGTGTAGCATTTTCGGAACACCGAATGTCACGGTGAGGGAAAGAAATTATATTACATGTCTATTGGGTAGAACTCGCTCCAAGAGTATTTTTCTATGAAAACTGCCTGATTTTCGAATCTGACATTAGGGAAAATCTGCGCACACAGACTAAGTGTTTCTAGGTGTAAAATGCCTTGTATGGTGGATGAAAGTTCTCTAATCCACATTCTCAGAACTCAGTAATGTTTGTTTGTCGAATCCGTGATACATAAAGCCTGTTCTGATCACGGAACGTCATGGTGAGGGAAACTGTGTAAATTACATGTCTATTGGTTATAAATCGCTCCAAGAGGATTTTTATGTGAAATCTACCGCATTTTCGGATGTGACACTAGGAAAAACCTGTGAAAACCGAATAAGTGATTCTATGTGTAAATATGCCTTCTACGGTGGATGAAAGTTCAGTAATCCACATGTTCACAACTCAGAAATAAATGTTTGACGAATCCGTCATGCATGTAGTGTGTTCAGAACACGGATATTCACGGTGAGGGCAACTATGTAAATTACACGTCTATTGTGTATAACTTCCTCCACAAGGATATTTCTGTGGAAACTGCCTGATTTTTGATACTGGCATTAGAAAAAAGATGCGAACTCAAAATAAATATTTCTAGGTGTTTATATGCCTTGAATGGTGATTGAAAGTTCGGTTATCCACATGCTCACAACTCAGTAATGAATGTTTTTCGAATCCTTGTTGTATTTAACGTGAACGGAAGATGGAATGACACAATCAGTTAAGCTATGTAAATTACATATCTATAGGGAAGAGCTCCCTACAAGAGCATTTTTCCACGAAATATGCCTCATTTCCGAAACTGATGTTAGGAAAAGCTGCGAAATCTGAGTAAATGCTTCTAGGTGAAAATATGCCTTTTATGGTGAATGAAAGAACGGTAATCCTCATGCTCACAACTCAGTAAGTAATGTTTGTCAAATCCGTCATGCATGTAGCGTGCTCGGAACACGGAATATCATGGTGAGTGAAACCATGTAAATTAAAATACTATTTGAACGGACTCGCCCCAAGAGAATATTTCTGCGCAATCTTCATGATTTTTGAAACTGGCGTTAGGAAATTTCTGCGAAATCTGGTAAAAATTTCTAGGTATAAATATGCCTTGCATGGTGGATCAATGATCGCAATACACATACTCACATCTCAGTAGTGAATGCTTGTGAAATCCTTGATGCTTGTAGAATGTTCGGAACACGGAATGTCTCGGTGATTGAAATTATGTGAGTTACATTTCTATTGGGTAGATCTCGCTCCAAGAGCATTTGTGTGTGAAATCTCCCTCATTTTCGAAACTGTCTTTAGGAAAATACTGTGAACTCAGAGTAAATGTTTCTTGGTGTAAATATGCCCTGTATGGTGTTGAAAGTTTGTTAATCCACATGTTCTCACCTCTGTAATGCATGTTTTTCCTATCCGCGATGCATGTTACATGTTCGGAACACGGAATATCACGCTGAGGAAACGATGTAAATTACATGCCGATTGGGTAGAACTCGCTCCAAGAGAAGTTT
Source organism: Camelus dromedarius (assembly GCF_036321535.1). Taxonomy (NCBI): domain Eukaryota; kingdom Metazoa; phylum Chordata; class Mammalia; order Artiodactyla; family Camelidae; genus Camelus; species Camelus dromedarius. The sequence continues at coordinate 4,907,030 of NW_026989731.1, forward strand.
TCTGTGATATCTACCTCATTTTCGAAACTGGTGTTAGGAAAAAGCTGGGAAATCAGAGAAAAATTTTCTAGGTGTAACTCTGCCATGTATGGGGATGAAAGTTCAGTAATCCACATGCTCACAACTCAGTCATGAATGTTTTTTCGAATCCGTGTTACATGTACTGTGTTCGTAACACGGAATGTCACGGTGGAGGAAGAAAAGTAAATTACATGTCTATTGGTTAGAATTCGCTCCAAGAGGAATTTTTTGAGAAAACTGCCTGATTTTGGAATCTGGCTTTATGAATATCCTGCAAACTGAGAATAAATATATCTAGTTGTTAATATGACTTGTATGGAGGATGAAAGTTCGGTAATTCATGAAAAATGCTCACAACTCATTAAAAATGTTTGTCGAATCCGTGATGCATGTATTGTGTTCAGAACATGGAAAGTCACGGTGAGTGAAACAATTTAAATAAAAGTTCTAGTGGATACAACACACTCAAAGAGGATTTTTCTGCGCAATATGCCTCATTTTCTAAACTGGAGTTAAGAAAATGCTGCGAAATAATATTAAATGCTTCTCGGTGTAAATATGCCTTTCATACTAGGTGAAAGTTCAGTAATCCACATGCTCTACAACTCATTAAAGGATGTTTGTGCAATCCATCATGTATGTAGCGTGTTCGAAACACAGAATATCATGGTTAGGGAAACTGTGTAAATTAAATTTCTATTTGGTAGAACTCGCACCAAGAGGATTTTACTGCAAAAACTTCATGATTTCTGAAACAGGCGTCATGAAAAACCTGTGAAAAATGAGAAAATATTTCTAGGAATAAATATGCCATTCATGGTGAATGAAAGTTTGTAATACACATGCTCACATCTCAGTAATGAATTTTTGTCGAATCCGGGATGCTTGTATTGTGTTGGGAACACGGATGTCACGTTCTGGAAAACAATGTAATTTACATGTCTCGTGTGTAGAACACACTCAAAGAGAATTTTTCAGCACAATCTTTCTCATTTTCTAACCTGGCGATAAGAATAAGCTGCAAAATCAAGGTAAATAATTCTATGTGTAAGGATTCCTTTTATGGTGAATGAAGATCGGTAATCCACATGCTCACAGCTCAGTAACCATTGTTTGTCGAATCCGTAATGCGTGTAGCATTTTCGGAACACCGAATGTCACGGTGAGGGAAAGAAATTATATTACATGTCTATTGGGTAGAACTCGCTCCAAGAGTATTTTTCTATGAAAACTGCCTGATTATCGAATCTGACATTAGGGAAAATCTGCGCACACAGACTAAGTGTTTCTAGGTGTAAAATGCCTTGTATGGTGGATGAAAGTTCTCTAATCCACGTTCTCAGAACTCAGTAATGTTTGTTTGTCGAATCCGTGATACATAAAGCCTGTTCTGATCACGGAACGTCATGGTGAGGGAAACTGTAAATTACATGTCTATTGGTTATAAATCGCTCCAAGAGGATTTTTATGTGAAATCTACCGCATTTTCGGATGTGACAGTATGAAAAACCTGTGAAAACAGAATAAGTGTTTCTATGTGTAAATATACCTTCTACGGTGGATGAAAGTTCAGTAATACACATGTTCACAACTCAGAAATAAATGTTTGACGAATCCGTCATGCATGTAGTGTGTTCAGAACACGGATATTCATGGTGAGGGCAACTATGTAAATTACATGTCTATTGTGTATAACTTCCTCCACAAGGATATTTCTGTGGAAACTGCCTGATTTTTGATACTGGCATTAGAAAAAAGATGCGAACTCAAAATAAATATTTCTAGGTGTTTATATGCCTTGAATGGTGATTGAAATTTCGGTTATCCACATGCTCACAACTCAGTAATGAATGTTTTTCGAATCCGTGTTGTATTTAACGTGATCGGAAGATGGAATGACACAATCAGTTAAGCTATGTAAATTACATATCTATAGGGAAGAGCTCCCTACAAGAGCATTTTTCCACGAAATATGCCTCATTTCCGAAACTGATGTTAGGAAAAGCTGCGAAATCTGAGTAAATGCTTCTAGGTGAAAATATGCCTTTTATGGTGAATGAAAGAACGGTAATCCTCATGCTCACAACTCAGTAAGTAATGTTTGTCAAATCCGTCATGCATGTAGCGTGCTCGGAACACGGAATATCATGGTGAGTGAAACCATGTAAATTAAAATACTATTTGAACGGACTCGCCCCAAGAGAATATTTCTGCGCAATCTTCATGATTTTTGAAACTGGCGTTAGGAAATTTCTGCGAAATCTGGTAAAAATTTCTAGGTATAAATATGCCTTGCATGGTGGATGAAAGATCGCAATACACATACTCACATCTCAGTAGTGAATGCTTGTGAAATCCTTGATGCTTGTAGAATGTTCGGAACACGGAATGTCTCGGTGATTGAAATTATGTGAGTTACATTTCTATTGGGTAGATCTCGCTCCAAGAGCATTTGTGTGTGAAATCTCCCTCATTTTCGAAACTGTCTTTAGGAAAATACTGTGAACTCAGAGTAAATGTTTCTTGGTGTAAATATGCCCTGTATGGTGTTGAAAGTTTGTTAATCCACATGTTCTCACCTCTGTAATGCATGTTTTTCGTATCCGCGATGCATGTTACATGTTCGGAACACGGAATATCACGCTGAGGAAACGATGTAAATTACATGCCGATTGGGTAGAACTCGCTCCAAGAGAAGTTTTCTGTGATATCTACCTCATTTTCGAAACTGGTGTTAGGAAAAAGCTGGGAAATCAGAGAAAAATTTTCTAGGTGTAACTCTGCCATGTATGGGGATGAAAGTTCAGTAATCCACATGCTCACAACTCAGTCATGAATGTTTTTTCGAATCCGTGTTACATGTACTGTGTTCGTAACACAGAATGTCACGGTGGAGGAAGAAAAGTAAATTACATGTCTATTGGTTAGAATTCGCTCCAAGAGGAATTTTTTGAGAAAACTGCCTGATTTTGGAATCCGGCTTTATGAATAACCTGCAAACTGAGAATAAATATATCTAGTTGTTAATATGACTTGTATGGAGGATGAAAGTTCGGTAATTCATGAAAAATGCTCACAACTCATTAAAAATGTTTGTCGAATCCGTGATGCATGTATCGTGTTCAGAACATGGAAAGTCACGGTGAGTGAAACAATTTAAATAAAAGTTCTAGTGGATACAACACACTCAAAGAGGATTTTTCTGCGCAATATGCCTCATTTTCTAAACTGGAGTTAAGAAAATGCTGCGAAATAATATTAAATGCTTCTCGGTGTAAATATGCCTTTCATACTAGGTGAAAGTTCAGTAATCCACATGCTCTACAACTCATTAAAGAATGTTTGTGCAATCCGTCATGTATGTAGCGTGTTCAAAACACAGAATATCATGGTTAGGGTAACTGTGTAAATTAAATTTCTATTTGGTAGAACTCGCACCAAGAGGATTTTACTGCAAAAACTTCATGATTTCTGAAACAGGCGTCATGAAAAACCTGTGAAAAATGAGAAAATATTTCTAGGAATAAATATGCCATTCATGGTGAATGAAAGTTTGTAATACACATGCTCACATCTCAGTAATGAATTTTTGTCGAATCCGGGATGCTTGTATTGTGTTGGGAACACGGATGTCACGTTCTGGAAAACAATGTAATTTACATGTCTCGTGTGTAGAACACACTCAAAGAGAATTTTTCAGCACAATCTTTCTCATTTTCTAACCTGGCGATAAGAATAAGCTGCAAAATCAAGGTAAATATTTCTATGTGTAAGGATTCCTTTTATGGTGAATGAAGTTCGGTAATCCACATGCTCACAGCTCAGTAACCATTGTTTGTCGAATCCGTAATGCGTGTAGCATTTTCGGAACACCGAATGTCACGGTGAGGGAAAGAAATTATATTACATGTCTATTGGGTAGAACTCGCTCCAAGAGTATTTTTCTATGAAAACTGCCTGATTTTCGAATCTGACATTAGGGAAAATCTGCGCACACAGACTAAGTGTTTCTAGGTGTAAAATGCCTTGTATGGTGGATGAAAGTTCTCTAATCCACATTCTCAGAACTCAGTAATGTTTGTTTGTCGAATCCGTGATACATAAAGCCTGTTCTGATCACGGAACGTCATGGTGAGGGAAACTGTGTAAATTACATGTCTATTGGTTATAAATCGCTCCAAGAGGATTTTTATGTGAAATCTACCGCATTTTCGGATGTGACACTAGGAAAAACCTGTGAAAACCGAATAAGTGTTTCTATGTGTAAATATGCCTTCTACGGTGGATGAAAGTTCAGTAATCCACATGTTCACAACTCAGAAATAAATGTTTGACGAATCCGTCATGCATGTAGTGTGTTCAGAACACGGATATTCACGGTGAGGGCAACTATGTAAATTACACGTCTATTGTGTATAACTTCCTCCACAAGGATATTTCTGTGGAAACTGCCTGATTTTTGATACTGGCATTAGAAAAAAGATGCGAACTCAAAATAAATATTTCTAGGTGTTTATATGCCTTGAATGGTGATTGAAAGTTCGGTTATCCACATGCTCACAACTCAGTAATGAATGTTTTTCGAATCCGTGTTGTATTTAACGTGATCGGAAGATGGAATGACACAATCAGTTAAGCTATGTAAATTACATATCTATAGGGAAGAGCTCCCTACAAGAGCATTTTTCCACGAAATATGCCTCATTTCCGAAACTGATGTTAGGAAAAGCTGTGAAATCTGAGTAAATGCTTCTAGGTGACAATATGCCTTTTATGGTGGATGAAAGATCGGTAATCCTCATGCTCACAACTCAGTAAGTAATGTTTGTCAAATCCGTCATGCATGTAGCGTGCTCGGAACACGGAATATCATGGTGAGTGAAACCATGTAAATTAAAATACTATTTGAACGGACTCGCCCCAAGAGAATATTTCTGCGCAATCTTCATGATTTTTGAAACTGGCGTTAGGAAATTTCTGCGAAATCTGGTAAAAATTTCTAGGTATAAATATGCCTTGCATGGTGGATGAAAGATCGCAATACACATACTCACATCTCAGTAGTGAATGCTTGTGAAATCCTTGATGCTTGTAGAATGTTCGGAACACGGAATGTCTCGGTGATTGAAATTATGTGAGTTACATTTCTATTGGGTAGATCTCGCTCCAAGAGCATTTGTGTGTGAAATCTCCCTCATTTTCGAAACTGTCTTTAGGAAAATACTGTGAACTCAGAGTAAATGTTTCTTGGTGTAAATATGCCCTGTATGGTGTTGAAAGTTTGTTAATCCACATGTTCTCACCTCTGTAATGCATGTTTTTCGTATCCGCGATGCATGTTACATGTTCGGAACACGGAATATCACGCTGAGGAAACGATGTAAATTACATGCCGATTGGGTAGAACTCGCTCCAAGAGAAGTTTTCTGTGATATCTACCTCATTTTCGAAACTGGTGTTAGGAAAAAGCTGGGAAATCAGAGAAAAATTTTCTAGGTGTAACTCTGCCATGTATGGGGATGAAAGTTCAGTAATCCACATGCTCACAACTCAGTCATGAATGTTTTTTCGAATCCGTGTTACATGTACTGTGTTCGTAACACGGAATGTCACGGTGGAGGAAGAAAAGTAAATTACATGTCTATTGGTTAGAATTCGCTCCAAGAGGAATTTTTTGAGAAAACTGCCTGATTTTGGAATCTGGCTTTATGAATAACCTGCAAACTGAGAATAAATATATCTAGTTGTTAATATGACTTGTATGGAGGATGAAAGTTCGGTAATTCATGAAAAATGCTCACAACTCATTAAAAATGTTTGTCGAATCCGTGATGCAGGTATCGTGTTCAGAACATGGAAAGTCACGGTGAGTGAAACAATTTAAATAAAAGTTCTAGTGGATACAACACAATCAAAGAGGATTTTTCTGCGCAATATGCCTCATTTTCTAAACTGGAGTTAAGAAAATGCAGCGAAATAATATTAAATGCTTCTCGGTGTAAATATGCCTTTCATACTAGGTGAAAGTACAGTAATCCACATGCTCTACAACTCATTAAAGAATGTTTGTGCAATCCTTCATGTATGTAGCGTGTTCGAAACACAGAATATCATGGTTAGGGTAACTGTGTAAATTAAATTTCTATTTGGTAGAACTCGCACCAAGAGGATTTTACTGCAAAAACTTCATGATTTCTGAAACAGGCGTCATGAAAAACCTGTGAAAAATGAGAAAATATTTCTAGGAATAAATATGCCATTCATGGTGAATGAAAGTTTGTAATACACATGCTCACAACTCAGTAATGAATTTTTGTCGAATCCGGGATGCTTGTATTGTGTTGGGAACACGGATGTCACGTTCTGGAAAACAATGTAATTTACATGTCTCGTGTGTAGAACACACTCAAAGAGAATTTTTCAGCACAATCTTTCTCATTTTCTAACCTGGCGATAAGAATAAGCTGCAAAATCAAGGTAAATAATTCTATGTGTAAGGATTCCTTTTATGGTGAATGAAGATCGGTAATCCACATGCTCACAGCTCAGTAACCATTGTTTGTCGAATCCATAATGCGTGTAGCATTTTCGGAACACCGAATGTCACGGTGAGGGAAAGAAATTATATTACATGTCTATTGGGTAGAACTCGCTCCAAGAGTATTTTTCTATGAAAACTGCCTGATTATCGAATCTGACATTAGGGAAAATCTGCGCACACAGACTAAGTGTTTCTAGGTGTAAAATGCCTTGTATGGTGGATGAAAGTTCTCTAATCCACGTTCTCAGAACTCAGTAATGTTTGTTTGTCGAATCCGTGATACATAAAGCCTGTTCTGATCACGGAACGTCATGGTGAGGGAAACTGTAAATTACATGTCTATTGGTTATAAATCGCTCCAAGAGGATTTTTATGTGAAATCTACCGCATTTTCGGATGTGACACTAGAAAAACCTGTGAAAACCGAATAAGTGTTTCTATGTGTAAATATACCTTCTACGGTGGATGAAAGTTCAGTAATCCACATGTTCACAACTCAGAAATAAATGTTTGACGAATCCGTCATGCATGTAGTGTGTTCAGAACACGGATATTCATGGTGAGGGCAACTATGTAAATTACATGTCTATTGTGTATAACTTCCTCCACAAGGATATTTCTGTGGAAACTGCCTGATTTTTGATACTGGCATTAGAAAAAAGATGCGAACTCAAAATAAATATTTCTAGGTGTTTATATGCCTTGAATGGTGATTGAAATTTCGGTTATCCACATGCTCACAACTCAGTAATGAATGTTTTTCGAATCCGTGTTGTATTTAACGTGATCGGAAGATGGAATGACACAATCAGTTAAGCTATGTAAATTACATATCTATAGGGAAGAGCTCCCTACAAGAGCATTTTTCCACGAAATATGCCTCATTTCTGAAACTGATGTTAGGAAAAGCTGCGAAATCTGAGTAAATGCTTCTAGGTGAAAATATGCCTTTTATGGTGAATGAAAGAACGGTAATCCTCATGCTCACAACTCAGTAAGTAATGTTTGTCAAATCCGTCATGCATGTAGCGTGCTCGGAACACGGAATATCATGGTGAGTGAAACCATGTAAATTAAAATACTATTTGAACGGACTCGCCCCAAGAGAATATTTCTGCGCAATCTTCATGATTTTTGAAACTGGCGTTAGGAAATTTCTGCGAAATCTGGTAAAAATTTCTAGGTATAAATATGCCTTGCATGGTGGATGAAAGATCGCAATACACATACTCACATCTCAGTAGTGAATGCTTGTGAAATCCTTGATGCTTGTAGAATGTTCGGAACACGGAATGTCTCGGTGATTGAAATTATGTGAGTTACATTTCTATTGGGTAGATCTCGCTCCAAGAGCATTTGTGTGTGAAATCTCCCTCATTTTCGAAACTGTCTTTAGGAAAATACTGTGAACTCAGAGTAAATGTTTCTTGGTGTAAATATGCCCTGTATGGTGTTGAAAGTTTGTTAATCCACATGTTCTCACCTCTGTAATGCATGTTTTTCGTATCCGCGATGCATGTTACATGTTCGGAACACGGAATATCACGCTGAGGAAACGATGTAAATTACATGCCGATTGGGTAGAACTCGCTCCAAGAGAAGTTTTCTGTGATATCTACCTCATTTTCGAAACTGGTGTTAGGAAAAAGCTGGGAAATCAGAGAAAAATTTTCTAGGTGTAACTCTGCCATGTATGGGGATGAAAGTTCAGTAATCCACATGCTCACAACTCAGTCATGAATGTTTTTTCGAATCCGTGTTACATGTACTGTGTTCGTAACACGGAATGTCACGGTGGAGGAAGAAAAGTAAATTACATGTCTATTGGTTAGAATTCGCTCCAAGAGGAATTTTTTGAGAAAACTGCCTGATTTTGGAATCCGGCTTTATGAATAACCTGCAAACTGAGAATAAATATATCTAGTTGTTAATATGACTTGTATGGAGGATGAAAGTTCGGTAATTCATGAAAAATGCTCACAACTCATTAAAAATGTTTGTCGAATCCGTGATGCATGTATCGTGTTCAGAACATGGAAAGTCACGGTGAGTGAAACAATTTAAATAAAAGTTCTAGTGGATACAACACACTCAAAGAGGATTTTTCTGCGCAATATGCCTCATTTTCTAAACTGGAGTTAAGAAAATGCTGCGAAATAATATTAAATGCTTCTCGGTGTAAATATGCCTTTCATACTAGGTGAAAGTTCAGTAATCCACATGCTCTACAACTCATTAAAGAATGTTTGTGCAATCCGTCATGTATGTAGCGTGTTCGAAACACAGAATATCATGGTTAGGGAAACTGTGTAAATTAAATTTCTATTTGGTAGAACTCGCACCAAGAGGATTTTACTGCAAAAACTTCATGATTTCTGAAACAGGCGTCATGAAAAACCTGTGAAAAATGAGAAAATATTTCTAGGAATAAATATGCCATTCATGGTGAATGAAAGTTTGTAATACACATGCTCACATCTCAGTAATGAATTTTTGTCGAATCCGGGATGCTTGTATTGTGTTGGGAACACGGATGTCACGTTCTGGAAAACAATGTAATTTACATGTCTCGTGTGTAGAACACACTCAAAGAGAATTTTTCAGCACAATCTTTCTCATTTTCTAACCTGGCGATAAGAATAAGCTGCAAAATCAAGGTAAATAATTCTATGTGTAAGGATTCCTTTTATGGTGAATGAAGATCGGTAATCCACATGCTCACAGCTCAGTAACCATTGTTTGTCGAATCCGTAATGCGTGTAGCATTTTCGGAACACCGAATGTCACGGTGAGGGAAAGAAATTATATTACATGTCTATTGGGTAGAACTCGCTCCAAGAGTATTTTTCTATGAAAACTGCCTGATTATCGAATCTGACATTAGGGAAAATCTGCGCACACAGACTAAGTGTTTCTAGGTGTAAAATGCCTTGTATGGTGGATGAAAGTTCTCTAATCCACATTCTCAGAACTCAGTAATGTTTGTTTGTCGAATCCATGATACATAAAGCCTGTTCTGATCACGGAACGTCATGGTGAGGGAAACTGTGTAAATTACATGTCTATTGGTTATAAATCGCTCCAAGAGGATTTTTATGTGAAATCTACCGCATTTTCAGATGTGACACTAGGAAAAACCTGTGAAAACCGAATAAGTGTTTCTATGTGTAAATATGCCTTCTACGGTGGATGAAAGTTCAGTAATACACATGTTCACAACTCAGAAATAAATGTTTGACGAATCCGTCATGCATGTAGTGTGTTCAGAACACGGATATTCACGGTGAGGGCAACTATGTAAATTACATGTCTATTGTGTATAACTTCCTCCACAAGGATATTTCTGTGGAAACTGCCGGATTTTTGATACTGGCATTAGAAAAAAGATGCGAACTCAAAATAAATATTTCTAGGTGTTTATATGCCTTGAATGGTGATTGAAAGTTCGGTTATCCACATGCTCACAACTCAGTAATGAATGTTTTTCGAATCCGTGTTGTATTTAACGTGATCGGAAGATGGAATGACACAATCAGTTAAGCTATGTAAATTACATATCTATAGGGAAGAGCTCCCTACAAGAGCATTTTTCCGCGAAATATGCCTCATTTACGAAACTGATGTTAGGAAAAGCTGCGAAATCTGAGTAAATGCTTCTAGGTGACAATATGCCTTTTATGGTGGATGAAAGATCGGTAATCCTCATGCTCACAACTCAGTAAGTAATGTTTGTCAAATCCGTCATGCATGTAGCGTGCTCGGAACACGGAATATCATGGTGAGTGAAACCATGTAAATTAAAATACTATTTGAACGGACTCGCCCCAAGAGAATATTTCTGCGCAATCTTCATGATTTTTGAAACTGGCGTTAGGAAATTTCTGCGAAATCTGGTAAAAATTTCTAGGTATAAATATGCCTTGCATGGTGGATGAAAGATCGCAATACACATACTCACATCTCAGTAGTGAATGCTTGTGAAATCCTTGATGCTTGTAGAATGTTCGGAACACGGAATGTCTCGGTGATTGAAATTATGTGAGTTACATTTCTATTGGGTAGATCTCGCTCCAAGAGCATTTGTGTGTGAAATCTCCCTCATTTTCGAAACTGTCTTTAGGAAAATACTGTGAACTCAGAGTAAATGTTTCTTGGTGTAAATATGCCCTGTATGGTGTTGAAAGTTTGTTAATCCACATGTTCTCACCTCTGTAATGCATGTTTTTCGTATCCGCGATGCATGTTACATGTTCGGAACACGGAATATCACGCTGAGGAAACGATGTAAATTACATGCCGATTGGGTAGAACTCGCTCCAAGAGAAGTTTTCTGTGATATCTACCTCATTTTCGAAACTGGTGTTAGGAAAAAGCTGGGAAATCAGAGAAAAATTTTCTAGGTGTAACTCTGCCATGTATGGGGATGAAAGTTCAGTAATCCACATGCTCACAACTCAGTCATGAATGTTTTTTCGAATCCGTGTTACATGTACTGTGTTCGTAACACGGAATGTCACGGTGGAGGAAGAAAAGTAAATTACATGTCTATTGGTTAGAATTCGCTCCAAGAGGAATTTTTTGAGAAAACTGCCTGATTTTGGAATCCGGCTTTATGAATAACCTGCAAACTGAGAATAAATATATCTAGTTGTTAATATGACTTGTATGGAGGATGAAAGTTCGGTAATTCATGAAAAATGCTCACAACTCATTAAAAATGTTTGTCGAATCCGTGATGCATGTATCGTGTTCAGAACATGGAAAGTCACGGTGAGTGAAACAATTTAAATAAAAGTTCTAGTGGATACAACACACTCAAAGAGGATTTTTCTGCGCAATATGCCTCATTTTCTAAACTGGAGTTAAGAAAATGCTGCGAAATAATATTAAATGCTTCTCGGTGTAAATATGCCTTTCATACTAGGTGAAAGTTCAGTAATCCACATGCTCTATAACTCATTAAAGAATGTTTGTGCAATCCGTCATGTATGTAGCGTGTTCGAAACACAGAATATCATGGTTAGGGAAACTGTGTAAATTAAATTTCTATTTGGTAGAACTCGCACCAAGAGGATTTTACTGCAAAAACTTCATGATTTCTGAAACAGGCGTCATGAAAAACCTGTGAAAAATGAGAAAATATTTCTAGGAATAAATATGCCATTCATGGTGAATGAAAGTTTGTAATACACATGCTCACATCTCAGTAATGAATTTTTGTCGAATCCGGGATGCTTGCATTGTGTTGGGAACACGGATGTCACGTTCTGGAAAACAATGTAATTTACATGTCTCGTGTGTAGAACACACTCAAAGAGAATTTTTCAGCACAATCTTTCTCATTTTCTAACCTGGCGATAAGAATAAGCTGCAAAATCAAGGTAAATAATTCTATGTGTAAGGATTCCTTTTATGGTGAATGAAGATCGGTAATCCACATGCTCACAGCTCAGTAACCATTGTTTGTCGAATCCGTAATGCGTGTAGCATTTTCGGAACACCGAATGTCACGGTGAGGGAAAGAAATTATATTACATGTCTATTGGGTAGAACTCGCTCCAAGAGTATTTTTCTATGAAAACTGCCTGATTATCGAATCTGACATTAGGGAAAATCTGCGCACACAGACTAAGTGTTTCTAGGTGTAAAATGCCTTGTATGGTGGATGAAAGTTCTCTAATCCACATTCTCAGAACTCAGTAATGTTTGTTTGTCGAATCCGTGATACATAAAGCCTGTTCTGATCACGGAACGTCATGGTGAGGGAAACTGTGTAAATTACATGTCTATTGGTTATAAATCGCTCCAAGAGGATTTTTATGTGAAATCTACCGCATTTTCAGATGTGACACTAGGAAAAACCTGTGAAAACCGAATAAGTGTTTCTATGTGTAAATATGCCTTCTACGGTGGATGAAAGTTCAGTAATACACATGTTCACAACTCAGAAATAAATGTTTGACGAATCCGTCATGCATGTAGTGTGTTCAGAACACGGATATTCACGGTGAGGGCAACTATGTAAATTACACGTCTATTGTGTATAACTTCCTCCACAAGGATATTTCTGTGGAAACTGCCGGATTTTTGATACTGGCATTAGAAAAAAGATGCGAACTCAAAATAAATATTTCTAGGTGTTTATATGCCTTGAATGGTGATTGAAAGTTCGGTTATCCACATGCTCACAACTCAGTAATGAATGTTTTTCGAATCCGTGTTGTATTTAACGTGATCGGAAGATGGAATGACACAATCAGTTAAGCTATGTAAATTACATATCTATAGGGAAGAGCTCCCTACAAGAGCATTTTTCCACGAAATATGCCTCATTTACGAAACTGATGTTAGGAAAAGCTGCGAAATCTGAGTAAATGCTTCTAGGTGACAATATGCCTTTTATGGTGGATGAAAGATCGGTAATCCTCATGCTCACAACTCAGTAAGTAATGTTTGTCAAATCCGTCATGCATGTAGCGTGCTCGGAACACGGAATATCATGGTGAGTGAAACCATGTAAATTAAAATACTATTTGAACGGACTCGCCCCAAGAGAATATTTCTGCGCAATCTTCATGATTTTTGAAACTGGCGTTAGGAAATTTCTGCGAAATCTGGTAAAAATTTCTAGGTATAAATATGCCTTGCATGGTGGATGAAAGATCGCAATACACATACTCACATCTCAGTAGTGAATGCTTGTGAAATCCTTGATGCTTGTAGAATGTTCGGAACACGGAATGTCTCGGTGATTGAAATTATGTGAGTTACATTTCTATTGGGTAAATCTCGCTCCAAGAGCATTTGTGTGTGAAATCTCCCTCATTTTCGAAACTGTCTTTAGGAAAATACTGTGAACTCAGAGTAAATGTTTCTTGGTGTAAATATGCCCTGTATGGTGTTGAAAGTTTGTTAATCCACATGTTCTCACCTCTGTAATGCATGTTTTTCGTATCCGCGATGCATGTTACATGTTCGGAACACGGAATATCACGCTGAGGAAACGATGTAAATTACATGCCGATTGGGTAGAACTCGCTCCAAGAGAAGTTTTCTGTGATATCTACCTCATTTTCGAAACTGGTGTTAGGAAAAAGCTGCGAAATCAAAGAAAAATTTTCTAGGTGTAACTCTGCCATGTATGGGGATGAAAGTTCAGTAATCCACATGCTCACAACTCAGTCATGAATGTTTTTTCGAATCCGTGTTACATGTACTGTGTTCGTAACACGGAATGTCACGGTGGAGGAAGAAAAGTAAATTACATGTCTATTGGTTAGAATTCGCTCCAAGAGGAATTTTTTGAGAAAACTGCCTGATTTTGGAATCCGGCTTTATGAATAACCTGCAAACTGAGAATAAATATATCTAGTTGTTAATATGACTTGTATGGAGGATGAAAGTTCGGTAATTCATGAAAAATGCTCACAACTCATTAAAAATGTTTGTCGAATCCGTGATGCATGTATCGTGTTCAGAACATGGAAATCACGGTGAGTGAAACAATTTAAATAAAAGTTCTAGTGGATACAACACACTCAAAGAGGATTTTTCTGCGCAATATGCCTCATTTTCTAAACTGGAGTTAAGAAAATGCTGCGAAATAATATTAAATGCTTCTCGGTGTAAATATGCCTTTCATACTAGGTGAAAGTTCAGTAATCCACATGCTCACAACTCATTAAAGAATGTTTGTGCAATCCGTCATGTATGTAGCGTGTTCGAAACACAGAATATCATGGTTAGGGAAACTGTGTAAATTAAATTTCTATTTGGTAGAACTCGCACCAAGAGGATTTTACTGCAAAAACTTCATGATTTCTGAAACAGGCGTCATGAAAAACATGTGAAAAATGAGAAAATATTTCTAGGAATAAATATGCCATTCATGGTGAATGAAAGTTTGTAATACACATGCTCACATCTCAGTAATGAATTTTTGTCGAATCCGGGATGCTTGTATTGTGTTGGGAACACGGATGTCACGTTCTGGAAAACAATGTAATTTACATGTCTCGTGTGTAGAACACACTCAAAGAGAATTTTTCAGCACAATCTTTCTCATTTTCTAACCTGGCGATAAGAATAAGCTGCAAAATCAAGGTAAATAATTCTATGTGTAAGGATTCCTTTTATGGTGAATGAAGATCGGTAATCCACATGCTCACAGCTCAGTAACCATTGTTTGTCGAATCCGTAATGCGTGTAGCATTTTCGGAACACCGAATGTCACGGTGAGGGAAAGAAATTATATTACATGTCTATTGGGTAGAACTCGTTCCAAGAGTATTTTTCTATGAAAACTGCCTGATTTTCGAATCTGACATTAGGGAAAATCTGCGCACACAGACTAAGTGTTTCTAGGTGTAAAATGCCTTGTATGGTGGATGAAAGTTCTCTAATCCACATTCTCAGAACTCAGTAATGATTGTTTGTCGAATCCGTGATACATAAAGCCTGTTCTGATCACGGAACGTCATGGTGAGGGAAACTGTGTAAATTACATGTCTATTGGTTATAAATAGCTCCAAGAGGATTTTTATGTGAAATCTACCGCATTTTCGGATGTGACACTAGGAAAAACCTGTGAAAACCGAATAAGTGTTTCTATGTGTAAATATGCCTTCTACGGTGGATGAAAGTTCAGTAATACACATGTTCATAACTCAGAAATAAATGTTTGACGAATCCGTCATGCATGTAGTGTGTTCAGAACACGGATATTCACGGTGAGGGCAACTATGTAAATTACACGTCTATTGTGTATAACTTCCTCCACAAGGATATTTCTGTGGAAACTGCCGGATTTTTGATACTGGCATTAGAAAAAAGATGCGAACTCAAAATAAATATTTCTAGGTGTTTATATGCCTTGAATGGTGATTGAAAGTTCGGTTATCCACATGCTCACAACTCAGTAATGAATGATTTTCGAATCCGTGTTGTATTTAACATGATCGGAAGACGGAATGACACAATCAGTTAAGCTATGTAAATTACATATCTATAGGGAAGGGCTCCCTACAAGAGCATTTTTCCGCGAAATATGCCTCATTTCCGAAACTGATGTTAGGAAAAGCTGCGAAATCTGAGTAAATGCTTCTAGGTGACAATATGCCTTTTATGGTGGATGAAAGATCGGTAATCCTCATGCTCACAACTCAGTAAGTAATGTTTGTCAAATCCGTCATGCATGTAGCGTGCTCGGAACACGGAATATCATGGTGAGTGAAACCATGTAAATTAAAATACTATTTGAACGGACTCGCCCCAAGAGAATATTTCTGCGCAATCTTCATGATTTTTGAAACTGGCGTTAGGAAATTTCTGCGAAATCTGGTAAAAATTTCTAGGTATAAATATGCCTTGCATGGTGGATGAAAGATCGCAATACACATACTCACATCTCAGTAGTGAATGCTTGTGAAATCCTTGATGCTTGTAGAATGTTCGGAACACGGAATGTCTCGGTGATTGAAATTATGTGAGTTACATTTCTATTGGGTAGATCTCGCTCCAAGAGCATTTGTGTGTGAAATCTCCCTCATTTTCGAAACTGTCTTTAGGAAAATACTGTGAACTCAGAGTAAATGTTTCTTGGTGTAAATATGCCCTATATGGTGTTGAAAGTTTGTTAATCCACATGTTCTCACCTCTGTAATGCATGTTTTTCGTATCCGCGATGCATGTTACATGTTCGGAACACGGAATATCACGCTGAGGAAACGATGTAAATTACATGCCGATTGGGTAGAACTCGCTCCAAGAGAAGTTTTCTGTGATATCTACCTCATTTTCGAAACTGGTGTTAGGAAAAAGCTGGGAAATCAGAGAAAAATTTCTAGGTGTAACTCTGCCATGTATGGGGATGAAAGTTCAGTAATCCACATGCTCACAACTCAGTCATGAATGTTTTTTCGAATCCGTGTTACATGTACTGTGTTCGTAACACGGAATGTCACGGTGGAGGAAGAAAAGTAAATTACATGTCTATTGGTTAGAATTCGCTCCAAGAGGAATTTTTTGAGAAAACTGCCTGATTTTGGAATCCGGCTTTATGAATAACCTGCAAACTGAGAATAAATATATCTAGTTGTTAATATGACTTGTATGGAGGATGAAAGTTCGGTAATTCATGAAAAATGCTCACAACTCATTAAAAATGTTTGTCGAATCCGTGATGCATATATCGTGTTCAGAACATGGAAAGTCACGGTGAGTGAAACAATTTAAATAAAAGTTCTAGTGGATACAACACACTCAAAGAGGATTTTTCTGCGCAATATGCCTCATTTTCTAAACTGGAGTTAAGAAAATGCTGCGAAATAATATTAAATGCTTCTCGGTGTAAATATGCCTTTCATACTTGGTGAAAGTTCAGTAATCCACATGCTCACAACTCATTAAAGAATGTTTGTGCAATCCGTCATGTATGTAGCGTGTTCGAAACACAGAATATCATGGTTAGGGAAACTGTGTAAATTAAATTTCTATTTGGTAGAACTCGCACCAAGAGGATTTTACTGCAAAAACTTCATGATTTCTGAAACAGGCGTTATGAAAAACCTGTAAAAAATGAGAAAATATTTCTAGGAATAAATATGCCATTCATGGTGAATGAAACTTTGTAATACACATGCTCACATCTCAGTAATGAATTTTTGTCGAATCCGGGATGCTTTTATTGTGTTGGGAACACGGATGTCACGTTCTGGAAAACAATGTAATTTACATGTCTCGTGTGTAGAACACACTCAAAGAGAATTTTTCAGCACAATCCTTCTCATTTTCTAACCTGGCGATAAGAATAAGCTGCAAAGTCAAGGTAAATAATTCTATGTGTAAGGATTCCTTTTATGGTGAATGAAAGTTCGGTAATCCACATGCTCACAGCTCAGTAACCATTGTTTGTCGAATCCGTAATGCGTGTAGCATTTTCGGAACACCGAATGTCACGGTGAGGGAAAGAAATTATCTTTCATGTCTATTGGGTAGAACTCGCTCCAAGAGTATTTTCCTATGAAAACTGCCTGATTTCCGAATCTGACATTAGGGAAAATCTGCGCACACAGACTAAGTGTTTCTAGGTGTAAAATGCCTTGTATGGTGGATGAAAGTTCTCTAATCCACATTCTCAGAACTCAGTAATGATTTTTTGTCGAATCCGTGATACATAAAGCCTGTTCTGATCACGGAACGTCATGGTGAGGGAAACTGTGTAAATTACATGTCTATTGGTTATAAATCGCTCCAAGAGGATTTTTATGTGAAATCTACCGCATTTTCGGATGTGACATTAGGAAAAACCTGCGAAAAGAGAGTAAGTGTTTCTATGTGTAAATATGCCTTCTATGGTGGATGAAAGTTCACTAATCCACATGTTCACAACTCAGAAATAAATGTTTGACGAATCCGTCATGCATGTAGTGTGTTCAGAACACGGATATTCACGGTGAGGGCAACTATGTAAATTACACGTCTATTGTGTATAACTTCCTCCACAAGGATATTTCTGTGGAAACTGCCTGATTTTTGATACTGGCATTAGAAAAAAGATGCGAACTCAAAATAAATATTTCTAGGTGTTTATATGCCTTGAATGGTGATTGAAAGTTCGGTTATCCACATGCTCACAACTCAGTAATGAATGTTTTTCGAATCCGTGTTGTATTTAACGTGATCGGAAGACGGAATGACACAATCAGTTAAGCTATGTAAATTACATTTCTATAGGGAAGAGCTCCCTACAAGAGCATTTTTCCGCGAAATATGACTCATTTCCGAAACTGATTTTAGGAAAAGCTGCGAAATCTGAGTAAATGCTTCTAGGTGACAATATGCCTTCTATGGTGGATGATAGATCGGTAATCCTCATGCTCACAACTCAGTAAGCAATGTTTGTCAAATCCGTCATGCATGTAGCATGCTCCGAACACGGAATATCATGGTGAGTGAAACCATGTAAATTAAAATACTATTTGAACGGACTCGCCCCAAGAGAATATTTCTGCGCAATCTTCATGATTTTTGAAACTGGCGTTAGGAAATTTCTGCGAAATCTGGTAAAAATTTCTAGGTATATATATGCCTTGCATGGTGGATGAAAGATCGCAATACACATACTCACATCTCAGTAGTGAATGCTTGTGAAATCCTTGATGCTTGTAGAATGCTCGGAACACGGAATGTCTCGGTGATTGAAATTATGTGAGTTACATTTCTATTGGGTAGATCTCGCTCCAAGAGCATTTGTGTGTGAAATCTCCCTCATTTTCGAAACTGTCTTTAGGAAAATACTGTGAACAAAGGGTAAATGTTTCTTGGTGTAAATATGCCCTGTATGGTGTTGAAATTTTGTTAATCCACATGTTCTCACCTCTGTAATGCATGTTTTTCGTATCCGCGATGCATGTTACATGTTCGGAACATGGAATATCACGCTGAGGAACTATGTAAATTACATGCCGATTGGGTAGAACTCGCTCCAAGAGAATTTTTCTGTGATATCTACCTCATTTTCGAAACTGGTGTTAGGAAAAAGCTGGGAAATCAGAGAAAAATTTCTAGGTGTAACTCTGCCATGTATGGGGATGAAAGTTCAGTAATCCACATGCTCACAACTCAGTCATGAATGTTTTTTCGAATCCGTGTTACATGTACTGTGTTCGTAACACGGAATGTCACGGTGGAGGAAGAAAAGTAAATTACATGTCTATTGGTTAGAATTCGCTCCAAGAGGAATTTTTTGAGAAAACTGCCTGATTTTGGAATCCGGCTTTATGAATAACCTGCAAACTGAGAATAAATATATCTAGTTGTTAATATGACTTGTATGGAGGATGAAAGTTCGGTAATTCATGAAAAATGCTCACAACTCATTAAAAATGTTTGTCGAATCCGTGATGCATGTATCGTGTTCAGAACGTGGAATGTCAAGGTGAGGGAAACAATTTAAATAAAAGTTCTAGTGGATACAACACACTCAAAGAGGATTTTTCTGCGCAATATGCCTCATTTTCTAAACTGGAGTTAAGAAAATGCTGCGAAATAATATTAAATGCTTCTCGGTGTAAATATGCCTTTCATACTAGGTGAAAGTTCAGTAATCCACATGCTCACAACTCATTAAAGAATGTTTGTGCAATCCGTCATGTATGTAGCGTGTTCGAAACACAGAATATCATGGTTAGGGAAACTGTGTAAATTAAATTTCTATTTGGTAGAACTCGCACCAAGAGGATTTTACTGCAAAACCTTCATGATTTCTGAAACAGGCGTTATGAAAAACCTGTGAACAATGAGAAAATATTTCTAGGAATAAATATGCCATTCATGGTGAATGAAAGTTTGTAATACACATGCTCACATCTCAGTAATGAATTTTTGTCGAATCCGTGATGCTTGTATTATGTTGGGAACACGGATGTCAGATTCTGGAAAACAATGTAATTTACATGTCTCGTGTGTAGAACACACTCAAAGAGAATTTTTCAGCACAATCTTTCTCATTTTCTAACCTGGCGATAAGAATAAGCTGCAAAATCAAGGTAAATAATTCTATGTGTAAGGATTCCTTTTATGGTGAATGAAGATCGGTAATCCACATGCTCACAGCTCAGTAACCATTGTTTGTCGAATCCGTAATGCGTGTAGCATTTTCGGAACACCGAATGTCACGGTGAGGGAAAGAAATTATATTACATGTCTATTGGGTAGAACTCGTTCCAAGAGTATTTTTCTATGAAAACTGCCTGATTTTCGAATCTGACATTAGGGAAAATCTGCGCACACAGACTAAGTGTTTCTAGGTGTAAAATGCCTTGTATGGTGGATGAAAGTTCTCTAATCCACATTCTCAGAACTCAGTAATGATTGTTTGTCGAATCCGTGATACATAAAGCCTGTTCTGATCACGGAACGTCATGGTGAGGGAAACTGTGTAAATTACATGTCTATTGGTTATAAATCGCTCCAAGAGGATTTTTATGTGAAATCTACCGCATTTTCGGATGTGACATTAGGAAAAACCTGCGAAAACCGAATAAGTGTTTCTATGTGTAAATATGCCTTCTACGGTGGATGAAAGTTCAGTAATCCACATGTTCACAACTCAGAAATAAATGTTTGACGAATCCGTCATGCATGTAGTGTGTTCAGAACACGGATATTCACGGTGAGGGCAACTATGTAAATTACACGTCTATTGTGTATAACTTCCTCCACAAGGATATTTCTGTGGAAACTGCCGGATTTTTGATACTGGCATTAGAAAAAAGATGCGAACTCAAAATAAATATTTCTAGGTGTTTATATGCCTTGAATGGTGATTGAAAGTTCGGTTATCCACATGCTCACAACTCAGTAATGAATGATTTTCGAATCCGTGTTGTATTTAACATGATCGGAAGACGGAATGACACAATCAGTTAAGCTATGTAAATTACATATCTATAGGGAAGGGCTCCCTACAAGAGCATTTTTCCGCGAAATATGCCTCATTTCCGAAACTGATGTTAGGAAAAGCTGCGAAATCTGAGTAAATGCTTCTAGGAGACAATATGCCTTTTATGGTGGATGAAAGATCGGTAATCCTCATGCTCACAACTCAGTAAGTAATGTTTGTCAAATCCGTCATGCATGTAGCGTGCTCGGAACACGGAATATCATGGTGAGTGAAACCATGTAAATTAAAATACTATTTGAACGGACTCGCCCCAAGAGAATATTTCTGCGCAATCTTCATGATTTTTGAAACTGGCGTTAGGAAATTTCTGCGAAATCTGGTAAAAATTTCTAGGTATATATATGCCTTGCATGGTGGATGAAAGATCGCAATACACATACTCACATCTCAGTAGTGAATGCTTGTGAAATCCTTGATGCTTGTAGAATGCTCGGAACACGGAATGTCTCGGTGATTGAAATTATGTGAGTTACATTTCTATTGGGTAGATCTCGCTCCAAGAGCATTTGTGTGTGAAATCTCCCTCATTTTCGAAACTGTCTTTAGGAAAATACTGTGAACAAAGGGTAAATGTTTCTTGGTGTAAATATGCCCTGTATGGTGTTGAAATTTTGTTAATCCACATGTTCTCACCTCTGTAATGCATGTTTTTCGTATCCGCGATGCATGTTACATGTTCGGAACATGGAATATCACGCTGAGGAAACTATGTAAATTACATGCCGATTGGGTAGAACTCGCTCCAAGAGAATTTTTCTGTGATATCTACCTCATTTTCGAAACTGGTGTTAGGAAAAAGCTGGGAAATCAGAGAAAAATTTCTAGGTGTAACTCTGCCATGTATGGGGATGAAAGTTCAGTAATCCACATGCTCACAACTCAGTCATGAATGTTTTTTCGAATCCGTGTTACATGTACTGTGTTCGTAACACGGAATGTCACGGTGGAGGAAGAAAAGTAAATTACATGTCTATTGGTTACAATTCGCTCCAAGAGGAATTTTTTGAGAAAACTGCCTGATTTTGGAATCCGGCTTTATGAATAACCTGCAAACTGAGAATAAATATATCTAGTTGTTAATATGACTTGTATGGAGGATGAAAGTTCGGTAATTCATGAAAAATGCTCACAACTCATTAAAAATGTTTGTCGAATCCGTGATGCATGTATCGTGTTCAGAACGTGGAAAGTCAAGGTGAGGGAAACAATTTAAATAAAATTTCTAGTGGATACAACACACTCAAAGAGGATTTTTCTGCGCAATATGCCTCATTTTCTAAACTGGAGTTAAGAAAATGCTGCGAAATAATATTAAATGCTTCTCGGTGTAAATATGCCTTTCATACTAGGTGAAAGTTCAGTAATCCACATGCTCACAACTCATTAAAGAATGTTTGTGCAATCCGTCATGTATGTAGCGTGTTCGAAACACAGAATATCATGGTTAGGGAAACTGTGTAAATTAAATTTCTATTTGGTAGAACTCGCACCAAGAGGATTTTACTGCAAAACCTTCATGATTTCTGAAACAGGCGTTATGAAATACCTGTGAAAAATGAGAAAATATTTCTAGGAATAAATATGCCATTCATGGTGAATGAAAGTTTGTAATACACATGCTCACATCTCAGTAATGAATTTTTGTCGAATCCGGGATGCTTGTATTATGTTGGGAACACGGATGTCACATTCTGGAAAACAATGTAATTTACATGTCTCGTGTGTAGAACACACTCAAAGAGAATTTTTCAGCACAATCTTTCTCATTTTCTAACCTGGCGATAAGAATAAGCTGCAAAATCAAGGTAAATAATTCTATGTGTAAGGATTCCTTATATGGTGAATGAAAGTTCGGTAATCGACATGCTCACAGCTCAGTAACCATTGTTTGTCGAATCCGTAATGCGTGTAGCATTTTCGGAACACCGAATGTCACGGTGAGGGAAAGAAATTATATTACATGTCTATTGGGTAGAACTCGCTCCAAGAGTATTTTCCTATGAAAACTGCCTGATTTTCGAATCTGACATTAGGGAAAATCTGCGCACACAGACTAAGTGTTTCTAGGTGTAAAATGCCTTGTATGGTGGATGAAAGTTCTCTAATCCACATTCTCAGAACTCAGTAATGATTGTTTGTCGAATCCGTGATACATAAAGCCTGTTCTGAACACGGAACGTCATGGTGAGTGAAACTGTGTAAATGACATGTCTATTGGTTATAAATCGCTCCAAGAGGATTTTTCTGTGTATCTACCTCATTTTCGGTTGTGGCATAAGGAAAAACCTGCGAAAACAGATTAAGTGTTTCTATGTGTTAATATGCATTCTATGGTGGATGAAAGTTCAGTAATACACATGTTCACAACTCAGAAATAAATGTTTGACGAATCCGTCATGCATGTAGTGTGTTCAGAACACGGATATTCACGGTGAGGGCAACTATGTAAATTACACGTCTATTGTGTATAACTTCCTCCACAAGGATATTTCTGTGGAAACTGCCTGATTTTTGATACTGGCATTAGAAAAAAGATGCGAACTCAAAATAAATATTTCTAGGTGTTTATATGCCTTGAATGGTGATTGAAAGTTCGGTTATCCACATGCTCACAACTCAGTAATGAATGTTTTTCGAATCCGTGTTGTATTTAACGTGATCGGAAGACGGAATGACACAATCAGTTAAGCTATGTAAATTACATATCTATAGGGAAGAGCTCCCTACAAGAGCATTTTTCCGCGAAATATGACTCATTTCCGAAACTGATGTTAGGAAAAGCTGCGAAATCTGAGTAAATGCTTCTAGGTGACATTATGCCTTCTATGGTGGATGAAAGATCGGTAATCCTCATGCTCACAACTCAGTAAGCAATGTTTGTCAAATCCGTCAAGCATGTAGCGTGCTCGGAACACGGAATATCATGGTGAGTGAAACCATGTAAATTAAAATACTATTTGAACGGACTAGCCCCAAGAGAATATTTCTGCGCAATCTTCATGATTTTTGAAACTGTCGTTAGGAAATCTCTGCGAAATCTGTTAAAAATTTCTAGGTATAAATATGCCTTGCACGGTGGATGAAAGATCGCAATACACATACTCACATCTCAGTAGTGAATGCTTGTGAAATCCTTGATGCTTGTAGAATGTTCGGAACACGGAATGTCTTGGTGATTGAAATTATGTGAGTTACATTTCTATTGGGTAGATCTCTCTCCAATAGCATTTGTGTGTGAAATCTCCCTCATTTTCGAAACTGTCTTTAGGAAAATACTGTGAACTCAGAGTAAATATTTCTTGGTGTAAATATGCCCTGTATGGTGTTGAAAGTTTGTTAATCCACATGTTCTCACCTCTGTAATGCATGTTTTTCGTATCCGCGATGCATGTTACATGTTCGGAACACGGAATATCACACTGAGGAAACTATGTAAATTACATGCCGATTGGGTAGAACTCGCTCCAAGAGAAGTTTTCTGTGATATCTACCTCATTTTCCAAACTGGTGTTAGGAAAAAGCTGGGAAATCAGAGAAAAATTTTCTGGGTGTAACTCTGCCATTTATGGGGATGAAAGTTCATTTATCCTCATGCTCACAACACAGTCATGAATGTTTTTTCGAATCCGTGTTACATGTAGTGTGTTCGTAACACGGAATGTCACGGTGGAGGAAGAAAAGTAAATTACATGTCTATTGGTTAGAATTCGCTCCAAGAGGAATTTTTTGAGAAAACTGCCTGATTTTGGAATCCGGCTTTATGAATAACCTGCAAACTGAGAATAAATATATCTAGTTTTTAATATGACTAGTAAGGAGGATGAAAGTTCGATAATTCATGAAAAATGCTCACAACTCATTAAAAATGTTTGTCGAATCCGTGATGCACGTATCGTGTTCAGAACATGGAATGTCACGGTGAGTGAAACAATTTAAATAAAAGTTCTAGTGGATACAACACACTCAAAGAGGATTTTTCTGCGCAATATGCCTCATTTTCTAAACTGGAGTTAAGAAAATGCTGCGAAATAATATTAAATGCTTCTCGGTGTAAATATGCCTTTCATACTAGGTGAAAGTTCAGTAATCCACATGCTCACAACTAATTAAAGAATGTTTGTGCAATCCATAATGTATGTAGCGTGTTCAAAACACAGAATATCATGGTTAGGGAAACTGTGTAAATTAAATTTCTATTTGGTAGAACTCGCACCAAGAGGATTTTACTGCAAAAACTTCATGATTTCTGAAACAGGCGTTATGAAAAACCTGTGAAAAATGAGAAAATATTTCTAGGAATAAATATGCCATTCATGGTGAATGAAAGTTTGTAATACACATGCTCACATCTCAGTAATGAATTTTTGTCGAATCCGGGATGCTTGTATTGTGTTGGGAACACGGATGTCACATTCTGGAAAACAATGTAATTTACATGTCTCGTGTGTAAAACACACTCAAAGAGAATTTTTCAGCACAATCTTTCTCATTTTCTAACCTGGCGATAAGAATAAGCTGCAAAATCAAGGTAAATAATTCTATGTGTAAGGATTCCTTTTATGGTGAATGAAAGTTCGGTAATCAACATGCTCACAGCTCAGTAACCATTGTTTGTCGAATCCGTAATGCGTGTAGCATTGTCGGAACACCGAATGTCACGGTGAGGGAAAGAAATTATATTACATGTCTATTGGGTAGAACTCGCTCCAAGAGAATTTTTCTATGAAAACTGCCTGATTTTCGAATCTGACATTAGGGAAAATCTGCGCACACAGACTAAGTGTTTCTAGGTGTAAAATGCCTTGTATGGTGGATGAAAGTTCTCTAATCCACATTCTCAGAACTCAGTAATGATTGTGTTTCAATTCCGTGATACATAAAGCCTGTTCTGAACACAGAACGTCATGGTGAGGGAAACTGTGTAAATTACATGTCTATTGGTTATAAATCGCTCCAAGAGGATTTTTCTGTGTATCTACCTCATTTTCGGTTGTGGCATTAGGAAAAACCTGCGAAAACAGAGTAAGTGTTTCTATGTGTAAATATGCCTTCTATGGTGGATGAAAGTTCAGTAATCCACATGTTCACAACTCAGAAATAAATGTTTGACGAATCCGTCATGCATGTAGTGTGTTCAGAACACGGATATTCACGGTGAGGGCAACTATGTAAATTACACGTCTATTGTGTATAACTTCATCCACAAGGATATTTCTGTGGAAACTGCCTGATTTTTGATACTGGCATTAGAAAAAAGATGCGAACTCAAAATAAATATTTCTAGGTGTTTATATGCCTTGAATGGTGATTGAAAGTTCGGTTATCCACATGCTCACAACTCAGTAATGAATGTTTTTCGAATCCGTGTTGTATTTAACGTGATCGGAAGACGGAATGACACAATCAGTTAAGCTATGTAAATTACATATCTATAGGGAAGAGCTCCCTACAAGAGAATTTTTCCGCGAAATATGCCTCATTTACGAAACTGATGTTAGGAAAAGCTGCGAAATCTGAGAAAATGCTACTAGGTGACAATATGCCTTTTATGGTGGATGAAAGATCGGTAGTCCTCATGATCACAACTCAGTAAGTAATGTTTGTCAAATCCGTCATGCATGTAGCGTGCTCGGAATATGGAATATCATGGTGAGTGAAACCATGTAAATTAAAATACTATTCGAACGGACTCGCCCCAAGAGAATATTTCTGCGCAATCTTCATGATTTTTGAAACTGGCGTTAGGAAATTTCTGCGAAATCTGGTAAAAATTTCTAGGTATAAATATACCTTGCATGGTGAATGAAAGATCGCAATACACATACTCACATCTCAGTAGTGAATGCTTGTGAAATCCTTGATGCTTGTAGAATGTTCGGAACACGTAATGTCTCGGTGATTGAAATTATGTGAGTTACATTTCTATTGGGTAGATCTCGCTCCAAGAGCATTTGTGTGTGAAATCTCCCTCATTTTCGAAACTGTCTTTAGGAAAATACTGTGAACTCAGAGTAAATGTTTCTTGGTGTAAATATGCCCTGTATGGTGTTGAAAGTTTGTTAATCCACATGTTCTCACCTCTGTAATGCATGCTTTTTGTATCCACGATGCATGTTACAGGTTCGGAACACGGAATTTCACGCTGAGGAAACGATGTAAATTACATGCCGATTGGGTAGAACTCGCTCCAAGAGAAGTTTTCTGTGATATCTACCTCATTTTCGAAACTGGTGTTAGGAAAAAGCTGGGAAATCAGAGAAAAATTTTCTAGGTGTAACTCTGCCATGTATGGGGATGAAAATTCAATAATCCACATGCTCACAACTCAGTCATAAATGTTTTTTCGAATCCGTGTTACATGTAGTGTGTTCATAACACGGAATGTCACGGTGGAGGAAGAAAAGTAAATTACATGTCTATTGGTTAGAATTCGCTCCAAGAGGAATTTTTTGAGAAAACTGCCTGATTTTGGAATCCGGCTTTATGAATAACCTGCAAACTGAGAATAAATATATCTAGTTGTTAATATGACTTGTATGGAGAATGAAAGTTCGGTAATTCATGAAAAATGCTCACAACTCATTAAAAATGTTTGTCGAATCCGTGATGCATGTATCGTGTTCAGAACATGGAAAGTCACGGTGAGTGAAACAATTTAAATAAAAGTTCTAGTGGATACAACACACTCAAAGAGGATTTTTCTGCTCAATATGCCTCATTTTCTAAACTGGAGTTAAGAAAATGCTGCGAAATAATATTAAATGCTTCTCGGTGTAAATATGCCTTTCATACTAGGTGAAAGTTCAGTAATCCACATGCTCACAACTCATTAAAGAATGTGCAATCCGTATTGTATGTAGCGTGTTCGAAACACAGAATATCATGGTTAGGGAAACTGTGTAAATTAAGTTTCTATTTGGTAGAACTCGCACCAAGAGGATTTTACTGCAAAAACTTCATGATTTCTGAAACAGGCGTTATGAAAAACCTGTGAACAATGAGAAAATATTTCTAGGAATAAATATGCCATTCATGGTGAATGAAAGTTTGTAATACACATGCTCACATCTCAGTAATGAATTTTTGTCGAATCCGGGATGCTTGTATTGTGTTGGGAACACGGATGTCACGTTCTGGAAAACAATGTAATTTACATGTCTCGTGTGTAGAACACAATCAAAGAGAATTTTTCAGCACAATCTTTCTCATTTTCTAACCTGGCGATAAGAATAAGCTGCAAAATCAAGGTAAATAATTCTATGTGTAAGGATTCCTTTTATGGTGAATGAAGATCGGTAATCCACATGCTCACAGCTCAGTAACCATTGTTTGTCGAATCCGTAATGCGTGTAGCATTTTCGGAACACCGAATGTCACGGTGAGGGAAAGAAATTATATTACATGTCTATTGGGTAGAACTCGCTCCAAGAGTATTTTTCTATGAAAACTGCCTGATTTTCGAATCTGACATTAGGGAAAATCTGCGCACACAGACTAAGTGTTTCTAGGTGTAAAATGCCTTGTATGGTGGATGAAAGTTCTCTAATCCACATTCTCAGAACTCAGTAATGATTGTTTGTCGAATCCGTGATACATAAAGCCTGTTCTGAACACGGAACGTCATGGTGAGGGAAACTGTGTAAATTACATGTCTATTGGTTATAAATCGCTCCAAGAGGATTTTTATGTGAAATCTACCGCATTTTCGGATGTGACTTTAGGAAAAACCTGCGAAAACAGAGTAAGTGTTTCTATGTGTAAATATGCCTTCTACGGTGGATGAAAGTTCAGTAATCCACATGTTCACAACTCAGAAATAAATGTTTGACGAATCCGTCATGCATGTAGTGTGTTCAGAACACGGATATTCACGGTGAGGGCAACTATGTAAATTACACGTCTATTGTGTATAACTTCCTCCACAAGGATATTTCTGTGGAAACTGCCTGATTTTTGATACTGGCATTAGAAAAAAGATGCGAACTCAAAATAAATATTTCTAGGTGTTTATATGCCTTGAATGGTGATTGAAAGTTCGGTTATCCACATGCTCACAACTCAGTAATGAATGTTTTTCGAATCCGTGTTGTATTTAACGTGATCGGAAGACGGAATGACACAATCAGTTAAGCTATGTAAATTACATATCTATAGGGAAGAGCTCCCTACAAGAGCATTTTTCCACGAAATATGCCTCATTTCCGAAACTGATGTTAGGAAAAGCTGCGAAATCTGAGTAAATGCTTCTAGGAGACAATATGCCTTTTACGGTGGATGAAAGATCGGTAATCCTCATGCTCACAACTCAGTAAGTAATGTTTGTCAAATCCGTCATGCATGTAGCGTCCTCGGAACATGGAATATCATGGTGAGTGAAACCATGTAAATTAAAATACTATTTGAACGGACTCGCCCCAAGAGAATATTTCTGCGCAATCTTCATGATTTTTGAAACTGGCGTTAGGAAATTTCTGCGAAATCTGGTAAAAATTTCTAGGTATAAATATGCCTTGCATGGTGGATGAAAGATCGCAATACACATACTCACATCTCAGTAGTGAATGCTTGTGAAATCCTTGATGCTTGTAGAATGTTTGGAACACGGAATGTCTCGGTGATTGAAATTATGTGAGTTACATTTCTATTGGGTAGATCTCGCTCCAAGAGCATTTGTGTGTGAAATCTCCCTCATTTTCGAAACTGTCTTTAGGAAAATACTGTGAACTCAGAGTAAATGTTTCTTGGTGTAAATATGCCCTGTATGGTGTTGAAAGTTTGTTAATCCACATGTTCTCACCTCTGTAATGCATGATTTTCCTATCCGCGATGCATGTTACATGTTCGGAACACGGAATATCACGCTGAGGAAATGATGTAAATTACATGCCGATTGGGTAGAACTCGCTCCAAGAGAAGTTTTCTGTGATATCTACCTCATTTTCGAAACTGGTGTTAGGAAAAAGCTTTGAAATCAGAGAAAAATTTTGTAGGTGTAACTCTGCCATGTATGGGGATGAAAGTTCAGTAATCCACATGCTCACAACTCAGTCATGAATGTTTTTTCGAATCCGTGTTACATGTAGTGTGTTCGTAACACGGAATGTCACGGTGGAGGCAGAAAAGTAAATTACATGTCTATTGGTTAGAATTCGCTCCAAGAGGAATTTTTTGAGAAAACTGCCTGATTTTGGAATCCGGCTTTATGAATAACCTGCAAACTGAGAATAAATATATCTAGTTGTTAATATGACTTGTATGGAGGATGAAAGTTCGGTAATTCATGAAAAATGCTCACAACTCATTAAAAATGTTTGTCGAATCCTTGATGCATGTATCGTGTTCAGAACATGGAAAGTCACGGTGAGTGAAACAATTTAAATAAAAGTTCTAGTGGATACAACACACTCAAAGAGGATTTTTCTGCGCAATATGCCTCATTTTCTAAACTGGAGTTAAGAAAATGCTGCGAAATAATATTAAATGCTTCTCGGTGTAAATATGCCTTTCATACTAGGTGAAAGTTCAGTAATCCACATGCTCACAACTCATTAAAGAATGTTTGTGCAATCCGTCATGTATGTAGCGTGTTCGAAACACAGAATATCATGGTTAGGGAAACTGTGTAAATTAAATTTCTATTTTGTAGAACTCGCACCAAGAGGATTTTACTGCAAAAACTTCATGATTTCTGAAACAGGCGTTATGAAAAACCTGTGAACAATGAGAAAATATTTCTAGGAATAAATATGCCATTCATGTTGAATGAAAGTTTGTAATACACATGCTCACATCTCAGTAATGAATTTTTGTCGAATCCGGGATGCTTGTATTGTGTTGGGAACACGGATGTCACGTTCTGGAAAACAATGTAATTTACATGTCTCGTGTGTAGAACACACTCAAAGAGAATTTTTCAGCACAATCTTTCTCATTTTCTAACCTGGCGATAAGAATAAGCTGCAAAATCAAGGTAAATAATTCTATGTGTAAGGATTCCTTTTATGGTGAATGAAGATCGGTAATCCACATGCTCACAGCTCAGTAACCATTGTTTGTCGAATCCGTAATGCGTGTAGCATTTTCGGAACACCGAATGTCACGGTGAGGGAAAGAAATTATATTACATGTCTATTGGGTAGAACTCGCTCCAAGAGTATTTTTCTATGAAAACTGCCTGATTTTCGAATCTGACATTAGGGAAAATCTGTGCACACAGACTAAGTGTTTCTAGGTGTAAAATGCCTTGTATGGTGGATGAAAGTTCTCTAATCCACATTCTCAGAACTCAGTAATGATTGTTTGTCGAATCCGTGATACATAAAGCCTGTTCTGAACACGGAACGTCATGGTGAGGGAAACTGTGTAAATTACATGTCTATTGGTTATAAATCGCTCCAAGAGTATTTTTATGTGAAATCTACCGCATTTTCGGATGTGACTTTAGGAAAAACCTGCGAAAACAGAGTAAGTGTTTCTATGTGTAAATATGCCTTCTACGGTGGATGAAAGTTCAGTAATCCACATGTTCACAACTCAGAAATAAATGTTTGACGAATCCGTCATGCATGTAGTGTGTTCAGAACACGGATATTCACGGTGAGGGCAACTATGTAAATTACACGTCTATTGTGTATAACTTCCTCCACAAGGATATTTCTGTGGAAACTGCCTGATTTTTGATACTGGCATTAGAAAAAAGATGCGAACTCAAAATAAATATTTCTAGGTGTTTATATGCCTTGAATGGTGATTGAAAGTTCGGTTATCCACATGCTCACAACTCAGTAATGAATGTTTTTCGAATCCGTGTTGTATTTAACGTGATCGGAAGACGGAATGACACAATCAGTTAAGCTATGTAAATTACATATCTATAGGGAAGAGCTCCCTACAAGAGCATTTTTCCACGAAATATTCCTCATTTCCGAAACTGATGTTAGGAAAAGCTGCGAAATCTGTGTAAATGCTTCTAGGTGACAATATGCCTTTTATGGTGGATGAAAGATCGGTAATCCTCATGCTCACAACTCAGTAAGTAATGTTTGTCAAATCCGTCATGCATGTAGCGTGCTCGGAACACGGAATATCATGGTGAGTGAAACCATGTAAATTAAAATACTATTTGAACGGACTCGCCCCAAGAGAATATTGCTGCGCAATCTTCATGATTTTTGAAACTGGCGTTAGGAAATTTCTGCGAAATCTGGTAAAAATTTCTAGGTATAAATATGCCTTGCATGGTGGATGAAAGATCACAATACACATACTCACATCTCAGTAGTGAATTCTTGTGAAATCCTTGATGCTTGTAGAATGTTCGGAACACGGAATGTCTCGGTGATTGAAATTATGTGAGTTACATTTCTATTGGGTAGATCTCGCTCCAAGAGCATTTGTGTGTGAAATCTCCCTCATTTTCGAAACTGTCTTTAGGAAAATACTGTGAAATCAGAGTAAATGTTTCTTGGTGTAAATATGCCCTATATGGTGTTGAAAGTTTGTTAATCCACATGTTCTCACCTCTGTAATGCATGTTTTTCGTATCCGCGATGCATGTTACATGTTCGGAACTCGGAATATCACGCTGAGGAAACGATGTAAATTACATGCCAATTGGGTAGAACTCGCTCCAAGAGAAGTTTTCTGTGATATCTACCTCATTTACGAAAGTGGTGTTAGGAAAAAGCTGGGAAATCAGAGAAAATTTTCTAGGTGTAACTCTGCCATGTATGGGGATGAAAGTTCAGTAATCCACATGCTCACAACTCAGTCATGAATGTTTTTTCGAATCCGTGTTACATGTAGTGTGTTCGTAACACGGAATGTCACGGTGGAGGAAGAAAATTAAATTACATGTCTATTGGTTAGAATTCGCTCCAAGAGGAATTTTTTGAGAAAACTGCCTGATTTTGGAATCCGGCTTTATGAATAACCTGCAAACTGAGAATAAATATATCTAGTTGTTAATATGACTTGTATGGAGGATGAAAGTTCGGTAATTCATGAAAAATGCTCACAACTCATTAAAAATGTTTGTCGAATCCTTGATGCATGTATCGTGTTCAGAACATGGAAAGTCACGGTGAGTGAAACAATTTAAATAAAAGTTCTAGTGGATACAACACACTCAAAGAGGATTTTTCTGCGCAATATGCCTCATTTTCTAAACTGGAGTTAAGAAAATGCTGCGAAATAATATTAAATGCTTCTCGGTGTAAATATGCCTTTCATACTAGGTGAAAGTTCAGTAATCCACATGCTCACAACTCATTAAAGAATGTTTGTGCAATCCGTCATGTATGTAGCGTGTTCGAAACACAGAATATCATGGTTAGGGAAACTGTGTAAATTAAATTTCTATTTGGTAGAACTCGCACCAAGAGGATTTTACTGCAAAAACTTCATGATTTCTGAAACAGGCGTTATGAAAAACCTGTGAACAATGAGAAAATATTTCTAGGAATAAATATGCCATTCATGGTGAATGAAAGTTTGTAATACACATGCTCACATCTCAGTAATGAATTTTTGTCGAATCCGGGATGCTTGTATTGTGTTGGGAACACGGATGTCACGTTCTGGAAAACAATGTAATTTACATGTCTCGTGTGTAGAACACACTCAAAGAGAATTTTTCAGCACAATCTTTCTCATTTTCTAACCTGGCGATAAGAATAAGCTGCAAAATCAAGGTAAATAATTCTATGTGTAAGGATTCCTTTTATGGTGAATGAAGATCGGTAATCCACATGCTCACAGCTCAGTAACCATTGTTTGTCGAATCCGTAATGCGTGTAGCATTTTCGGAACACCGAATGTCACGGTGAGGGAAAGAAATTATATTACATGTCTATTGGGTAGAACTCGCTCCAAGAGTATTTTTCTATGAAAACTGCCTGATTTTCGAATCTGACATTAGGGAAAATCTGTGCACACAGACTAAGTGTTTCTAGGTGTAAAATGCCTTGTATGGTGGATGAAAGTTCTCTAATCCACATTCTCAGAACTCAGTAATGATTGTTTGTCGAATCCGTGATACATAAAGCCTGTTCTGAACACGGAACGTCATGGTGAGGGAAACTGTGTAAATTACATGTCTATTGGTTATAAATCGCTCCAAGAGTATTTTTATGTGAAATCTACCGCATTTTCGGATGTGACTTTAGGAAAAACCTGCGAAAACAGAGTAAGTGTTTCTATGTGTAAATATGCCTTCTACGGTGGATGAAAGTTCAGTAATCCACATGTTCACAACTCAGAAATAAATGTTTGACGAATCCGTCATGCATGTAGTGTGTTCAGAACACGGATATTCACGGTGAGGGCAACTATGTAAATTACACGTCTATTGTGTATAACTTCCTCCACAAGGATATTTCTGTGGAAACTGCCTGATTTTTGATACTGGCATTAGAAAAAAGATGCGAACTCAAAATAAATATTTCTAGGTGTTTATATGCCTTGAATGGTGATTGAAAGTTCGGTTATCCACATGCTCACAACTCAGTAATGAATGTTTTTCGAATCCGTGTTGTATTTAACGTGATCGGAAGACGGAATGACACAATCAGTTAAGCTATGTAAATTACATATCTATAGGGAAGAGCTCCCTACAAGAGCATTTTTCCACGAAATATTCCTCATTTCCGAAACTGATGTTAGGAAAAGCTGCGAAATCTGTGTAAATGCTTCTAGGTGACAATATGCCTTTTATGGTGGATGAAAGATCGGTAATCCTCATGCTCACAACTCAGTAAGTAATGTTTGTCAAATCCGTCATGCATGTAGCGTGCTCGGAACACGGAATATCATGGTGAGTGAAACCATGTAAATTAAAATACTATTTGAACGGACTCGCCCCAAGAGAATATTGCTGCGCAATCTTCATGATTTTTGAAACTGGCGTTAGGAAATTTCTGCGAAATCTGGTAAAAATTTCTAGGTATAATTATGCCTTGCATGGTGGATGAAAGATCACAATACACATACTCACATCTCAGTAGTGAATTCTTGTGAAATCCTTGATGCTTGTAGAATGTTCGGAACACGGAATGTCTCGGTGATTGAAATTATGTGAGTTACATTTCTATTGGGTAGATCTCGCTCCAAGAGCATTTGTGTGTGAAATCTCCCTCATTTTCGAAACTGTCTTTAGGAAAATACTGTGAAATCAGAGTAAATGTTTCTTGGTGTAAATATGCCCTATATGGTGTTGAAAGTTTGTTAATCCACATGTTCTCACCTCTGTAATGCATGTTTTTCGTATCCGCGATGCATGTTACATGTTCGGAACTCGGAATATCACGCTGAGGAAACGATGTAAATTACATGCCAATTGGGTAGAACTCGCTCCAAGAGAAGTTTTCTGTGATATCTACCTCATTTACGAAAGTGGTGTTAGGAAAAAGCTGGGAAATCAGAGAAAATTTTCTAGGTGTAACTCTGCCATGTATGGGGATGAAAGTTCAGTAATCCACATGCTCACAACTCAGTCATGAATGTTTTTCCGAATAAGTGTTACATGTAGTGTGTTCGTAACACGGAATGTCACGGTGGAGGAAGAAAATTAAATTACATGTCTATTGGTTAGAATTCGCTCCAAGAGGAATTTTTTGAGAAAACTGCCTGATTTTGGAATCCGGCTTTATGAATAACCTGCAAACTGAGAATAAATATATCTAGTTGTTAATATGACTTGTATGGAGGATGAAAGTTCGGTAATTCATGAAAAATGCTCACAACTCATTAAAAATGTTTGTCGAATCCTTGATGCATGTATCGTGTTCAGAACATGGAAAGTCACGGTGAGTGAAACAATTTAAATAAAATTTCTAGTGGATACAACACACTCAAAGAGGATTTTTCTGCGCAATATGCCTCATTTTCTAAACTGGAGTTAAGAAAATGCTGCGAAATAATATTAAATGCTTCTCGGTGTAAATATGCCTTTCATACTAGGTGAAAGTTCAGTAATCCACATGCTCACAACTCATTAAAGAATGTTTGTGCAATCCGTCATGTATGTAGCGTGTTCGAAACACAGAATATCATGGTTAGGGAAACTGTGTAAATTAAATTTCTATTTGGTAGAACTCGCACCAAGAGGATTTTACTGCAAAAACTTCATGATTTCTGAAACAGGCGTTATGAAAAACCTGTGAACAATGAGAAAATATTTCTAGGAATAAATATGCCATTCATGGTGAATGAAAGTTTGTAATACACATGCTCACATCTCAGTAATGAATTTTTGTCGAATCCGGGATGCTTGTATTGTGTTGGGAACACGGATGTCACGTTCTGTAAAACAATGTAATTTACATGTCTCGTGTGTAGAACACACTCAAAGAGAATTTTTCAGCACAATCTTTCTCATTTTCTAACCTGGCGATAAGAATAAGCTGCAAAATCAAGGTAAATAATTCTATGTGTAAGGATTCCTTTTATGGTGAATGAAGATCGGTAATCCACATGCTCACAGCTCAGTAACCATTGTTTGTCGAATCCGTAATGCGTGTAGCATTTTCGGAACACCGAATGTCACGGTGAGGGAAAGAAATTATATTACATGTCTATTGGGTAGAACTCGCTCCAAGAGTATTTTTCTATGAAAACTGCCTGATTATCGAATCTGACATTAGGGAAATTCTGCGCACACAGACTAAGTGTTTCTAGGTGTAAAATGCCTTGTATGGTGGATGAAAGTTCTCTAATCCACATTCTCAGAACTCAGTAATGTTTGTTTGTCGAATCCGTGATACATAAAGCCTGTTCTGATCACGGAACGTCATGGTGAGGGAAACTGTGTAAATTACATGTCTATTGGTTATAAATCGCTCCAAGAGGATTTTTATGTGAAATCTACCGCATTTTCGGATGTGACACTAGGAAAAACCTGTGAAAACCGAATAAGTGTTTCTATGTGTAAATATGCCTTCTACGGTGGATGAAAGTTCAGTAATACACATGTTCACAACTCAGAAATAAATGTTTGACGAATCCGTCATGCATGTAGTGTGTTCAGAACACGGATATTCACGGTGAGGGCAACTATGTAAATTACACGTCTATTGTGTATAACTTCCTCCACAAGGATATTTCTGTGGAAACTGCCTGATTTTTGATACTGGCATTAGAAAAAAGATGCGAACTCAAAATAAATATTTCTAGGTGTTTATATGCCTTGAATGGTGATTGAAAGTTCGGTTATTCACATGCTCACAACTCAGTAATGAATGTTTTTCGAATCCGTGTTGTATTTAACGTGATCGGAAGACGGAATGACACAATCAGTTAAGCTATGTAAATTACATATCTATAGGGAAGAGCTCCCTACAAGAGCATTTTTCCACGAAATATGCCTCATTTCCGAAACTGATGTTAGGAAAAGCTGTGAAATCTGAGTAAATGCTTCTAGGTGACAATATGCATTTTATGGTGGATGAAAGATCGGTAATCCTCATGCTCACAACTCAGTAAGTAATGTTTGTCAAATCCGTCATGCATGTATCGTGCTCGGAAAACGGAATATCATGGTGAGTGAAACCATGTAAATTAAAATACTATTTGAACGGACTCGCCCCAAGAGAATATTTCTGCGCAATCTTCATGATTTTTGAAACTGGCGTTAGGAAATTTCTGCGAAATCTGGTAAAAATTTCTAGGTATAAATATGCCTTGCATGGTGGATGAAAGATCGCAATACACACACTCACATCTGAGTAGTGAATGCTTGTGAAATCCTTGATGCTTGTAGAATGTTCGGAACACGGAATGTCTCGGTGATTGAAATTATGTGAGTTACATTTCTATTGGGTAGATCTCGCTCCAAGAGCATTTGTGTGTGAAATCTCCCTCATTTTCGAAACTGTCTTTAGGAAAATACTGTGAACTCAGAGTAAATGTTTCTTGGTGTAAATATGCCCTGTATGGTGTTGAAAGTTTGTTAATCCACATGTTCTCACCTCTGTAATGCATGTTTTTCGTATCCGCGATGCATGTTACATGTTCAGAACACGGAATATCACGCTGAGGAAACGATGTAAATTACATGCCGATTGGGTAGAACTCGCTCCAAGAGAAGTTTTCTGTGATATCTACCTCATTTTCGAAACTGGTGTTAGGAAAAAGCTTTGAAATCAGAGAAAAATTTTCTAGGTGTAACTCTGCCATGTATGGGGATGAAAGTTCAGTAATCCACATGCTCACAACTCAGTCATGAATGTTTTTTCGAATCCGTGTTACATGTAGTGTGTTCGTAACACGGAATGTCACGGTGGAGGAAGAAAAGTAAATTACATGTCTATTGGTTAGAATTCGCTCCAAGA
This sequence comes from Camelus dromedarius, assembly GCF_036321535.1. Classification (NCBI taxonomy): domain Eukaryota; kingdom Metazoa; phylum Chordata; class Mammalia; order Artiodactyla; family Camelidae; genus Camelus; species Camelus dromedarius. The sequence continues at coordinate 4,945,383 of NW_026989731.1, forward strand.
GGAATTTTTTGAGAAAACTGCCTGATTTTGGAATCCGGCTTTAAGAATAACCTGCAAACTGAGAATAAATATATCTAGTTGTTAATATGACTTGTATGGAGGATGAAAGTTCGGTAATTCATGAAAAATGCTCACAACTCATTAAAAATGTTTGTCGAATCCGTGATGCATGTATCGTGTTCAGAACATGGAAAGTCACGGTGAGTGAAACAATTTAAATAAAAGTTCTAGTGGATACAACACACTCAAAGAGGATTTTTCTGCGCAATATGCCTCATTTTCTAAACTGGAGTTAAGAAAATGCTGCGAAAAAATATTAAATGCTTCTCGGTGTAAATATGCCTTTCATACTTGGTGAAAGTTCAGTAATCCACATGCTCACAACTCATTAAAGAATGTTTGTGCAATCCGTCATGTATGTAGCGTGTTCGAAACACAGAATATCATGGTTAGGGAAACTGTGTAAATTAAATTTCTATTTTGTAGAACTCGCACCAAGAGGATTTTACTGCAAAAACTTCATGATTTCTGAAACAGGCGTTATGAAAAACCTGTAAAAAATGAGAAAATATTTCTAGGAATAAATATGCCATTCATGGTGAATGAAAGTTTGTGATACACATGCTCACAGCTCAGTAACCATTGTTTGTCGAATCCGTAATGCGTGTAGCATTTTCGGAACACCGAATGTCACGGTGAGGGAAAGAAATTATATTACATGTCTATTGGGTAGAACTCGCTCCAAGAGTATTTTCCTATGAAAACTGCCTGATTTCCGAATCTGACATTAGGGAAAATCTGCGCACACAGACTAAGTGTTTCTAGGTGTAAAATGCCTTGTATGTTGGATGAAAGTTCTCTAATCCACATTCTCAGAACTCAGTAATGATTTTTTGTCGAATCCGTGATACATAAAGCCTGTTCTGAACACGGAACGTCATGGTGAGGGAAACTGTGTAAATTACATGTCTATTGGTTATAAATCGCTCCAAGAGGATTTTTATGTGAAATCTACCGCATTTTCGGATGTGACATTAGGAAAAACCTGCGAAAACAGAGTAAGTGTTTCTATGTGTAAATATGCATTCCACGGTGGATGAAAGTTCACTAATCCACATGTTCACAACTCAGAAATAAATGTTTGACGAATCCGTCATGCATGTAGTGTGTTCAGAACACGGATATTCACGGTGAGGGCAACTATGTAAATTACACGTCTATTGTGTATAACTTCCTCCACAAGGATATTTCTGTGGAAACTGCCTGATTTTTGATACTGGCATTAGAAAAAAGATGCGAACTCAAAATAAATATTTCTAGGTGTTTATATGCCTTGAATGGTGATTGAAAGTTCGGTTATCCACATGCTCACAACTCAGTAATGAATGTTTTTCGAATCCGTGTTGTATTTAACGTGATCGGAAGACGGAATGACACAATCAGTTAAGCTATGTAAATTACATATCTATAGGGAAGAGCTCCCTACAAGAGCATTTTTCCGTGAAATATGCCTCATTTCCGAAACTGATGTTAGGAAAAGCTGCGAAATCTGAGTAAATGCTTCTAGGTGACAATATGCCTTCTATGGTGGATGATAGATCGGTAATCCTCATGCTCACAACTCAGTAAGCAATGTTTGTCAAATCCGTCAAGCATGTAGCGTGCTCGGAACACGGAATATCATGGTGAGTGAAACCATGTAAATTAAAATACTATTTGAACGGACTCGCCCCAAGAGAATATTTCTGCGCAATCTTCATGATTTTTGAAACTGGCGTTAGGAAATTTCTGCGAAATCTGGTAAAAATTTCTAGGTATAAATATGCCTTGCATGGTGGATGAAAGATCGCAATACACATACTCACATCTCAGTAGTGAATGCTTGTGAAATCCTTGATGCTTGTAGAATGCTCGGAACACGGAATGTCTCGGTGATTGAAATTATGTGAGTTACATTTCTATTGGGTAGATCTCGCTCCAAGAGCATTTGTGTGTGAAATCTCCCTCATTTTCGAAACTGTCTTTAGGAAAATACTGTGAACAAAGGGTAAATGTTTCTTGGTGTAAATATGCCCTGTATGGTGTTGAAATTTTGTTAATCCACATGTTCTCACCTCTGTAATGCATGTTTTTCGTATCCGCGATGCATGTTACATGTTCGGAACATGGAATATCACGCTGAGGAAACTATGTAAATTACATGCCGATTGGGTAGAACTCGCTCCAAGAGAATTTTTCTGTGATATCTACCTCATTTTCGAAACTGGTGTTAGGAAAAAGCTGGGAATTCAGAGAAAAATTTTCTAGGTGTAACTCTGCCATGTATGGGGATGAAAGTTCAGTAATCCACATGCTCACAACTCAGTCATGAATGTTTTTTCGAATCCGTGTTACATGTAGTGTGTTCGTAACACGGAATGTCACGGTGGAGGAAGAAAATTAAATTACATGTCTATTGGTTAGAATTCGCTCCAAGAGGAATTTTTTGAGAAAACTGCCTGATTTTGGAATCCGGCTTTATGAATAACCTGCAAACTTAGAATAAATATATCTAGTTGTTAATATGACTTGTATGGAGGATGAAAGTTCGGTAATTCATGAAAAATGCTCACAAATCATTAAAAATGTTTGTCGAATCCGTGATGCATGTATCGTGTTCAGAACGTGGAAAGTCAAGGTGAGGGAAACAATTTAAATAAAATTTCTAGTGGATACAACACACTCAAAGAGGATTTTTCTGCGCAATATGCCTCATTTTCTAAACTGGAGTTAAGAAAATGCTGCGAAATAATATTAAATGCTTCTCGGTGTAAATATGCCTTTCATACTAGGTGAAAGTTCAGTAATCCACATGCTCACAACTCATTAAAGAATGTTTGTGCAATCCGTCATGTATGTAGCGTGTTCGAAACACAGAATATCATGGTTAGGGAAACTGTGTAAATTAAATTTCTATTTGGTAGAACTCGCACCAAGAGGATTTTACTGCAAAACCTTCATGATTTCTGAAACAGGCGTTATGAAATACCTGTGTAAAATGAGAAAATATTTCTAGGAATAAATATGCCATTCATGGTGAATGAAAGTTTGTAATACACATGCTCACATCTCAGTAATGAATTTTTGTCGAATCCGGGATGCTTGTATTATGTTGGGAACACGGATGTCACATTCTGGAAAACAATGTAATTTACATGTCTCGTGTGTAGAACACAATCAAAGAGAATTTTTCAGCACAATCTTTCTCATTTTCTAACCTGGCGATAAGAATAAGCTGCAAAATCAAGGTAAATAATTCTATGTGTAAGGATTCCTTATATGGTGAATGAAAGTTCGGTAATCCACATGCTCACAGCTCAGTAACCATTGTTTGTCGAATCCGTAATGCGTGTAGCATTTTCGGAACACCGAATGTCACGGTGAGGGAAAGAAATTATATTACATGTCTATTGGGTAGAACTCGCTCCAAGAGTATTTTCCTATGAAAACTGCCTGATTTCCGAATCTGATATTAGGGAAAATCTGCGCACACAGACTAAGTGTTTCTAGGTGTAAAATGCCTTGTATGGTGGATGAAAGTTCTCTAATCCAGATTCTCAGAACTCAGTAATGATTGTTTGTCGAATCCGTGATACATAATGCCTGTTCTGAACACGGAACGTCATGGTGAGGGAAACTGTGTAAATTACATGTCTATTGGTTATAAATCGCTCCAAGAGTATTTTTCTGTGTATCTAACTCATTTTCGGTTGTGCCATTAGGAAAAACCTGCGAAAACAGAGTAAGTGTTTCTATGTGTTAATATGCCTTCTACGGTGGATGAAAGTTCAGTAATCCACATGTTCACAACTCAGAAATAAATGTTTGACGAATCCGTCATGCATGTAGTGTGTTCAGAACACGGATATTCACGGTGAGGGCAACTATGTAAATTACACGTCTATTGTGTATAACTTCCTCCACAAGGATATTTCTGTGGAAACTGCCTGATTTTTGATACTGGCATTAGAAAAAAGATGCGAACTCAAAATAAATATTTCTAGGTGTTTATATGCCTTGAATGGTGATTGAAAGTTCGGTTATCCACATGCTCACAACTCAGTAATGAATGTTTTTCGAATCCGTGTTGTATTTAACGTGATCGGAAGACGGAATGACACAATCAGTTAAGCTATGTAAATTACATATCTATAGGGAAGAGCTCCCTACAAGAACATTTTTCCGCGAAATATGCCTCATTTACGAAACTGATGTTAGGAAAAGCTTCGAAATCTGAGTAAATGCTTTTAGGTGACAATATGCCTTTTATGGTGGATGAAAGATCGGTAATCCTCATGCTCACAACTCAGTAAGTAATGTTTGTCAAATCCGTCATGCATGTAGCGTGCTCGGAACACGGAATATCATGGTGAATGAAACCATGTAAATTAAAATACTATTTGAACGGACTCGCCCCAAGAGAATATTTCTGCGCAATCTTCATGATTTTTGAAATTGGCGTTAGGAAATCTCTGCGAAATCTGGTAAAAATTTCTAGGTATAAATATGCCTTGCACGGTGGATGAAAGATCACAATACACATACTCACATCTCAGTAGTGAATGCTTGTGAAATCCTTGATGCTTGTAGAATGTTCGGAACACGGAATGTCTCGGTGATTGAAATTATGTGAGTTACATTTCTATTGGGTAGATCTCGCTCCAAGAGCATTTGTGTGTGAAATCTCCCTCATTTTCGAAACTGTCTTTAGGAAAATACTGTGAACTCAGAGTAAATGTTTCTTGGTGTAAATATGCCCTGTATGGTGTTGAAAGTTTGTTAATCCACATGTTCTCACCTCTGTAATGCATGTTTTTCGTATCCGCGATGCATGTTACATGTTCGGAACACGGAATATCACGCTGAGGGAACGATGTAAATTACATGCCGATTGGGTAGAACTCGCTCCAAGAGAACTTTTCTGTGATATCTACCTCATTTTCGAAACTGGTGTTAGGAATAAGTTGGGAAATCAGAGAAAAATTTTCTAGGTGTAACTCTGCCATGTATGGGGATGAAAGTTCAGTAATCCACATGCTCACAACACAGTCATGAATGTTTTTTCGAATCCGTGTTACATGTAGTGTGTTCGTAACACAGAATGTCACGGTGGAGGAAGAAAAGTAAATTACATGTCTATTGCTTAGAATTCGCTCCAAGAGGAATTTTTTGAGAAAACTGCCTGATTTTGGAATCCGGCTTTATGAATAACCTGCAAACTGAGAATAAATATATCTAGTTGTTAATATGCCTTGTATGGAGGATGAAAGTTCGGTAATTCATGAAAAATGTTCACAACTCATTAAAAATGTTTGTCGAATCCGTGATGCATGTATCGTGTTCAGAACATGGGGAGTCAAGGTGAGTGAAACAATTTAAATAAAAGTTCTAGTGGATACAACACACTCAAAGAGGATTTTTCTGCGCAATATGCCTCATTTTCTAAACTGGAGTTAAGAAAATGCTGCGAAATAATATTAAATGCTTCTCGGTGTAAATATGCCTTACATACTAGGTGAAAGTTCAGTAATCCACATGCTAACAACTCATTAGTGAATATGTGTCGAATCCGTGATGCATGTAGCATATACGGAACATGGAAATGCACGGTGAGGGAATCTCTGTCAATTACATTTCTGTTGGATAGAACTCGATGTAAGACAGTTTTTCTGTGAAAACTGCCTGTTTTTCAAAACTGGCATTAGAAAATAGCTGGGAACTCAGAGTAAATAATTCCAAGTGTTAATAATCCTTGAATAGTGAATGAAAGCTCGGTAATCCACATGCTCACAAATCAGTAATAACTGTTTGTCGAATCCTGATGAATGTAATTTGTTCGGAGCACAGAATGTCACGGTCAGGTAAACTATGTAAATTACATGTCTATCGGGTAGAAGTCAATAAAAGAGCATTTTTCTGCAAAATATGCCTCATTTCCTAATCTGGCTATTGGAAAAGTCTGTGAAATCAGGGTAAATGTTTCTTGGTGTAAATATGCCCTGCATGGTGTTGAGAATTTTGTAATCCACATGTTCTCACCTCAGTAATGAATGTTTTTCTTATCCTTGATGCATGTAACAGGTTCAGAACGCGGAATATCACGGTGAGGAAACTATGTAAATTCAATGTCGATTGGGAAGAACTCGCTCCAAGAGAATTTTTCTGTGAAATCTACCTCAATTTCAAAACTGGTGTTAGGAAATAGCTGGGAAGTAAGTGTAAAATTTCTTCGGTGTCAATATGCCTATTTTGGTGATGAATGTTCATTAATCCTCGTGCTCACAACTCAGTAATGAATGTTTTTTCGAAACCCTGATGCATGTAACGTGTTCGGAACACAGAATATCATGGTGAAGAGACTATGTAAACTAGATGTCCAGTGGGTACATCAATTTCAAAGTGTACTTTACTGAGCCATCTGTCTCATTTTTAAACTGGCATTAGAAAAACTTGCAAAATCAGAGTAAATTCTGTAGGTGCACATATGCCTTTAATGGTGAATGAGATTTCGGTAATCCACATGCTCACAACTCAGTAATGAATGTTTTTCAAGTCTGTGATGCAATTAATGTGTTTGGAAGATGGAATGACTCGGTCAGGTAAGCTATGGAAATTACATATCTGTCGGGTAGAACTCGCTATAAGACCATTTATCTGTGAAAAATACCTCATATCCAAAACTGGCGTTAGGAAAAGCTGCAAAATCTGAGTAAATGCTTCTAGGTGACAATATGCCTTTTATGGTGGATGAAAGTTCGGTACTCCACATGCTCACAACTCATTAAAGAATGTTTGTGCAATCCGTCATGTATGTAGCGTGTTCGAAACACAGAATATCATGGTTAGGGAAACTGTGTAAATTAAATTTCTATTTGGTAGAACTCGCACCAAGAGGATTTTACTGCAAAAACTTCATGATTTCTGAAACAGGCGTTATGAAAAACCTGTGAAAAATGAGAAAATATTTCTAGGAATAAATATGCCATTCATGGTGAATGAAAGTTTGTAATACACATGCTCACATCTCAGTAATGAATTTTTGTCGAATCCGGGATGCTTGTATTTTGTTGGGAACACGGATGTCACGTTCTGGAAAACAATGTAATTTACATGTCTCGTGTGTAGAACACACTCAAAGAGAATTTTTCAGCACAATCTTTCTCATTTTCTAACCTGGCGATAAGAATAAGCTGCAAAATCAAGGTAAATAATTCTACGTGTAAGGATTCCTTTTATGGTGAATGAAAGTTCGGTAATCCACATGCTCATAGCTCAGTAACCATTGTTTGTCGAATCCGTAATGCGTGTGGCATTTTCGGAACACCGAATGTCACGGTGAGGGAAAGAAATTATATTACATGTCTATTGGGTAGAACTCGCTCCAAGAGTATTTTCCTATGAAAACTGCCTGATTTCCGAATCTGATATTAGGGAAAATCTGCGCACACAGACTAAGTGTTTCTAGGTGTAAAATGCCTTGTATGGTGGATGAAAGTTCTCTAATCCAGATTCTCAGAACTCAGTAATGATTGTTTGTCGAATCCGTGATACATAATGCCTGTTCTGAACACGGAACGTCATGGTGAGGGAAACTGTGTAAATTACATGTCTATTGGTTATAAATCGCTCCAAGAGTATTTTTCTGTGTATCTAACTCATTTTCGGTTGTGCCATTAGGAAAAACCTGCGAAAACAGAGTAAGTGTTTCTATGTGTTAATATGCCTTCTACGGTGGATGAAAGTTCAGTAATCCACATGTTCACAACTCAGAAATAAATGTTTGACGAATCCGTCATGCATGTAGTGTGTTCAGAACACGGATATTCACGGTGAGGGCAACTATGTAAATTACACGTCTATTGTGTATAACTTCCTCCACAAGGATATTTCTGTGGAAACTGCCTGATTTTTGATACTGGCATTAGAAAAAAGATGCGAACTCAAAATAAATATTTCTAGGTGTTTATATGCCTTGAATGGTGATTGAAAGTTCGGTTATCCACATGCTCACAACTCAGTAATGAATGTTTTTCGAATCCGTGTTGTATTTAACGTGATCGGAAGACGGAATGACACAATCAGTTAAGCTATGTAAATTACATATCTATAGGGAAGAGCTCCCTACAAGAACATTTTTCCGCGATATATGCCTCATTTACGAAACTGATGTTAGGAAAAGCTTCGAAATCTGAGTAAATGCTTTTAGGTGACAATATGCCTTTTATGGTGGATGAAAGATCGGTAATCCTCATGCTCACAACTCAGTAAGTAATGTTTGTCAAATCCGTCATGCATGTAGCGTGCTGGAACACGGAATATCATGGTGAATGAAACCATGTAAATTAAAATACTATTTGAACGGACTCGCCCCAAGAGAATATTTCTGCGCAATCTTCATGATTTTTGAAATTGGCGTTAGGAAATCTCTGCGAAATCTGGTAAAAATTTCTAGGTATAAATATGCCTTGCACGGTGGATGAAAGATCGCAATACACATACTCACATCTCAGTAGTGAATGCTTGTGAAATCCTTGATGCTTGTAGAATGTTCGGAACACGGAATGTCTCGGTGATTGAAATTATGTGAGTTACATTTCTATTGGGTAGATCTCGCTCCAAGAGCATTTGTGTGTGAAATCTCCCTCATTTTCGAAACTGTCTTTAGGAAAATACTGTGAACTCAGAGTAAATGTTTCTTGGTGTAAATATGCCCTGTATGGTGTTGAAAGTTTGTTAATCCACATGTTCTCACCTCTGTAATGCATGTTTTTCGTATCCGCGATGCATGTTACATGTTCGGAACACGGAATATCACGCTGAGGGAACGATGTAAATTACATGCCGATTGGGTAGAACTCGCTCCAAGAGAACTTTTCTGTGATATCTACCTCATTTTCGAAACTGGTGTTAGGAATAAGTTGGGAAATCAGAGAAAAATTTTCTAGGTGTAACTCTGCCATGTATGGGGATGAAAGTTCAGTAATCCACATGCTCACAACACAGTCATGAATGTTTTTTCGAATCCGTGTTACATGTAGTGTGTTCGTAACACAGAATGTCACGGTGGAGGAAGAAAAGTAAATTACATGTCTATTGCTTAGAATTCGCTCCAAGAGGAATTTTTTGAGAAAACTGCCTGATTTTGGAATCCGGCTTTATGAATAACCTGCAAACTGAGAATAAATATATCTAGTTGTTAATATGCCTTGTATGGAGGATGAAAGTTCGGTAATTCATGAAAAATGTTCACAACTCATTAAAAATGTTTGTCGAATCCGTGATGCATGTATCGTGTTCAGAACATGGGGAGTCAAGGTGAGTGAAACAATTTAAATAAAAGTTCTAGTGGATACAACACACTCAAAGAGGATTTTTCTGCGCAATATGCCTCATTTTCTAAACTGGAGTTAAGAAAATGCTGCGAAATAATATTAAATGCTTCTCGGTGTAAATATGCCTTACATACTAGGTGAAAGTTCAGTAATCCACATGCTAACAACTCATTAGTGAATATGTGTCGAATCCGTGATGCATGTAGCATATACGGAACATGGAAATGCACGGTGAGGGAATCTCTGTCAATTACATTTCTGTTGGATAGAACTCGATGTAAGACAGTTTTTCTGTGAAAACTGCCTGTTTTTCAAAACTGGCATTAGAAAATAGCTGGGAACTCAGAGTAAATAATTCCAAGTGTTAATAATCCTTGAATAGTGAATGAAAGCTCGGTAATCCACATGCTCACAAATCAGTAATAACTGTTTGTCGAATCCTGATGAATGTAATTTGTTCGGAGCACAGAATGTCACGGTCAGGTAAACTATGTAAATTACATGTCTATCGGGTAGAAGTCAATAAAAGAGCATTTTTCTGCAAAATATGCCTCATTTCCTAATCTGGCTATTGGAAAAGTCTGTGAAATCAGGGTAAATGTTTCTTGGTGTAAATATGCCCTGCATGGTGTTGAGAATTTTGTAATCCACATGTTCTCACCTCAGTAATGAATGTTTTTCTTATCCTTGATGCATGTAACAGGTTCAGAACGCGGAATATCACGGTGAGGAAACTATGTAAATTCAATGTCGATTGGGAAGAACTCGCTCCAAGAGAATTTTTCTGTGAAATCTACCTCAATTTCAAAACTGGTATTAGGAAATAGCTGGGAAGTAAGTGTAAAATTTCTTCGGTGTCAATATGCCTATTTTGGTGATGAATGTTCATTAATCCTCGTGCTCACAACTCAGTAATGAATGTTTTTTCGAAACCCTGATGCATGTAACGTGTTCGGAACACAGAATATCATGGTGAAGAGACTATGTAAACTAGATGTCCAGTGGGTACATCAATTTCAAAGTGTACTTTACTGAGCCATCTGTCTCATTTTTAAACTGGCATTAGAAAAACTTGCAAAATCAGAGTAAATTCTGTAGGTGCACATATGCCTTTAATGGTGAATGAGATTTCGGTAATCCACATGCTCACAACTCAGTAATGAATGTTTTTCAAGTCTGTGATGCAATTAATGTGTTTGGAAGATGGAATGACTCGGTCAGGTAAGCTATGGAAATTACATATCTGTCGGGTAGAACTCGCTATAAGACCATTTATCTGTGAAAAATACCTCATATCCAAAACTGGCGTTAGGAAAAGCTGCAAAATCTGAGTAAATGCTTCTAGGTGACAATATGCCTTTTATGGTGGATGAAAGTTCGGTACTCCACATGCTCACAACTCATTAAAGAATGTTTGTGCAATCCGTCATGTATGTAGCGTGTTCGAAACACAGAATATCATGGTTAGGGAAACTGTGTAAATTAAATTTCTATTTGGTAGAACTCGCACCAAGAGGATTTTACTGCAAAAACTTCATGATTTCTGAAACAGGCGTTATGAAAAACCTGTGAAAAATGAGAAAATATTTCTAGGAATAAATATGCCATTCATGGTGAATGAAAGTTTGTAATACACATGCTCACATCTCAGTAATGAATTTTTGTCGAATCCGGGATGCTTGTATTTTGTTGGGAACACGGATGTCACGTTCTGGAAAACAATGTAATTTACATGTCTCGTGTGTAGAACACACTCAAAGAGAATTTTTCAGCACAATCTTTCTCATTTTCTAACCTGGCGATAAGAATAAGCTGCAAAATCAAGGTAAATAATTCTACGTGTAAGGATTCCTTTTATGGTGAATGAAAGTTCGGTAATCCACATGCTCATAGCTCAGTAACCATTGTTTGTCGAATCCGTAATGCGTGTGGCATTTTCGGAACACCGAATGTCACGGTGAGGGAAAGAAATTATATTACATGTCTATTGGGTAGAACTCGCTCCAAGAGTATTTTCCTATGAAAACTGCCTGATTTCCGAATCTGATATTAGGGAAAATCTGCGCACACAGACTAAGTGTTTCTAGGTGTAAAATGCCTTGTATGGTGGATGAAAGTTCTCTAATCCAGATTCTCAGAACTCAGTAATGATTGTTTGTCGAATCCGTGATACATAATGCCTGTTCTGAACACGGAACGTCATGGTGAGGGAAACTGTGTAAATTACATGTCTATTGGTTATAAATCGCTCCAAGAGTATTTTTCTGTGTATCTAACTCATTTTCGGTTGTGCCATTAGGAAAAACCTGCGAAAACAGAGTAAGTGTTTCTATGTGTTAATATGCCTTCTACGGTGGATGAAAGTTCAGTAATCCACATGTTCACAACTCAGAAATAAATGTTTGACGAATCCGTCATGCATGTAGTGTGTTCAGAACACGGATATTCACGGTGAGGGCAACTATGTAAATTACACGTCTATTGTGTATAACTTCCTCCACAAGGATATTTCTGTGGAAACTGCCTGATTTTTGATACTGGCATTAGAAAAAAGATGCGAACTCAAAATAAATATTTCTAGGTGTTTATATGCCTTGAATGGTGATTGAAAGTTCGGTTATCCACATGCTCACAACTCAGTAATGAATGTTTTTCGAATCCGTGTTGTATTTAACGTGATCGGAAGACGGAATGACACAATCAGTTAAGCTATGTAAATTACATATCTATAGGGAAGAGCTCCCTACAAGAACATTTTTCCGCGAAATATGCCTCATTTACGAAACTGATGTTAGGAAAAGCTTCGAAATCTGAGTAAATGCTTTTAGGTGACAATATGCCTTTTATGGTGGATGAAAGATCGGTAATCCTCATGCTCACAACTCAGTAAGTAATGTTTGTCAAATCCGTCATGCATGTAGCGTGCTCGGAACACGGAATATCATGGTGAATGAAACCATGTAAATTAAAATACTATTTGAACGGACTCGCCCCAAGAGAATATTTCTGCGCAATCTTCATGATTTTTGAAATTGGCGTTAGGAAATCTCTGCGAAATCTGGTAAAAATTTCTAGGTATAAATATGCCTTGCACGGTGGATGAAAGATCGCAATACACATACTCACATCTCAGTAGTGAATGCTTGTGAAATCCTTGATGCTTGTAGAATGTTCGGAACACGGAATGTCTCGGTGATTGAAATTATGTGAGTTACATTTCTATTGGGTAGATCTCGCTCCAAGAGCATTTGTGTGTGAAATCTCCCTCATTTTCGAAACTGTCTTTAGGAAAATACTGTGAACTCAGAGTAAATGTTTCTTGGTGTAAATATGCCCTGTATGGTGTTGAAAGTTTGTTAATCCACATGTTCTCACCTCTGTAATGCATGTTTTTCGTATCCGCGATGCATGTTACATGTTCGGAACACGGAATATCACGCTGAGGGAACGATGTAAATTACATGCCGATTGGGTAGAACTCGCTCCAAGAGAACTTTTCTGTGATATCTACCTCATTTTCGAAACTGGTGTTAGGAATAAGTTGGGAAATCAGAGAAAAATTTTCTAGGTGTAACTCTGCCATGTATGGGGATGAAAGTTCAGTAATCCACATGCTCACAACACAGTCATGAATGTTTTTTCGAATCCGTGTTACATGTAGTGTGTTCGTAACACAGAATGTCACGGTGGAGGAAGAAAAGTAAATTACATGTCTATTGCTTAGAATTCGCTCCAAGAGGAATTTTTTGAGAAAACTGCCTGATTTTGGAATCCGGCTTTATGAATAACCTGCAAACTGAGAATAAATATATCTAGTTGTTAATATGCCTTGTATGGAGGATGAAAGTTCGGTAATTCATGAAAAATGTTCACAACTCATTAAAAATGTTTGTCGAATCCGTGATGCATGTATCGTGTTCAGAACATGGGGAGTCAAGGTGAGTGAAACAATTTAAATAAAAGTTCTAGTGGATACAACACACTCAAAGAGGATTTTTCTGCGCAATATGCCTCATTTTCTAAACTGGAGTTAAGAAAATGCTGCGAAATAATATTAAATGCTTCTCGGTGTAAATATGCCTTACATACTAGGTGAAAGTTCAGTAATCCACATGCTAACAACTCATTAGTGAATATGTGTCGAATCCGTGATGCATGTAGCATATACGGAACATGGAAATGCACGGTGAGGGAATCTCTGTCAATTACATTTCTGTTGGATAGAACTCGATGTAAGACAGTTTTTCTGTGAAAACTGCCTGTTTTTCAAAACTGGCATTAGAAAATAGCTGGGAACTCAGAGTAAATAATTCCAAGTGTTAATAATCCTTGAATAGTGAATGAAAGCTCGGTAATCCACATGCTCACAAATCAGTAATAACTGTTTGTCGAATCCTGATGAATGTAATTTGTTCGGAGCACAGAATGTCACGGTCAGGTAAACTATGTAAATTACATGTCTATCGGGTAGAAGTCAATAAAAGAGCATTTTTCTGCAAAATATGCCTCATTTCCTAATCTGGCTATTGGAAAAGTCTGTGAAATCAGGGTAAATGTTTCTTGGTGTAAATATGCCCTGCATGGTGTTGAGAATTTTGTAATCCACATGTTCTCACCTCAGTAATGAATGTTTTTCTTATCCTTGATGCATGTAACAGGTTCAGAACGCGGAATATCACGGTGAGGAAACTATGTAAATTCAATGTCGATTGGGAAGAACTCGCTCCAAGAGAATTTTTCTGTGAAATCTACCTCAATTTCAAAACTGGTGTTAGGAAATAGCTGGGAAGTAAGTGTAAAATTTCTTCGGTGTCAATATGCCTATTTTGGTGATGAATGTTCATTAATCCTCGTGCTCACAACTCAGTAATGAATGTTTTTTCGAAACCCTGATGCATGTAACGTGTTCGGAACACAGAATATCATGGTGAAGAGACTATGTAAACTAGATGTCCAGTGGGTACATCAATTTCAAAGTGTACTTTACTGAGCCATCTGTCTCATTTTTAAACTGGCATTAGAAAAACTTGCAAAATCAGAGTAAATTCTGTAGGTGCACATATGCCTTTAATGGTGAATGAGATTTCGGTAATCCACATGCTCACAACTCAGTAATGAATGTTTTTCAAGTCTGTGATGCAATTAATGTGTTTGGAAGATGGAATGACTCGGTCAGGTAAGCTATGGAAATTACATATCTGTCGGGTAGAACTCGCTATAAGACCATTTATCTGTGAAAAATACCTCATATCCAAAACTGGCGTTAGGAAAAGCTGCAAAATCTGAGTAAATGCTTCTAGGTGACAATATGCCTTTTATGGTGGATGAAAGTTCGGTACTCCACATGCTCACAACTCATTAAAGAATGTTTGTGCAATCCGTCATGTATGTAGCGTGTTCGAAACACAGAATATCATGGTTAGGGAAACTGTGTAAATTAAATTTCTATTTGGTAGAACTCGCACCAAGAGGATTTTACTGCAAAAACTTCATGATTTCTGAAACAGGCGTTATGAAAAACCTGTGAAAAATGAGAAAATATTTCTAGGAATAAATATGCCATTCATGGTGAATGAAAGTTTGTAATACACATGCTCACATCTCAGTAATGAATTTTTGTCGAATCCGGGATGCTTGTATTTTGTTGGGAACACGGATGTCACGTTCTGGAAAACAATGTAATTTACATGTCTCGTGTGTAGAACACACTCAAAGAGAATTTTTCAGCACAATCTTTCTCATTTTCTAACCTGGCGATAAGAATAAGCTGCAAAATCAAGGTAAATAATTCTACGTGTAAGGATTCCTTTTATGGTGAATGAAAGTTCGGTAATCCACATGCTCATAGCTCAGTAACCATTGTTTGTCGAATCCGTAATGCGTGTAGCATTTTCGGAACACCGAATGTCACGGTGAGGGAAAGAAATTATATTACATGTCTATTGGGTAGAACTCGCTCCAAGAGTATTTTCCTATGAAAACTGCCTGATTTCCGAATCTGATATTAGGGAAAATCTGCGCACACAGACTAAGTGTTTCTAGGTGTAAAATGCCTTGTATGGTGGATGAAAGTTCTCTAATCCAGATTCTCAGAACTCAGTAATGATTGTTTGTCGAATCCGTGATACATAATGCCTGTTCTGAACACGGAACGTCATGGTGAGGGAAACTGTGTAAATTACATGTCTATTGGTTATAAATCGCTCCAAGAGTATTTTTCTGTGTATCTAACTCATTTTCGGTTGTGCCATTAGGAAAAACCTGCGAAAACAGAGTAAGTGTTTCTATGTGTTAATATGCCTTCTACGGTGGATGAAAGTTCAGTAATCCACATGTTCACAACTCAGAAATAAATGTTTGACGAATCCGTCATGCATGTAGTGTGTTCAGAACACGGATATTCACGGTGAGGGCAACTATGTAAATTACACGTCTATTGTGTATAACTTCCTCCACAAGGATATTTCTGTGGAAACTGCCTGATTTTTGATACTGGCATTAGAAAAAAGATGCGAACTCAAAATAAATATTTCTAGGTGTTTATATGCCTTGAATGGTGATTGAAAGTTCGGTTATCCACATGCTCACAACTCAGTAATGAATGTTTTTCGAATCCGTGTTGTATTTAACGTGATCGGAAGACGGAATGACACAATCAGTTAAGCTATGTAAATTACATATCTATAGGGAAGAGCTCCCTACAAGAGCATTTTTCCGCGAAATATGCCTCATTTCCGAAACTGATGTTAGGAAAAGCTGCGAAATCTGAGTAAATGCTTCTAGGTGACAATATGCCTTTTATGGTGGATGAAAGATCGGTAATCCTCATGCTCACAACTCAGTAAGTAATGTTTGTCAAATCCGTCATGCATGTAGCGTGCTCGGAACACAGAATATCATGGTGAATGAAACCATGTAAATTAAAATACTATTTGAACGGACTCGCCCCAAGAGAATATTTCTGCGCAATCTTCATGATTTTTGAAATTGGCGTTAGGAAATCTCTGCGAAATCTGGTAAAAATTTCTAGGTATATATATGCCTTGCACGGTGGATGAAAGATCGCAATACACATACTCACATCTCAGTAGTGAATGCTTGTGAAATCCTTGATGCTTGTAGAATGTTCGGAACACGGAATGTCTCGGTGATTGAAATTATGTGAGTTACATTTCTATTGGGTAGATCTCGCTCCAAGAGCATTTGTGTGTGAAATCTCCCTCATTTTCGAAACTGTCTTTAGGAAAATACTGTGAACTCAGAGTAAATGTTTCTTGGTGTAAATATGCCCTGTATGGTGTTGAAAGTTTGTTAATCCACATGTTCTCACCTCTGTAATGCATGTTTTTCGTATCCGCGATGCATGTTACATGTTCGGAACACGGAATATCACGCTGAGGAAACGATGTAAATTACATGCCGATTGGGTAGAACTCGCTCCAAGAGAACTTTTCTGTGATATCTACCTCATTTTCGAAACTGGTGTTAGGAATAAGTTGGGAAATCAGAGAAAAATTTTCTAGGTGTAACTCTGCCATGTATGGGGATGAAAGTTCAGTAATCCACATGCTCACAACACAGTCATGAATGTTTTTTCGAATCCGTGTTACATGTAGTGTGTTCGTAACACAGAATGTCACGGTGGAGGAAGAAAAGTAAATTACATGTCTATTGCTTAGAATTCGCTCCAAGAGGAATTTTTTGAGAAAACTGCCTGATTTTGGAATCCGGCTTTATGAATAACCTGCAAACTGAGAATAAATATATCTAGTTGTTAATATGCCTTGTATGGAGGATGAAAGTTCGGTAATTCATGAAAAATGTTCACAACTCATTAAAAATGTTTGTCGATTCCGTGATGCATGTATCGTGTTCAGAACATGGGGAGTCAAGGTGAGTGAAACAATTTAAATAAAAGTTCTAGTGGATACAACACACTCAAAGAGGATTTTTCTGCGCAATATGCCTCATTTTCTAAACTGGAGTTAAGAAAATGCTGCGAAATAATATTAAATGCTTCTCGGTGTAAATATGCCTTACATACTAGGTGAAAGTTCAGTAATCCACATGCTAACAACTCATTAGTGAATATGTGTCGAATCCGTGATGCATGTAGCATATACGGAACATGGAAATGCACGGTGAGGGAATCTCTGTCAATTACATTTCTGTTGGATAGAACTCGATGTAAGACAGTTTTTCTGTGAAAACTGCCTGTTTTTCAAAACTGGCATTAGAAAAAAGCTGGGACCTCAGAGTAAATAATTCCAAGTGTTAATAATCCTTGAATGGTGAATGAAAGCTCGGTAATCCACATGCTCACAAATCAGTAATAACTGTTTGTCGAATCCTGATGAATGTAATTTGTTCGGAGCACAGAATGTCACGGTCAGGTAAACTATGTAAATTACATGTCTATCGGGTAGAAGTCAATAAAAGAGCATTTTTCTGCAAAATATGCCTCATTTCCTAATCTGGCTATTGGAAAAGTCTGTGAAATCAGGGTAAATGTTTCTTGGTGTAAATATGCCCTGCATGGTGTTGAGAATTTTGTAATCCACATGTTCTCACCTCAGTAATGAATGTTTTTCTTATCCTTGATGCATGTAACAGGTTCAGAACGCGGAATATCACGGTGAGGAAACTATGTAAATTCAATGTCGATTGGGAAGAACTCGCTCCAAGAGAATTTTTCTGTGAAATCTACCTCAATTTCAAAACTGGTGTTAGGAAATAGCTGGGAAGTAAGAGTAAAATTCCTTCGGTGTCAATATGCCTATTTTGGTGATGAATGTTCATTAATCCTCGTGCTCACAACTCAGTAATGAATGTTTTTCGAAACCCTGATGCATGTAACGTGTTCGGAACACAGAATATCATGGTGAAGAGACTATGTAAACTAGATGTCTAGTGGGTACATCAATTTCAAAGTGTACTTTACTGAGCCATCTGCCTCATTTTTAAACTGGCATTAGAAAAACTTGCAAAATCAGAGTAAATTCTGTAGGTGCACATATGCCTTTAATGGTGAATGAGATTTCGGTAATCCACATGCTCACAACTCAGTAATGAATGTTTTTCAAGTCTGTGATGCAATTAATGTGTTTGGAAGATGGAATGACACGGTCAGGTAAGCTATGGAAATTACATATCTGTCGGGTAGAACTCGCTATAAGACCATTTATCTGTGAAAAATACCTCATATCCAAAACTGGCGTTAGGAAAAGCTGCAAAATCTGAGTAAATGCTTCTAGGTGACAATATGCCTTTTATGGTGGATGAAAGTTCGGTACTCCACATGCTCACAACTCATTAAAGAATGTTTGTGCAATCCGTCATGTATGTAGCGTGTTCGAAACACAGAATATCATGGTTAGGGAAACTGTGTAAATTAAATTTCTATTTGGTAGAACTCGCACCAAGAGGATTTTACTGCAAATACCTCATGATTTCTGAAACAGGCGTTATGAAAAACCTGTGAAAAATGAGAAAATATTTCTAGGAATAAATATGCCATTCATGGTGAATGAAAGTTTGTAATACACATGCTCACATCTCAGTAATGAATTTTTGTCGAATCCGAGATGCTTGTATTGTGTTGGGAACACGGATGTCACGTTCTGGAAAACAATGTAATTTACATGTCTCGTGTGTAGAACACACTCAAAGAGAATTTTTCAGCACAATCTTTCTCATTTTCTAACCTGGGGAGAAGAATAAGCTGCAAAATCAAGGTAAATAATTCTATGTGTAAGGATTCCTTTTATGGTGAATGAAAGTTCGGTAATCCACATGCTCACAGCTCAGTAACCATTGTTTGTCGAATCCGTAATGCGTGTGGCATTTTCGGAACACCGAATGTCACGGTGAGGGAAAGAATTTATATTACATGTCTATTGGGTAGAACTCGCTCCAAGAGTATTTTCCTATGAAAACTGCCTGTTTTCCGAATCTGACATTAGGGAAAATCTGCGCACACAGACTAAGTCTTTCTAGGTGTAAAATGCCTTGTATGGTGGATGAAAGTTCTCTAATCCACATTCTCATAACTCAGTAATGATTGTTTGTCGAATCCGTGATACATAAAGCCTTTTCTGAACACGGAACATCATGGTGAGTGAAGCTGTGTAAATTACATGTCTATTGGTTATAAATAGCTCCAAGAGGATTTTTATGTGAAATCTACCGCATTTTCGGATGTGACATTAGGAAAAACCTGCGAAAACAGAGTAAGTGTTTCTATGTGTAAATATGCCTTCTACGGTGGATGAAAGATCAGTAATCCACATGTTCACAACTCAGAAATAAATGTTTGACGAATCCGTCATGCATGTAGTGTGTTCAGAACACGGATATTCACGGTGAGGGCAACTATGTAAATTACACGTCTATTGTGTATAACTTCCTCCACAAGGATATTTCTGTGGAAACTGCCTGATTTTTGATACTGGCATTAGAAAAAAGATGCGAACTCAAAATAAATATTTCTAGGTGTTTATATGCCTTGAATGGTGATTGAAAGTTCGGTTATCCACATGCTCACAACTCAGTAATGAATGTTTTTCGAATCCGTGTTGTATTTAACGTGATCGGAAGACGGAATGACACAATCAGTTAAGCTATGTAAATTACATATCTATAGGGAAGAGCTCCCTACAAGAGCATTTTTCCGCGAAATATGCCTCATTTACGAAACTGATGTTAGGAAAAGCTGCGAAATCTGAGTAAATGCTTTTAGGTGACAATATGCCTTTTATGGTGGATGAAAGATCGGTAATCCTCATGCTCACAACTCAGTAAGTAATGTTTGTCAAATCCGTCATGCATGTAGCGTGCTCGGAACACGGAATATCATGGTGAATGAAACCATGTAAATTAAAATACTATTTGAAAGGACTCGCCCCAAGAGAATATTTCTGCGCAATCTTCATGATTTTTGAAATTGGCGTTAGGAAATCTCTGCGAAATCTGGTAAAAATTTCTAGGTATAAATATGCCTTGCACGGTGGATGAAAGATCGCAATACACATACTCACATCTCAGTAGTGAATGCTTGTGAAATCCTTGATGCTTGTAGAATGTTCGGAACACGGAATGTCTCGGTGATTGAAATTATGTGAGTTACATTTCTATTGGGTAGATCTCGCTCCAAGAGCATTTGTGTGTGAAATCTCCCTCATTTTCGAAACTGTCTTTAGGAAAATACTGTGAACTCAGAGTAAATGTTTCTTGGTGTAAATATGCCCTGTATGGTGTTGAAAGTTTGTTAATCCACATGTTCTCACCTCTGTAATGCATGTTTTTCGTATCCGCGATGCATGTTACATGTTCGGAACACGGAATATCACGCTGAGGGAACGATGTAAATTACATGCCGATTGGGTAGAACTCGCTCCAAGAGAACTTTTCTGTGATATCTACCTCATTTTCGAAACTGGTGTTAGGAATAAGTTGGGAAATCAGAGAAAAATTTTCTAGGTGTAACTCTGCCATGTATGGGGATGAAAGTTCAGTAATCCACATGCTCACAACACAGTCATGAATGTTTTTTCGAATCCGTGTTACATGTAGTGTGTTCGTAACACAGAATGTCACGGTGGAGGAAGAAAAGTAAATTACATGTCTATTGCTTAGAATTCGCTCCAAGAGGAATTTTTTGAGAAAACTGCCTGATTTTGGAATCCGGCTTTATGAATAACCTGCAAACTGAGAATAAATATATCTAGTTGTTAATATGCCTTGTATGGAGGATGAAAGTTCGGTAATTCATGAAAAATGTTCACAACTCATTAAAAATGTTTGTCGAATCCGTGATGCATGTATCGTGTTCAGAACATGGGGAGTCAAGGTGAGTGAAACAATTTAAATAAAAGTTCTAGTGGATACAACACACTCAAAGAGGATTTTTCTGCGCAATATGCCTCATTTTCTAAACTGGAGTTAAGAAAATGCTGCGAAATAATATTAAATGCTTCTCGGTGTAAATATGCCTTACATACTAGGTGAAAGTTCAGTAATCCACATGCTAACAACTCATTAGTGAATATGTGTCGAATCCGTGATGCATGTAGCATATACGGATCATGGAAATGCACGGTGAGGGAATCTCTGTCAATTACATTTCTGTTGGATAGAACTCGATGTAAGACAGTTTTTCTGTGAAAACTGCCTGTTTTTCAAAACTGGCATTAGAAAAAAGCTGGGAACTCAGAGTAAATAATTCCAAGTGTTAATAATCCTTGAATGGTGAATGAAAGCTCGGTAATCCACATGCTCACAAATCAGTAATAACTGTTTGTCGAATCCTGATGAATGTAATTTGTTCGGAGCACAGAATGTCACGGTCAGGTAAACTATGTAAATTACATGTCTATCAGGTAGAAGTCAATAAAAGAGCATTTTTCTGCAAAATATGCCTCATTTCCTAATCTGGCTATTGGAAAAGTCTGTGAAATCAGGGTAAATGTTTCTTGGTGTAAATATGCCCTGCATGGTGTTGAGAATTTTGTAATCCACATGTTCTCACCTCAGTAATGAATGTTTTTCTTATCCTTGATGCATGTAACAGGTTCAGAACGCGGAATATCACGGTGAGGAAACTATGTAAATTCAATGTCGATTGGGAAGAACTCGCTCCAAGAGAATTTTTCTGTGAAATCTACCTCAATTTCAAAACTGGTGTTAGGAAATAGCTGGGAAGTAAGAGTAAAATTCCTTCGGTGTCAATATGCCTATTTTGGTGATGAATGTTCATTAATCCTCGTGCTCACAACTCAGTAATGAATGTTTTTCGAAACCCTGATGCATGTAACGTGTTCGGAACACAGAATATCATGGTGAAGAGACTATGTAAACTAGATGTCTAGTGGGTACATCAATTTCAAAGTGTACTTTACTGAGCCATCTGCCTCATTTTTAAACTGGCATTAGAAAAACTTGCAAAATCAGAGTAAATTCTGTAGGTGCACATATGCCTTTAATGGTGAATGAGATTTCGGTAATCCACATGCTCACAACTCAGTAATGAATGTTTTTCAAGTCTGTGATGCAATTAATGTGTTTGGAAGATGGAATGACACGGTCAGGTAAGCTATGGAAATTACATATCTGTCGGGTAGAACTCGCTATAAGACCATTTATCTGTGAAAAATACCTCATATCCAAAACTGGCGTTAGGAAAAGCTGCAAAATCTGAGTAAATGCTTCTAGGTGACAATATGCCTTTTATGGTGGATGAAAGTTCGGTACTCCACATGCTCACAACTCATTAAAGAATGTTTGTGCAATCCGTCATGTATGTAGCGTGTTCGAAACACAGAATATCATGGTTAGGGAAACTGTGTAAATTAAATTTCTATTTGGTAGAACTCGCACCAAGAGGATTTTACTGCAAATACCTCATGATTTCTGAAACAGGCGTTATGAAAAACCTGTGAAAAATGAGAAAATATTTCTAGGAATAAATATGCCATTCATGGTGAATGAAAGTTTGTAATACACATGCTCACATCTCAGTAATGAATTTTTGTCGAATCCGAGATGCTTGTATTGTGTTGGGAACACGGATGTCACGTTCTGGAAAACAATGTAATTTACATGTCTCGTGTGTAGAACACACTCAAAGAGAATTTTTCAGCACAATCTTTCTCATTTTCAAACCTGGCGATAAGAATAAGCTGCAAAATCAAGGTAAATAATTCTATGTGTAAGGATTCCTTTTATGGTGAATGAAAGTTCGGTAATCCACATGCTCACAGCTCAGTAACCATTGTTTGTCGAATCCGTAATGCGTGTGGCATTTTCGGAACACCGAATGTCACGGTGAGGGAAAGAATTTATATTACATGTCTATTGGGTAGAACTCGCTCCAAGAGTATTTTCCTATGAAAACTGCCTGTTTTCCGAATCTGACATTAGGGAAAATCTGCGCACACAGACTAAGTCTTTCTAGGTGTAAAATGCCTTGTATGGTGGATGAAAGTTCTCTAATCCACATTCTCATAACTCAGTAATGATTGTTTGTCGAATCCGTGATACATAAAGCCTGTTCTGAACACGGAACGTCATGGTGAGGGAAACTGTAAATTACATGTCTATTGGTTATAAATCGCTCCAAGAGGATTTTTCTGTCTATCTACCTCATTTTCGGTTGTGGCATTAGGAAAAACCTGCGAAAACAGAGTAAGTGTTTCTATGTGTTAATATGCCTTCTATGGTTAATGAAAGTTCAGTAATCCACATGTTCACAACTCAGAAATAAATGTTTGACGAATCCGTCATGCATGTAGTGTGTTCAGAACACGGATATTCACGGTGAGGGCAACTATGTAAATTACACGTCTATTGTGTATAACTTCCTCCACAAGGATATTTCTGTGGAAACTGCCTGATTTTTGATACTGGCATTAGAAAAAAGATGCGAACTCAAAATAAATATTTCTAGGTGTTTATATGCCTTGAATGGTGATTGAAAGTTCGGTTATCCACATGCTCACAACTCAGTAATGAATGTTTCTCGAATCCGTGTTGTATTTAACGTGATCGGAAGATGGAATGACACAATCAGTTAAGCTATGTAAATTACATATCTATAGGGAAGAGCTCCCTACAAGAGCATTTTTCCGCGAAATATGCCTCATTTACGAAACTGATGTTAGGAAAAGCTTCGAAATCTGAGTAAATGCTTCTAGGTGACAATATGCCTTTTATGGTGGATGAAAGATCGGTAATCCTCATGCTCACAACTCAGTAAGTAATGTTTGTCAAATCCGTCATGCATGTAGCGTGCTCGGAACACGGAATATCATGGTGAATGAAACCATGTAAATTTAAATACTATTTGAACGGACTCGCCCCAAGAGAATATTTCTGCGCAATCTTCATGATTTTTGAAATTGGCGTTAGGAAATCTCTGCGAAATCTTGTAAAAATTTCTAGGTATAAATATGCCTTGCACGGTGGAAGAAAGATCGCAATACACATACTCACATCTCAGTAGTGAATGCTTGTGAAATCCTTGATGCTTGTAGAATGTTCGGAACACGGAATGTCTCGGTGATTGAAATTATGTGAGTTACATTTCTATTGGGTAGATCTCGCTCCAAGAGCATTTGTGTGTGAAATCTCCCTCATTTTCGAAACTGTCTTTAGGAAAATACTGTGAACTCAGAGTAAATGTTTCTTGGTGTAAATATGCCCTGTATGGTGTTGAAAGTTTGTTAATCCACATGTTCTCACCTCTGTAATGCATGTTTTTCGTATCCGCGATGCATGTTACATGTTCGGAACACGGAATATCACGCTGAGGGAACGATGTAAATTACATGCCGATTGGGTAGAACTCGCTCCAAGAGAACTTTTCTGTGATATCTACCTCATTTTCGAAACTGGTGTTAGGAATAAGTTGGGAAATCAGAGAAAAATTTTCTAGGTGTAACTCTGCCATGTATGGGGATGAAAGTTCAGTAATCCACATGCTCACAACACAGTCATGAATGTTTTTTCGAATCCGTGTTACATGTAGTGTGTTCGTAACACAGAATGTCACGGTGGAGGAAGAAAAGTAAATTACATGTCTATTGCTTAGAATTCGCTCCAAGAGGAATTTTTTGAGAAAACTGCCTGATTTTGGAATCCGGCTTTATGAATAACCTGC
This sequence comes from Camelus dromedarius, assembly GCF_036321535.1. Classification (NCBI taxonomy): domain Eukaryota; kingdom Metazoa; phylum Chordata; class Mammalia; order Artiodactyla; family Camelidae; genus Camelus; species Camelus dromedarius. The sequence goes on from NW_026989731.1 coordinate 4,970,409, forward strand.
AAACTGAGAATAAATATATCTAGTTGTTAATATGCCTTGTATGGAGGATGAAAGTTCGGTAATTCATGAAAAATGTTCACAACTCATTAAAAATGTTTGTCGAATCCGTGATGCATGTATCGTGTTCAGAACATGGGGAGTCAAGGTGAGTGAAACAATTTAAATAAAAGTTCTAGTGGATACAACACACTCAAAGAGGATTTTTCTGCGCAATATGCCTCATTTTCTAAACTGGAGTTAAGAAAATGCTGCGAAATAATATTAAATGCTTCTCGGTGTAAATATGCCTTACATACTAGGTGAAAGTTCAGTAATCCACATGCTAACAACTCATTAGTGAATATGTGTCGAATCCGTGATGCATGTAGCATATACGGATCATGGAAATGCACGGTGAGGGAATCTCTGTCAATTACATTTCTGTTGGATAGAACTCGATGTAAGACAGTTTTTCTGTGAAAACTGCCTGTTTTTCAAAACTGGCATTAGAAAAAAGCTGGGAACTCAGAGTAAATAATTCCAAGTGTTAATAATCCTTGAATGGTGAATGAAAGCTCGGTAATCCACATGCTCACAAATCAGTAATAACTGTTTGTCGAATCCTGATGAATGTAATTTGTTCGGAGCACAGAATGTCACGGTCAGGTAAACTATGTAAATTACATGTCTATCAGGTAGAAGTCAATAAAAGAGCATTTTTCTGCAAAATATGCCTCATTTCCTAATCTGGCTATTGGAAAAGTCTGTGAAATCAGGGTAAATGTTTCTTGGTGTAAATATGCCCTGCATGGTGTTGAGAATTTTGTAATCCACATGTTCTCACCTCAGTAATGAATGTTTTTCTTATCCTTGATGCATGTAACAGGTTCAGAACGCGGAATATCACGGTGAGGAAACTATGTAAATTCAATGTCGATTGGGAAGAACTCGCTCCAAGAGAATTTTTCTGTGAAATCTACCTCAATTTCAAAACTGGTGTTAGGAAATAGCTGGGAAGTAAGAGTAAAATTCCTTCGGTGTCAATATGCCTATTTTGGTGATGAATGTTCATTAATCCTCGTGCTCACAACTCAGTAATGAATGTTTTTCGAAACCCTGATGCATGTAACGTGTTCGGAACACAGAATATCATGGTGAAGAGACTATGTAAACTAGATGTCTAGTGGGTACATCAATTTCAAAGTGTACTTTACTGAGCCATCTGCCTCATTTTTAAACTGGCATTAGAAAAACTTGCAAAATCAGAGTAAATTCTGTAGGTGCACATATGCCTTTAATGGTGAATGAGATTTCGGTAATCCACATGCTCACAACTCAGTAATGAATGTTTTTCAAGTCTGTGATGCAATTAATGTGTTTGGAAGATGGAATGACACGGTCAGGTAAGCTATGGAAATTACATATCTGTCGGGTAGAACTCGCTATAAGACCATTTATCTGTGAAAAATACCTCATATCCAAAACTGGCGTTAGGAAAAGCTGCAAAATCTGAGTAAATGCTTCTAGGTGACAATATGCCTTTTATGGTGGATGAAAGTTCGGTACTCCACATGCTCACAACTCATTAAAGAATGTTTGTGCAATCCGTCATGTATGTAGCGTGTTCGAAACACAGAATATCATGGTTAGGGAAACTGTGTAAATTAAATTTCTATTTGGTAGAACTCGCACCAAGAGGATTTTACTGCAAATACCTCATGATTTCTGAAACAGGCGTTATGAAAAACCTGTGAAAAATGAGAAAATATTTCTAGGAATAAATATGCCATTCATGGTGAATGAAAGTTTGTAATACACATGCTCACATCTCAGTAATGAATTTTTGTCGAATCCGAGATGCTTGTATTGTGTTGGGAACACGGATGTCACGTTCTGGAAAACAATGTAATTTACATGTCTCGTGTGTAGAACACACTCAAAGAGAATTTTTCAGCACAATCTTTCTCATTTTCAAACCTGGCGATAAGAATAAGCTGCAAAATCAAGGTAAATAATTCTATGTGTAAGGATTCCTTTTATGGTGAATGAAAGTTCGGTAATCCACATGCTCACAGCTCAGTAACCATTGTTTGTCGAATCCGTAATGCGTGTGGCATTTTCGGAACACCGAATGTCACGGTGAGGGAAAGAATTTATATTACATGTCTATTGGGTAGAACTCGCTCCAAGAGTATTTTCCTATGAAAACTGCCTGTTTTCCGAATCTGACATTAGGGAAAATCTGCGCACACAGACTAAGTCTTTCTAGGTGTAAAATGCCTTGTATGGTGGATGAAAGTTCTCTAATCCACATTCTCATAACTCAGTAATGATTGTTTGTCGAATCCGTGATACATAAAGCCTGTTCTGAACACGGAACATCATGGTGAGTGAAGCTGTGTAAATTACATGTCTATTGGTTATAAATCGCTCCAAGAGGATTTTTCTGTCTATCTACCTCATTTTCGGTTGTGGCATTAGGAAAAACCTGCGAAAACAGAGTAAGTGTTTCTATGTGTTAATATGCCTTCTATGGTTAATGAAAGTTCAGTAATCCACATGTTCACAACTCAGAAATAAATGTTTGACGAATCCGTCATGCATGTAGTGTGTTCAGAACACGGATATTCACGGTGAGGGCAACTATGTAAATTACACGTCTATTGTGTATAACTTCCTCCACAAGGATATTTCTGTGGAAACTGCCTGATTTTTGATACTGGCATTAGAAAAAAGATGCGAACTCAAAATAAATATTTCTAGGTGTTTATATGCCTTGAATGGTGATTGAAAGTTCGGTTATCCACATGCTCACAACTCAGTAATGAATGTTTCTCGAATCCGTGTTGTATTTAACGTGATCGGAAGACGGAATGACACAATCAGTTAAGCTATGTAAATTACATATCTATAGGGAAGAGCTCCCTACAAGAGCATTTTTCCGCGAAATATGCCTCATTTACGAAACTGATGTTAGGAAAAGCTTCGAAATCTGAGTAAATGCTTCTAGGTGACAATATGCCTTTTATGGTGGATGAAAGATCGGTAATCCTCATGCTCACAACTCAGTAAGTAATGTTTGTCAAATCCGTCATGCATGTAGCGTGCTCGGAACACGGAATATCATGGTGAATGAAACCATGTAAATTTAAATACTATTTGAACGGACTCGCCCCAAGAGAATATTTCTGCGCAATCTTCATGATTTTTGAAATTGGCGTTAGGAAATCTCTGCGAAATCTTGTAAAAATTTCTAGGTATAAATATGCCTTGCACGGTGGAAGAAAGATCGCAATACACATACTCACATCTCAGTAGTGAATGCTTGTGAAATCCTTGATGCTTGTAGAATGTTCGGAACACGGAATGTCTCGGTGATTGAAATTATGTGAGTTACATTTCTATTGGGTAGATCTCGCTCCAAGAGCATTTGTGTGTGAAATCTCCCTCATTTTCGAAACTGTCTTTAGGAAAATACTGTGAACTCAGAGTAAATGTTTCTTGGTGTAAATATGCCCTGTATGGTGTTGAAAGTTTGTTAATCCACATGTTCTCACCTCTGTAATGCATGTTTTTCGTATCCGCGATGCATGTTACATGTTCAGAACACGGAATATCACGCTGAGGAAACTATGTAAATTATATGCCGATTGGGTAGAACTCGCTCCAAGAGAAGTTTTCTGTGATATCTACCTCATTTTCGAAACTGGTGTTAGGAAAAAGCTGGGAAATCAGAGAAAAATTTTCTAGGTGTAACTCTGCCATGTATGGGGATGAAAGTTCAGTAATCCACATGCTCACAACTCAGTCATGAATGTTTTTTCCAATCCGTGTTACATGTAGTGTGTTCGTAACACGGAATGTCACGGTGGAGGAAGAAAAGTAAATTATATGTCTATTGCTTAGAATTCGCTCCAAGAGGAATTTTTTGAGGAAACTGCCTGATTTTGGAATCCGTCTTTATGAATAACCTGCAAACTGAGAATAAATATATCTAGTGTTTAATATGACTAGTATGGAGGATGAAAGTTCGGTAATTCATGAAAAATGCTCACAACTCATTAAAAATGTTTGTCGAATCCGTGATGCACGTATCGTGTTCAGAACATGGAAAGTCACGGTGAGTGAAACAATTTAAATAAAAGTTCTAGTGGATACAACACACTCAAAGAGGATTTTTCTGCGCAATATGCCTCATTTTCTAAACTTAAGTTAAGAAAATGCTGCGAAATAATAATAAATGCTTCTCGGTGTAAATATGCCTTTCATACTAGGTGAAAGTTCAGTAATCCACATGCTCACAACTCATTAAAGAATGTTTGTGCAATCCATAATATATGTAGCGTGTTCAAAACACAGAATATCATGGTTAGGGAAACTGTGTAAATTAAATTTCTATTTGGTAGAACTCGCACCAAGAGGATTTTACTGCAAAAACTTCATGATTTCTGAAACAGGCGTTATGAAAAACCTGTGACAAATGAGAAAATATTTCTAGGAATAAATATGCCATTCATGGTGAATGAAAGTTTGTAATACACATGCTCACATCTCAGTAATGAATTTTTGTCGAATCCGGGATGCTTGTATTGTGTTGGGAACACGGATGTCACATTCTGGAAAACAATGTAATTTACATGTCTCGTGTGTAGAACACACTCAAAGAGAATTTTTCAGCACAATCTTTCTCATTTTCTAACCTGGCGATAAGAATAAGCTGCAAAATCAAGGTAAATAATTCTATGTGTAAGGAATCATTTTATGGTGAATGAAAGTTCGGTAATCCACATGCTCACAGCTCAGTAACCATTGTTTGTCGAATCCGTAATGCGTGTGGCATTTTCGGAACACCGAATGTCACGGTGAGGGAAAGAAATTATATTACATGTCTATTGGGTAGAACTCGTTCCAAGAGTATTTTTCTATGAAAACTGCCTGATTATCGAATCTGACATTAGGGAAAATCTGCGCACACAGACTAAGTGTTTCTAGGTGTAAAATGCCTTGTATGGTGGATGAAAGTTCTCTAATCCACATTCTCAGAACTCAGTAATGATTGTTTGTCGAATCCGTGATACATAAAGCCTGTTCTGAACACGGAACTTCATGGTGATGGAAACTGTGTAAATTACATGTCTATTGGTTATAAATCGCTCCAAGAGGATTTTTATGTGAAATATACCGCATTTTCGGATGTGACATTAGGAAAAACCTGCGAAAACAGAGTAAGTGTTTCTATGTGTAAATATGCCTTCTACGGTGGATGAAAGTTCAGTAATCCACATGTTCACAACTCAGAAATAAATGTTTGACGAATCCGTCATGCATGTAGTGTGTTCAGAACACGGATATTCACGGTGAGGGCAACTATGTAAATTACACGTCTATTGTGTATAACTTCCTCCACAAGGATATTTCTGTGGAAACTGCCTGATTTTTGATACTGGCATTAGAAAAAAGATGCGAACTCAAAATAAATATTTCTAGGTGTTTATATGCCTTGAATGGTGATTGAAAGTTCGGTTATCCACATGCTCACAACTCAGTAATGAATGTTTTTCGAATCCGTGTTTTATTTAACGTGATCGGAAGACGGAATGACACAATCAGTTAAGCTATGTAAATTACATATCTATAGGGAAGAGCTCCCTACAAGAGCATTTTTCCGCGAAATATGCCTCATTTACGAAACTGATGTTAGGAAAAGCTGCGAAATCTGAGTAAATGCTTCTAGGTGACAATATGCCTTTTATGGTGGATGAAAGATCGGTAATCCTCATGCTCACAACTCAGTAAGTAATGTTTGTCAAATCCGTCATGCATGTAGCGTGCTCGGAACACGGAATATCATGGTGAGTGAAACCATGTAAATTAAAATACTATTTGAACGGACTCGCCCCAAGAGAATATTTCTGCGCAATCTTCATGATTTTTGAAACTGGCGTTAGGAAATTTCTGCGAAATCTGGTAAAAATTTCTAGGTATAAATATGCCTTGCATGGTGGATGAAAGATCGCAATACACATACTCACATCTCAGTAGTGAATGCTTGTGAAATCCTTGATGCTTGTAGAATGTTCGGAACACGGAATGTCTCGGTGATTGAAATTATGTGAGTTACATTTCTCTTGGGTAGATCTCGCTCCAAGAGCATTTGTGTGTGAAATCTCCCTCATTTTCGAAACTGTCTTTAGGAAAATACTGTGAACTCAGAGTAAATGTTTCTTGGTGTAAATATGCCCTGTATGGTGTTGAAAGTTTGTTAATCCACATGTTCTCACCTCTGTAATGCATGTTTTTCGTATCCGCGATGCATGTTACATGTTCGGAACACGGAATATCACGCTGAGGAAACGATGTAAATTACATGCCGATTGGGTTGAACTCGCTCCAAGAGAACTTTTCTGTGATATCTACCTCATTTTCGAAACTGGTGTTAGGAATAAGTTGGGAAATCAGAGAAAAATTTTCTAGGTGTAACTCTGCCATGTATGGGGATGAAAGTTCAGTAATCCACATGCTCACAACACAGTCATGAATGTTTTTTCGAATCCGTGTTACATGTAGTGTGTTCGTAACACAGAATGTCACGGTGGAGGAAGAAAAGTAAATTACATGTCTATTGGTTAGAATACGCTCCAAGAGGAATTTTTTGAGAAAACTGCCTGATTTTGGAATCCGGCTTTATGAATAACCTGCAAACTGAGAATAAATATATCTAGTTGTTAATATGCCTTGTATGGAGGATGAAAGTTCGGTAATTCATGAAAAATGTTCACAACTCATTAAAAATGTTTGTCGAATCCGTGATGCATGTATCGTGTTCAGAACATGGGAAGTCAAGGTGAGTGAAACAATTTAAATAAAAGTTCTAGTGGATACAACACACTCAAAGAGGATTTTTCTGCGCAATATGCCTCATTTTCTAAACTGGAGTTAAGAAAATGCTGCGAAATAATATTAAATGCTTCTCGGTGTAAATATGCCTTACATACTAGGTGAAAGTTCAGTAATCCACATGCTAACAACTCATTAGTGAATATGTGTCGAATCCGTGATGCATGTAGCATATACGGAACATGGAAATGCACGGTGAGGGAATCTCTGTCAATTACATTTCTGTTGGATAGAACTCGATGTAAGACAGTTTTTCTGTGAAAACTGCCTGTTTTTCAAAACTGGCATTAGAAAAAAGCTGGGAACTCAGAGTAAATAATTCCAAGTGTTAATAATCCTTGAATGGTGAATGAAAGCTCGGTAATCCACATGCTCACAAATCAGTAATAACTGTTTGTCGAATCCTGATGAATGTAATTTGTTCGGAGCACAGAATGTCACGGTCAGGTAAACTATGTAAATTACATGTCTATCAGGTAGAAGTCAATAAAAGAGCATTTTTCTGCAAAATATGCCTCATTTCCTAATCTGGCTATTGGAAAAGTCTGTGAAATCAGGGTAAATGTTTCTTGGTGTAAATATGCCCTGCATGGTGTTGAGAATTTTGTAATCCACATGTTCTCACCTCAGTAATGAATGTTTTTCTTATCCTTGATGCATGTAACAGGTTCAGAACGCGGAATATCACGGTGAGGAAACTATGTAAATTCAATGTCGATTGGGAAGAACTCGCTCCAAGAGAATTTTTCTGTGAAATCTACCTCAATTTCAAAACTGGTGTTAGGAAATAGCTGGGAAGTAAGAGTAAAATTCCTTCGGTGTCAATATGCCTATTTTGGTGATGAATGTTCATTAATCCTCGTGCTCCCAACTCAGTAATGAATGTTTTTTCGAAACCCTGATGCATGTAACGTGTTCGGAACACAGAATATCATGGTGAAGAGACTATGTAAACTAGATGTCTAGTGGGTACATCAATTTCAAAGTGTACTTTACTGAGCCATCTGCCTCATTTTTAAACTGGCATTAGAAAAACTTGCAAAATCAGAGTAAATTCTGTAGGTGCACATATGCCTTTAATGGTGAATGAGATTTCGGTAATCCACATGCTCACAACTCAGTAATGAATGTTTTTCAAGTCTGTGATGCAATTAATGTGTTTGGAAGATGGAATGACACGGTCAGGTAAGCTATGGAAATTACATATCTGTCGGGTAGAACTCGCTATAAGACCATTTATCTGTGAAAAATACCTCATATCCAAAACTGGCGTTAGGAAAAGCTGCAAAATCTGAGTAAATGCTTCTAGGTGACAATATGCCTTTTATGGTGGATGAAAGTTCGTTACTCCACATGCTCACAACTCATTAAAGAATGTTTGTGCAATCCGTCATGTATGTAGCGTGTTCGAAACACAGAATATCATGGTTAGGGAAACTGTGTAAATTAAATTTCTATTTGGTAGAACTCGCACCAAGAGGATTTTACTGCAAAAACTTCATGATTTCTGAAACAGGCGTTATGAAAAACCTGTGAAAAATGAGAAAATATTTCTAGGAATAAATATGCCATTCATGGTGAATGAAAGTTTGTAATACACATGCTCACATCTCAGTAATGAATTTTTGTCGAATCCGGGATGCTTGTATTGTGTTGGGAACACGGATGTCACGTTCTGGAAAACAATGTAATTTACATGTCTCGTGTGTAGAACACACTCAAAGAGAATTTTTCAGCACAATCTTTCTCATTTTCTAACCTGGCGATAAGAATAAGCTGCAAAATCAAGGTAAATAATTCTATGTGTAAGGATTCCTTTTATGGTGAATGAAAGTTCGGTAATCCACATGCTCACAGCTCAGTAACCATTGATTGTCGAATCCGTAATGCGTGTAGCATTTTCGGAACACCGAATGTCACGGTGAGGGAAAGAATTTATATTACATGTCTATTGGGTAGAACTCGCTCCAAGAGTATTTTCCTATGAAAACTGCCTGTTTTCCGAATCTGACATTGGGGAAAATCTGCGCACACAGACTAAGTGTTTCTAGGTGTAAAATGCCTTGTATGGTGGATGAAAGTTCTCTAATCCACATTCTCAGAACTCAGTAATGATTGTTTGTCGAATCCGTGATACATAAAGCCTGTTCTGAACACGGAACGTCATGGTGAGTGAAGCTGTGTAAATTACATGTCTATTGGTTATAAATCGCTCCAAGAGGATTTTTATGTGAAATCTACCGCATTTTCGGATGTGGCATTAGGAAAAACCTGCGAAAACAGAGTAAGTGTTTCTATGTGTAAATATGCTTTCTACGGTGGATGAAAGTTCAGTAATCCAAATGTTCACAACTCAGAAATAAATGTTTGACGAATCCGTCATGCATGTAGTGTGTTCAGAACACGGATATTCACGGTGAGGGCAACTATGTAAATTACAAGTCTATTGTGTATAACTTCCTCCACAAGGATATTTCTGTGGAAACTGCCTGATTTTTAATACTGGCATTAGAAAAAAGATGCGAACTCAAAATAAATATTTCTAGGTGTTTATATGCCTTGAATGGTGATTGAAAGTTCGGTTATCCACATGCTCACAACTCAGTAATGAATGTTTTTCGAATCCGTGTTATATTTAACGTGATCGGAAGACGGAATGACACAATCAGTTAAGCTATGTAAATTACATATCTATAGGGAAGAGCTCCCTACAAGAGCATTTTTCCGTGAAAAATGCCTCATTTACGAAACTGATGTTAGGAAAAGCTGCGAAATCTGAGTAAATGCTTCTAGGTGATAATATGCCTTTTATGGTGGATGAAAGATCGGTAATCCTCATGCTCACAACTCAGTAAGTAATGTTTGTCAAATCCGTCATGCATGTAGCGTGCTCGGAACACGGAATATCATGGTGAGTGAAACCATGTAAATTAAAATACTATTTGAAGGGACTCGCCCCAAGAGTATATTTCTGCGCAATCTTCATGATTCTTGAAACTGGCGTTAGGAAATTTCTGCGAAATCTGGTAAAAATTTCTAGGTATAAATATGCCTTGCATGGAGGATGAAAAATCGCAATACACATACTCACATCTCAGTAGTGAATGCTTGTGAAATCCTTGATGCTTGTAGAATGTTCGGAACACGGAATGTCTCGGTGATTGAAATTATGTGAGTTACATTTCTCTTGGGTAGATCTCGCTCCAAGAGCATTTGTGTGTGAAATCTCCCTCATTTTCGAAACTGTCTTTAGGAAAATACTGTGAACTCAGAGTAAATGTTTCTTGGTGTAAATATGCCCTGTATGGTGTTGAAAGTTTTTAATCCACATGTACTCACCTCTGTAATGCATGTTTTTCGTATCCGCGATGCATGTTACATGTTCGGAACATGGAATATCACGCTGAGGAAACTATGTAAATTACATGCCGATTGGGTAGAACTCGCTCCAAGAGAAGTTTTCTGTGATATCTACCTCATTTTCGAAACTGGTGTTAGGAAAATGCTGGGAAATCAGTGAAAAATTTTCTGGGTGTAATTCTGCCATGTATGGAGATGAAAGTACATTAATCCACATGCTCACAACTCAGTCATGAATGTTTATTCGAATCCCTGTTACATGTAGTGTGTTCGTAACACGGAATGTCACGGTGAAGGAAGAAAAGTAAATTACATGTCTATTGGTTAGAATTCGCTCCAAGAGGAATTTTTTGAGAAAACTGCCTGATTTTGGAATCTGGCTTTATGAATAACCTGCAAACTGAGAATAAATATATCTAGTTGTTAATATGACTTGTATGGAGGATGAAAGTTCGGTAATTCATGAAAAATGTTCACAACTCATTAAAAATGTTTGTCGAATCCGTGATGCACGTATCGTGTTCAGAACATGGAAAGTCACGGTGAGTGAAACAATTTAAATAAAAGTTCTAGTGGATACAACACACTCAAAGAGGATTTTTCTGCGCAATATGCCTCATTTTCTAAACTGGAGTTAAGAAAATGCTGCGAAATAATATTAAATGCTTCTCGGTGTAAATATGCCTTTCATACTAGGTGAAAGTTCAGTAATCCACATGCTCACAACTCATTAAAGAATGTTTGTGCAATCCGTAATATATGTAGCGTGTTCAAAACACAGAATATCATGGTTAGGGAAACTGTGTAAATTAAATTTCTATTTGGTAGAACTCGCACCAAGAGGATTTTACTGCAAAAACTTCATGATTTCTGAAACAGGCGTTATGAAAAAACTGTGAAAAATGAGAAAATATTTCTAGGAATAAATATGCCATTCATGGTGAATGAAAGTTTGTAATACACATGCTCACATCTCAGTAATGAATTTTTGTCGAATCCGGGATGCTTGTATTGTGTTGGGAACACGGATGTCACATTCTGGAAAACAATGTAATTTACATGTCTCGTGTGTAGAACACACTCAAAGAGAATTTTTCAGCACAATCTTTCTCATTTTCTAACCTGGCGATAAGAATAAGCTGCAAAATCAAGGTAAATAATTCTATGTGTAAGGATTCCTTTTATGGTGAATGAAAGTTCGGTAATCCACATGCTCACAGTTCAGTAACCATTGTTTGTCGAATCCGTAATGCGTGTAGCATTTTCGGAACACCGAATGTCACGGTGAGGGAAAGAAATTATATTACATGTCTATTGGGTAGAACTCGTTCCAAGAGTATTTTTCTATGAAAACTGCCTGATTATCGAATCTGACATTAGGGAAAATCTGCGCACACAGACTAAGTGTTTCTAGGTGTAAAATGCCTTGTATGGTGGATGAAAGTTCTCTAATCCACATTCTCAGAACTCAGTAATGTTTGTTTGTCGAATCCGTGATACATAAAGCCTGTTCTGAACACGGAACTTCATGGTGATGGAAACTGTGTAAATTACATGTCTATTGGTTATAAATCGCTCCAAGAGGATTTTTATGTGAAATCTACCGCATTTTCGGATGTGACATTAGGAAAAACCTGCGAAAACAGAGTAAGTGTTTCTATGTGTAAATATGCTTTCTACGGTGGATGAAAGTTCAGTAATCCACATGTTCACAACTCAGAAATAAATGTTTGACGAATCCGTCATGCATGTAGTGTGTTCAGAACACGGATATTCACGGTGAGGGCAACTATGTAAATTACAAGTCTATTGTGTATAACTTCCTCCACAAGGATATTTCTGTGGAAACTGCCTGATTTTTAATACTGGCATTAGAAAAATGATGCGAACTCAAAATAAATATTTCTAGGTGTTTATATGCCTTGAATGGTGATTGAAAGTTCGGTTATCCACATGCTCACAACTCAGTAATGAATGTTTTTCGAATCCGTGTTATATTTAACGTGATCGGAAGACGGAATGACACAATCAGTTAAGCTATGTAAATTACATATCTATAGGGAAGAGCTCCCTACAAGAGCATTTTTCCGCGAAAAATGCCTCATTTACGAAACTGATGTTAGGAAAAGCTGCGAAATCTGAGTAAATGCTTCTTGGTGATAATATGCCTTTTATGGTGGATGAAAGATCGGTAATCCTCATGCTCACAACTCAGTAAGTAATGTTTGTCAAATCCGTCATGCATGTAGCGTGCTCGGAACACGGAATATCATGGTGAGTGAAACCATGTAAATTAAAATACTATTTGAACGGACTCACCCCAAGAGTATATTTCTGCGCAATCTTCATGATTCTTGAAACTGGCGTTAGGAAATTTCTGCGAAATCTGGTAAAAATTTCTAGGTATAAATATGCCTTGCATGGTGGATGAAAAATCGCAATACACATACTCACATCTCAGTAGTGAATGCTTGTGAAATCCTTGATGCTTGTAGAATGTTCGGAACACGGAATGTCTCGGTGATTGAAATTATGTGAGTTACATTTCTCTTGGGTAGATCTCGCTCCAAGAGCATTTGTGTGTGAAATCTCCCTCATTTTCGAAACTGTCTTTAGGAAAATACTGTGAACTCAGAGTAAATGTTTCTTGGTGTAAATATGCCCTGTATGGTGTTGAAAGTTTGTTAATCCACATGTTCTCACCTCTGTAATGCATGTTTTTCGTATCCGCGATGCATGTTACATGTTCGGAACACGGAATATCACGCTGAGGAAACGATGTAAATTACATGCCGATTGGGTTGAACTCGCTCCAAGAGAACTTTTCTGTGATATCTACCTCATTTTCGAAACTGGTGTTAGGAATAAGTTGGGAAATCAGAGAAAAATTTTCTAGGTGTAACTCTGCCATGTATGGGGATGAAAGTTCAGTAATCCACATGCTCACAACACAGTCATGAATGTTTTTTCGAATCCGTGTTACATGTAGTGTGTTCGTAACACAGAATGTCACGGTGGAGGAAGAAAAGTAAATTACATGTCTATTGGTTAGAATACGCTCCAAGAGGAATTTTTTGAGAAAACTGCCTGATTTTGGAATCCGGCTTTATGAATAACCTGCAAACTGAGAATAAATATATCTAGTTGTTAATATGCCTTGTATGGAGGATGAAAGTTCGGTAATTCATGAAAAATGTTCACAACTCATTAAAAATGTTTGTCGAATCCGTGATGCATGTATCGTGTTCAGAACATGGGAAGTCAAGGTGAGTGAAACAATTTAAATAAAAGTTCTAGTGGATACAACACACTCAAAGAGGATTTTTCTGCGCAATATGCCTCATTTTCTAAACTGGAGTTAAGAAAATGCTGCGAAATAATATTAAATGCTTCTCGGTGTAAATATGCCTTACATACTAGGTGAAAGTTCAGTAATCCACATGCTAACAACTCATTAGTGAATATGTGTCGAATCCGTGATGCATGTAGCATATACGGAACATGGAAATGCACGGTGAGGGAATCTCTGTCAATTACATTTCTGTTGGATAGAACTCGATGTAAGACAGTTTTTCTGTGAAAACTGCCTGTTTTTCAAAACTGGCATTAGAAAAAAGCTGGGAACTCAGAGTAAATAATTCCAAGTGTTAATAATCCTTGAATGGTGAATGAAAGCTCGGTAATCCACATGCTCACAAATCAGTAATAACTGTTTGTCGAATCCTGATGAATGTAATTTGTTCGGAGCACAGAATGTCACGGTCAGGTAAACTATGTAAATTACATGTCTATCAGGTAGAAGTCAATAAAAGAGCATTTTTCTGCAAAATATGCCTCATTTCCTAATCTGGCTATTGGAAAAGTCTGTGAAATCAGGGTAAATGTTTCTTGGTGTAAATATGCCCTGCATGGTGTTGAGAATTTTGTAATCCACATGTTCTCACCTCAGTAATGAATGTTTTTCTTATCCTTGATGCATGTAACAGGTTCAGAACGCGGAATATCACGGTGAGGAAACTATGTAAATTCAATGTCGATTGGGAAGAACTCGCTCCAAGAGAATTTTTCTGTGAAATCTACCTCAATTTCAAAACTGGTGTTAGGAAATAGCTGGGAAGTAAGAGTAAAATTCCTTCGGTGTCAATATGCCTATTTTGGTGATGAATGTTCATTAATCCTCGTGCTCACAACTCAGTAATGAATGTTTTTTCGAAACCCTGATGCATGTAACGTGTTCGGAACACAGAATATCATGGTGAAGAGACTATGTAAACTAGATGTCTAGTGGGTACATCAATTTCAAAGTGTACTTTACTGAGCCATCTGCCTCATTTTTAAACTGGCATTAGAAAAACTTGCAAAATCAGAGTAAATTCTGTAGGTGCACATATGCCTTTAATGGTGAATGAGATTTCGGTAATCCACATGCTCACAACTCAGTAATGAATGTTTTTCAAGTCTGTGATGCAATTAATGTGTTTGGAAGATGGAATGACACGGTCAGGTAAGCTATGGAAACTACATATCTGTCGGGTAGAACTCGCTATAAGACCATTTATCTGTGAAAAATACCTCATATCCAAAACTGGCGTTAGGAAAAGCTGCAAAATCTGAGTAAATGCTTCTAGGTGACAATATGCCTTTTATGGTGGATGAAAGTTCGGTACTCCACATGCTCACAACTCATTAAAGAATGTTTGTGCAATCCGTCATGTATGTAGCGTGTTCGAAACACAGAATATCATGGTTAGGGAAACTGTGTAAATTAAATTTCTATTTGGTAGAACTCGCACCAAGAGGATTTTACTGCAAATACCTCATGATTTCTGAAACAGGCGTTATGAAAAACCTGTGAAAAATGAGAAAATATTTCTAGGAATAAATATGCCATTCATGGTGAATGAAAGTTTGTAATACACATGCTCACATCTCAGTAATGAATTTTTGTCGAATCCGGGATGCTTGTATTGTGTTGGGAACACGGATGTCACGTTCTGGAAAACAATGTAATTTACATGTCTCGTGTGTAGAACACACTCAAAGAGAATTTTTCAGCACAATCTTTCTCATTTTCTAACCTGGCGATAAGAATAAGCTGCAAAATCAAGGTAAATAATTCTATGTGTAAGGATTCCTTTTATGGTGAATGAAAGTTCGGTAATCCACATGCTCACAGCTCAGTAACCATTGTTTGTCGAATCCGTAATGCGTGTAGCATTTTCGGAACACCGAATGTCACGGTGAGGGAAAGAATTTATATTACATGTCTATTGGGTAGAACTCGCTCCAAGAGTATTTTCCTATGAAAACTGCCTGTTTTCCGAATCTGACATTGGGGAAAATCTGCGCACACAGACTAAGTGTTTCTAGGTGTAAAATGCCTTGTATGGTGGATGAAAGTTCTCTAATCCACATTCTCAGAACTCAGTAATGATTGTTTGTCGAATCCGTGATACATAAAGCCTGTTCTGAACACGGAACGTCATGGTGAGGGAAGCTGTGTAAATTACATGTCTATTGGTTATAAATCGCTCCAAGAGGATTTTTATGTGAAATCTACCGCATTTTCGGATGTGGCATTAGGAAAAACCTGCGAAAACAGAGTAAGTGTTTCTATGTGTAAATATGCTTTCTACGGTGGATGAAAGTTCAGTAATCCAAATGTTCACAACTCAGAAATAAATGTTTGACGAATCCGTCATGCATGTAGTGTGTTCAGAACACGGATATTCACGGTGAGGGCAACTATGTAAATTACAAGTCTATTGTGTATAACTTCCTCCACAAGGATATTTCTGTGGAAACTGCCTGATTTTTAATACTGGCATTAGAAAAAAGATGCGAACTCAAAATAAATATTTCTAGGTGTTTATATGCCTTGAATGGTGATTGAAAGTTCGGTTATCCACATGCTCACAACTCAGTAATGAATGTTTTTCGAATCCGTGTTATATTTAACGTGATCGGAAGACGGAATGACACAATCAGTTAAGCTATGTAAATTACATATCTATAGGGAAGAGCTCCCTACAAGAGCATTTTTCCGTGAAAAATGCCTCATTTACGAAACTGATGTTAGGAAAAGCTGCGAAATCTGAGTAAATGCTTCTAGGTGATAATATGCCTTTTATGGTGGATGAAAGATCGGTAATCCTCATGCTCACAACTCAGTAAGTAATGTTTGTCAAATCCGTCATGCATGTAGCGTGCTCGGAACACGGAATATCATGGTGAGTGAAACCATGTAAATTAAAATACTATTTGAAGGGACTCGCCCCAAGAGTATATTTCTGCGCAATCTTCATGATTCTTGAAACTGGCGTTAGGAAATTTCTGCGAAATCTGGTAAAAATTTCTAGGTATAAATATGCCTTGCATGGAGGATGAAAAATCGCAATACACATACTCACATCTCAGTAGTGAATGCTTGTGAAATCCTTGATGCTTGTAGAATGTTCGGAACACGGAATGTCTCGGTGATTGAAATTATGTGAGTTACATTTCTCTTGGGTAGATCTCGCTCCAAGAGCATTTGTGTGTGAAATCTCCCTCATTTTCGAAACTGTCTTTAGGAAAATACTGTGAACTCAGAGTAAATGTTTCTTGGTGTAAATATGCCCTGTATGGTGTTGAAAGTTTTTAATCCACATGTACTCACCTCTGTAATGCATGTTTTTCGTATCCGCGATGCATGTTACATGTTCGGAACATGGAATATCACGCTGAGGAAACTATGTAAATTACATGCCGATTGGGTAGAACTCGCTCCAAGAGAAGTTTTCTGTGATATCTACCTCATTTTCGAAACTGGTGTTAGGAAAATGCTGGGAAATCAGTGAAAAATTTTCTGGGTGTAATTCTGCCATGTATGGAGATGAAAGTACATTAATCCACATGCTCACAACTCAGTCATGAATGTTTATTCGAATCCCTGTTACATGTAGTGTGTTCGTAACACGGAATGTCACGGTGAAGGAAGAAAAGTAAATTACATGTCTATTGGTTAGAATTCGCTCCAAGAGGAATTTTTTGAGAAAACTGCCTGATTTTGGAATCTGGCTTTATGAATAACCTGCAAACTGAGAATAAATATATCTAGTTGTTAATATGACTTGTATGGAGGATGAAAGTTCGGTAATTCATGAAAAATGTTCACAACTCATTAAAAATGTTTGTCGAATCCGTGATGCACGTATCGTGTTCAGAACATGGAAAGTCACGGTGAGTGAAACAATTTAAATAAAAGTTCTAGTGGATACAACACACTCAAAGAGGATTTTTCTGCGCAATATGCCTCATTTTCTAAACTGGAGTTAAGAAAATGCTGCGAAATAATATTAAATGCTTCTCGGTGTAAATATGCCTTTCATACTAGGTGAAAGTTCAGTAATCCACATGCTCACAACTCATTAAAGAATGTTTGTGCAATCCGTAATATATGTAGCGTGTTCAAAACACAGAATATCATGGTTAGGGAAACTGTGTAAATTAAATTTCTATTTGGTAGAACTCGCACCAAGAGGATTTTACTGCAAAAACTTCATGATTTCTGAAACAGGCGTTATGAAAAAACTGTGAAAAATGAGAAAATATTTCTAGGAATAAATATGCCATTCATGGTGAATGAAAGTTTGTAATACACATGCTCACATCTCAGTAATGAATTTTTGTCGAATCCGGGATGCTTGTATTGTGTTGGGAACACGGATGTCACATTCTGGAAAACAATGTAATTTACATGTCTCGTGTGTAGAACACACTCAAAGAGAATTTTTCAGCACAATCTTTCTCATTTTCTAACCTGGCGATAAGAATAAGCTGCAAAATCAAGGTAAATAATTCTATGTGTAAGGATTCCTTTTATGGTGAATGAAAGTTCGGTAATCCACATGCTCACAGTTCAGTAACCATTGTTTGTCGAATCCGTAATGCGTGTAGCATTTTCGGAACACCGAATGTCACGGTGAGGGAAAGAAATTATATTACATGTCTATTGGGTAGAACTCGTTCCAAGAGTATTTTTCTATGAAAACTGCCTGATTATCGAATCTGACATTAGGGAAAATCTGCGCACACAGACTAAGTGTTTCTAGGTGTAAAATGCCTTGTATGGTGGATGAAAGTTCTCTAATCCACATTCTCAGAACTCAGTAATGTTTGTTTGTCGAATCCGTGATACATAAAGCCTGTTCTGAACACGGAACTTCATGGTGATGGAAACTGTGTAAATTACATGTCTATTGGTTATAAATCGCTCCAAGAGGATTTTTATGTGAAATCTACCGCATTTTCGGATGTGACATTAGGAAAAACCTGCGAAAACAGAGTAAGTGTTTCTATGTGTAAATATGCTTTCTACGGTGGATGAAAGTTCAGTAATCCACATGTTCACAACTCAGAAATAAATGTTTGACGAATCCGTCATGCATGTAGTGTGTTCAGAACACGGATATTCACGGTGAGGGCAACTATGTAAATTACAAGTCTATTGTGTATAACTTCCTCCACAAGGATATTTCTGTGGAAACTGCCTGATTTTTAATACTGGCATTAGAAAAATGATGCGAACTCAAAATAAATATTTCTAGGTGTTTATATGCCTTGAATGGTGATTGAAAGTTCGGTTATCCACATGCTCACAACTCAGTAATGAATGTTTTTCGAATCCGTGTTATATTTAACGTGATCGGAAGACGGAATGACACAATCAGTTAAGCTATGTAAATTACATATCTATAGGGAAGAGCTCCCTACAAGAGCATTTTTCCGCGAAAAATGCCTCATTTACGAAACTGATGTTAGGAAAAGCTGCGAAATCTGAGTAAATGCTTCTTGGTGATAATATGCCTTTTATGGTGGATGAAAGATCGGTAATCCTCATGCTCACAACTCAGTAAGTAATGTTTGTCAAATCCGTCATGCATGTAGCGTGCTCGGAACACGGAATATCATGGTGAGTGAAACCATGTAAATTAAAATACTATTTGAACGGACTCACCCCAAGAGTATATTTCTGCGCAATCTTCATGATTCTTGAAACTGGCGTTAGGAAATTTCTGCGAAATCTGGTAAAAATTTCTAGGTATAAATATGCCTTGCATGGTGGATGAAAAATCGCAATACACATACTCACATCTCAGTAGTGAATGCTTGTGAAATCCTTGATGCTTGTAGAATGTTCGGAACACGGAATGTCTCGGTGATTGAAATTATGTGAGTTACATTTCTCTTGGGTAGATCTCGCTCCAAGAGCATTTGTGTGTGAAATCTCCCTCATTTTCGAAACTGTCTTTAGGAAAATACTGTGAACTCAGAGTAAATGTTTCTTGGTGTAAATATGCCCTGTATGGTGTTGAAAGTTTGTTAATCCACATGTTCTCACCTCTGTAATGCATGTTTTTCGTATCCGCGATGCATGTTACATGTTCGGAACACGGAATATCACGCTGAGGAAACGATGTAAATTACATGCCGATTGGGTTGAACTCGCTCCAAGAGAACTTTTCTGTGATATCTACCTCATTTTCGAAACTGGTGTTAGGAATAAGTTGGGAAATCAGAGAAAAATTTTCTAGGTGTAACTCTGCCATGTATGGGGATGAAAGTTCAGTAATCCACATGCTCACAACACAGTCATGAATGTTTTTTCGAATCCGTGTTACATGTAGTGTGTTCGTAACACAGAATGTCACGGTGGAGGAAGAAAAGTAAATTACATGTCTATTGGTTAGAATACGCTCCAAGAGGAATTTTTTGAGAAAACTGCCTGATTTTGGAATCCGGCTTTATGAATAACCTGCAAACTGAGAATAAATATATCTAGTTGTTAATATGCCTTGTATGGAGGATGAAAGTTCGGTAATTCATGAAAAATGTTCACAACTCATTAAAAATGTTTGTCGAATCCGTGATGCATGTATCGTGTTCAGAACATGGGAAGTCAAGGTGAGTGAAACAATTTAAATAAAAGTTCTAGTGGATACAACACACTCAAAGAGGATTTTTCTGCGCAATATGCCTCATTTTCTAAACTGGAGTTAAGAAAATGCTGCGAAATAATATTAAATGCTTCTCGGTGTAAATATGCCTTACATACTAGGTGAAAGTTCAGTAATCCACATGCTAACAACTCATTAGTGAATATGTGTCGAATCCGTGATGCATGTAGCATATACGGAACATGGAAATGCACGGTGAGGGAATCTCTGTCAATTACATTTCTGTTGGATAGAACTCGATGTAAGACAGTTTTTCTGTGAAAACTGCCTGTTTTTCAAAACTGGCATTAGAAAAAAGCTGGGAACTCAGAGTAAATAATTCCAAGTGTTAATAATCCTTGAATGGTGAATGAAAGCTCGGTAATCCACATGCTCACAAATCAGTAATAACTGTTTGTCGAATCCTGATGAATGTAATTTGTTCGGAGCACAGAATGTCACGGTCAGGTAAACTATGTAAATTACATGTCTATCAGGTAGAAGTCAATAAAAGAGCATTTTTCTGCAAAATATGCCTCATTTCCTAATCTGGCTATTGGAAAAGTCTGTGAAATCAGGGTAAATGTTTCTTGGTGTAAATATGCCCTGCATGGTGTTGAGAATTTTGTAATCCACATGTTCTCACCTCAGTAATGAATGTTTTTCTTATCCTTGATGCATGTAACAGGTTCAGAACGCGGAATATCACGGTGAGGAAACTATGTAAATTCAATGTCGATTGGGAAGAACTCGCTCCAAGAGAATTTTTCTGTGAAATCTACCTCAATTTCAAAACTGGTGTTAGGAAATAGCTGGGAAGTAAGAGTAAAATTCCTTCGGTGTCAATATGCCTATTTTGGTGATGAATGTTCATTAATCCTCGTGCTCACAACTCAGTAATGAATGTTTTTTCGAAACCCTGATGCATGTAACGTGTTCGGAACACAGAATATCATGGTGAAGAGACTATGTAAACTAGATGTCTAGTGGGTACATCAATTTCAAAGTGTACTTTACTGAGCCATCTGCCTCATTTTTAAACTGGCATTAGAAAAACTTGCAAAATCAGAGTAAATTCTGTAGGTGCACATATGCCTTTAATGGTGAATGAGATTTCGGTAATCCACATGCTCACAACTCAGTAATGAATGTTTTTCAAGTCTGTGATGCAATTAATGTGTTTGGAAGATGGAATGACACGGTCAGGTAAGCTATGGAAACTACATATCTGTCGGGTAGAACTCGCTATAAGACCATTTATCTGTGAAAAATACCTCATATCCAAAACTGGCGTTAGGAAAAGCTGCAAAATCTGAGTAAATGCTTCTAGGTGACAATATGCCTTTTATGGTGGATGAAAGTTCGGTACTCCACATGCTCACAACTCATTAAAGAATGTTTGTGCAATCCGTCATGTATGTAGCGTGTTCGAAACACAGAATATCATGGTTAGGGAAACTGTGTAAATTAAATTTCTATTTGGTAGAACTCGCACCAAGAGGATTTTACTGCAAATACCTCATGATTTCTGAAACAGGCGTTATGAAAAACCTGTGAAAAATGAGAAAATATTTCTAGGAATAAATATGCCATTCATGGTGAATGAAAGTTTGTAATACACATGCTCACATCTCAGTAATGAATTTTTGTCGAATCCGGGATGCTTGTATTGTGTTGGGAACACGGATGTCACGTTCTGGAAAACAATGTAATTTACATGTCTCGTGTGTAGAACACACTCAAAGAGAATTTTTCAGCACAATCTTTCTCATTTTCTAACCTGGCGATAAGAATAAGCTGCAAAATCAAGGTAAATAATTCTATGTGTAAGGATTCCTTTTATGGTGAATGAAAGTTCGGTAATCCACATGCTCACAGCTCAGTAACCATTGTTTGTCGAATCCGTAATGCGTGTAGCATTTTCGGAACACCGAATGTCACGGTGAGGGAAAGAATTTATATTACATGTCTATTGGGTAGAACTCGCTCCAAGAGTATTTTCCTATGAAAACTGCCTGTTTTCCGAATCTGACATTGGGGAAAATCTGCGCACACAGACTAAGTGTTTCTAGGTGTAAAATGCCTTGTATGGTGGATGAAAGTTCTCTAATCCACATTCTCAGAACTCAGTAATGATTGTTTGTCGAATCCGTGATACATAAAGCCTGTTCTGAACACGGAACGTCATGGTGAGTGAAGCTGTGTAAATTACATGTCTATTGGTTATAAATCGCTCCAAGAGGATTTTTCTGCCTATCTACCTCATTTTCGGTTGTGGCATTAGGAAAAACCTGCGAAAACAGAGTAAGTGTTTCTATGTGTAAATATGCCTTCTATGGTTAATGAAAGTTCAGTAATCCACATGTTCACAACTCAGAAATAAATGTTTGACGAATCCGTCATGCATGTAGTGTGTTCAGAACACGGATATTCACGGTGAGGGCAACTATGTAAATTACACGTCTATTGTGTATAACTTCCACCACAAGGATATTTCTGTGGAAACTGCCTGATTTTTGATACTGGCATTAGAAAAAAGATGCGAACTCAAAATAAATATTTCTAGGTGTTTATATGCCTTGAATGGTGATTGAAAGTTCGGTTATCCACATGCTCACAACTCAGTAATGAATGTTTCTCGAATCCGTGTTGTATTTAACGTGATCGGAAGACGGAATGACACAATCAGTTAAGCTATGTAAATTACATATCTATAGGGAAGAGCTCCCTACAAGAGCATTTTTCCGCGAAATATGCCTCATTTACGAAACTGATGTTAGGAAAAGCTTCGAAATCTGAGTAAATGCTTCTAGGTGACAATATGCCTTTTATGGTGGATGAAAGATCGGTAATCCTCATGCTCACAACTCAGTAAGTAATGTTTGTCAAATCCGTCATGCATGTAGCGTGCTCGGAACACGGAATATCATGGTGAATGAAACCATGTAAATTAAAATACTATTTGAACGGACTCGCCCCAAGAGAATATTTCTGCGCAATCTTCATGATTTTTGAAATTGGCGTTAGGAAATCTCTGCGAAATCTGGTAAAAATTTCTAGGTATAAATATGCCTTGCACGGTGGATGAAAGATCGCAATACACATACTCACATCTCAGTAGTGAATGCTTGTGAAATCCTTGATGCTTGTAGAATGTTCGGAACACGGAATGTCTCGGTGATTGAAATTATGTGAGTTACATTTCTATTGGGTAGATCTCGCTCCAAGAGCATTTGTGTGTGAAATCTCCCTCATTTTCGAAACTGTCTTTAGGAAAATACTGTGAACTCAGAGTAAATGTTTCTTGGTGTAAATATGCCCTGTATGGTGTTGAAAGTTTGTTAATCCACATGTTCTCACCTCTGTAATGCATGTTTTTCGTATCCGCGATGCATGTTACATGTTCAGAACACGGAATATCACGCTGAGGAAACTATGTAAATTACATGCCGATTGGGTAGAACTCGCTCCAAGAGAAGTTTTCTGTGATATCTACCTCATTTTCGAAACTGGTGTTAGGAAAAAGCTGGGAAATCAGAGAAAAATTTTCTAGGTGTAACTCTGCCATGTATGGGGATGAAAGTTCAGTAATCCACATGCTCACAACTCAGTCATGAATGTTTTTTCCAATCCGTGTTACATGTAGTGTGTTCTTAACACGGAATGTCACGGTGGAGGAAGAAAAGTAAATTACATGTCTATTGGTTAGAATTCGCTCCAAGAGGAATTTTTTGAGGAAACTGCCTGATTTTGGAATCCGGCTTTATGAATAACCTGCAAACTGAGAATAAATATATCTAGTTTTTAATATGACTAGTATGGAGGATGAAAGTTCGGTAATTCATGAAAAATGCTCACAACTCATTAAAAATGTTTGTCGAATCCGTGATGCATGTATCGTGTTCAGAACATGGAAAGTCACGGTGAGTGAAACAATTTAAATAAAACTTCTAGTGGATACAACACACTCAAAGAGGATTTTTCTGCGCAATATGCCTCATTTTCTAAACTGGAGTTAAGAAAATGCTGTGAAATAATATTAAATGCTTCTCGGTGTAAATATGCCTTTCATACTAGGTGAAAGTTCAGTAATCCACATGCTCACAACTCATTAAAGAATGTTTGTGCAATCCGTAATGTATGTAGCGTGTTCAAAACACAGAATATCATGGTTAGGGAAACTGTGTAAATTAAATTTCTATTTGGTAGAACTCGCACCAAGAGGATTTTACTGCAAAAACTTCATGATTTCTGAAACAGGCGTTATGAAAAACCTGTGAAAAATGAGAAAATATTTCTAGGAATAAATATGCCATTCATGGTGAATGAAAGTTTGTAATACACATGCTCACATCTCAGTAATGAATTTTTGTCGAATCCGGGATGCTTGTATTGTGTTGGGAACACGGATGTCACGTTCTGGACAAGAATGTAATTTACATGTCTCGTGTGTAGAACACACTCAAAGAGAATTTTTCAGCACAATCTTTCTCATTTTCTAACCTGGCGATAAGAATAAGCTGCAAAATCAAGGTAAATAATTCTATGTGTAAGGATTCCTTTTATGGTGAATGAAAGTTCGGTAATCCACATGCTCACAGTTCAGTAACCATTGTTTGTCGAATACGTAATGCGTGTAGCATTTTCGGAACACCGAATGTCACGGTGAGGGAAAGAAATTATATTACATGTCTATTGGGTAGAACTCGTTCCAAGAGTATTTTTCTATGAAAACTGCCTGATTATCGAATCTGACAATAGGGAAAATCTGCGCACACAGACTAAGTGTTTCTAGGTGTAAAATGCCTTGTATGGTGGATGAAAGTTCTCTAATCCACATTCTCAGAACTCAGTAATGATTGTTTGTCGAATCCGTGATACATAAAGCCTGTTCTGAACACGGAACGTCATGGTGAGGGAAACTGTGTAAATTACATGTCTATTGGTTATAAATCGCTCCAAGAGGATTTTTATGTGAAATCTACCGCATTTTCGGATGTGACATTAGGAAAAACCTGCAAAAACAGAGTAAGTGTTTCTATGTGTAAATATGCTTTCTACGGTGGATGAAAGTTCAGTAATCCAAATGTTCACAACTCAGAAATAAATGTTTGACGAATCCGTCATGCATGTAGTGTGTTCAGAACACGGATATTCACGGTGAGGGCAACTATGTAAATTACACGTCTATTGTGTATAACTTCCTCCACAAGGATATTTCTGTGGAAACTGCCTGATTTTTAATACTGGCATTAGAAAAAAGATGCGAACTCAAAATAAATATTTCTAGGTGTTTATATGCCTTGAATGGTGATTGAAAGTTCGGTTATCCACATGCTCACAACTCAGTAATGAATGTTTTTCGAATCCGTGTTATATTTAACGTGATCGGAAGACGGAATGACACAATCAGTTAAGCTATGTAAATTACATATCTATAGGGAAGAGCTCCCTACAAGAGCATTTTTCCGCGAAAAATGCCTCATTTACGAAACTGATGTTAGGAAAAGCTGCGAAATCTGAGTAAATGCTTCTAGGTGATAATATGCCTTTTATGGTGGATGAAAGATCGGTAATCCTCATGCTCACAACTCAGTAAGTAATGTTTGTCAAATCCGTCATGCATGTAGCGTGCTCGGAACACGGAATATCATGGTGAGTGAAACCATGTAAATTAAAATACTATTTGAAAGGACTCGCCCCAAGAGAATATTTCTGCGCAATCTTCATGATTTTTGAAGTTGGCTTTAGGAAATCTCTGCTAAATCTGGTAAAAATTTCTAGGTATAAATATGCCTTGCATGGTGGATGAAAGATCGCAATACACATACTCACATCTCAGTAGTGAATGCTTGTGAAATCCTTGATGCTTGTAGAATGTTCGGAACACGGAATGTCTCGGTGATTGAAATTATGTGAGTTACATTTCTATTGGGTAGATCTCTCTCCAAGAGCATTTGTGTGTGAAATCTCCCTCATTTACGAAACTGTCTTTAGGAAAATACTGTGAACTCAGAGTAAATGTTTCTTGGTGTAAATATGCCCTTTATGGTGTTGAAAGTTTGTTAATCCACATGTTCTCACCTCTGTAATGCATGTTTTTCGTATCCGCGATGCATGTTATATGTTCGGAACACGGAATATCACGCTGAGGAAACGATGTAAATTACATGCCGATTGGGTAGAACTCGCTCCAAGAGAAGTTTTCTGTGATATCTACCTCATTTTCGAAACTGGTGTTAGGAAAATGCTGGGAAATCAGTGAAAAATTTTCTGGGTGTAATTCTGCCATGTATGGAGATGAAAGTACATTAATCCACATGCTCACAACTCAGTCATGAATGTTTATTCGAATCCCTGTTACATGTAGTGTGTTCGTAACACGGAATGTCACGGTGAAGGAAGAAAAGTAAATTACATGTCTATTGGTTAGAATTCGCTCCAAGAGGAATTTTTTGAGAAAACTGCCTGATTTTGGAATCTGGCTTTATGAATAACCTGCAAACTGAGAATAAATATATCTAGTTGTTAATATGCCTTGTATGGAGGATGAAAGTTCGGTAATTCATGAAAAATGTTCACAACTCATTAAAAATATTTGTCAAATCCGTGATGCACTTATCATGTTCAGAACGTGGAAAGTCACGGTGAGTGAAACAATTTAAATAAAAGTTCTAGTGGATACAACACACTCAAAGAGGATTTTTCTGCGCAATATGCCTCATTTTCTAAACTGGAGTTAAGAAAATGCTGCGAAATATATTTAATGCTTCTCGGTGTAAATATGCCTTACATACTATGTGAAAGTTCAGTAATCCACATGCTCACAACTCATTAAAGAATGATTGTCGAATCAATGATTCATGTAGCATGTTCAAAGCACGGAATGTCACGGTGAGTGAAACAATTTAAATAAAATGTCTAGTGGGTCAACTCACTCAAAGAAGATTTTTCTGTGCAATATGCCTCATTTTCTATACAGGAGTGAGGGAAAAGCTGCGAAATAAGAGTAAATTCTTCTAGGTGTTATTATGCCTTGTATGGTGGATGAGAGTTGGGTAATCCACATGTTCACAGCTCAGTGTTATAAGTTTTACCATTCTGTGATGAAATTAATGTGTTTGGAACACGGAATGACATGGTCAAATAAGCTATGTAAATTACATATCTGTCGGGTAGAACTCGCTAAATGACTATTTTTATGTGAAATATGCCTCATATCTGAAGCTGGCTTAAGGAAAAGCAGCGAAATCTGTGTAAATGCTTCTAGGTGACAATAGGGCTTTTATGGTGGATGCAATTTCGATAATCCACATGCTCACAACCCATTAAAGAATGTCGAATCCATCATGCATGTAGCGTGTTCGTGACACAGTATTTCATGGTGAGGGGAACTATGTAAATTCAAATTCTATTTGGTAGGACCCGCAGCAAGAGTATTTTACTGTGATAATTTCATGATTTTTAAAACTGGCTTTAGGAATAAGCTGAGAAATCAGTGTAAATATTTCTAGGTATGAAGAGGCCATGCATGGTGGATGAAAGATCGGTAATCCACATGTTCACAACTCAGTAAGTAATGTTTGTCAAATCTGTCATGCATGTAGTGTGCTCAGAATGTGGAATATCATGGTCAGGGAAACTATGTAAATTAAAATACTATTTGAAAGGACTCGCCCCAAGAGGAGTTTTCTGCGAAATCTT
Organism: Camelus dromedarius; assembly: GCF_036321535.1. Classification (NCBI taxonomy): domain Eukaryota; kingdom Metazoa; phylum Chordata; class Mammalia; order Artiodactyla; family Camelidae; genus Camelus; species Camelus dromedarius. The sequence goes on from NW_026989731.1 coordinate 4,998,326, forward strand.
CATGATTTTTGAAACTGGCATTAGGAAATTTCTGCAAAATCTGGTAAAAATTTCTAGGTACAAATATGCCTTGCATGGTGGATGAAAGATCGTAATACACATACTCACATCTCAGTAATGAATGCTTGTGAAATCCTTGATGCTTGTAGAATGTTCGGAACATGGAATGTCACGGTGAGAGAAATTATGCAAATTACATTTCTATTGGGAAGAACTCGCTCCAAGAGCATTTGTCTGCCAAATCTCCCTCATTCTCCAAACTGTCATTAGGAAAAAACTGTGAAATCAGAGTAAATCTCTCTTGGTGTAAATATGACCTGTTTGGTGTTGAAAGATTGTTAATCCACATGTTCTCACCTCTGTAATGTATGTTTGTCTTATCCGTGATGCATGTAACGTGTTCGGAACATGGAATATCACGCTGAGGAATCTATATAAATTACATGCCGATTGGATAGAACTCGCTCCAAGAGAATTTTTCTGTGATATCTACCTCATTTTCGAAACTGGTGTTAGGAAAAAGCTGGGAAATCATAGAAAAGTTTTCAAGGTTATCTCTGCCATGTATGGGTAACAATGTTTAGTAATCCACATGCTCACAACTCATTCATGAATGTTTTTTCGAATCCGTGTTGCATGCAGCGTGTTTGTAACATGGATTATCACGGTGGAGGAAGAAATGTAAATTACATGTCTATTGGTTAGAACTCGCTCCAAGAGGATTTTTTTGAGAAAACTGCTTGATTTTGGAATCTGGCGTTATGAATAACCTGCGAAATGAGATTAAATATATCTGGGAATAAATATGACTTTTATGGTGGATGAAAGATCGGTAATTCATGAAAAATGATCACAACTCATTAAAAATGTTTGTCAAATCCATGATGCATGTATCGTGTTCAGATCATGGAAAGTCACGGTGAGTGAAACAATTTAAATAAAAAGTCTAGTGGATACAACACACTCAAAGAGGATTTTTCTGTGCAATATGTCTCATTTTCTAAACTGGAGTTAAGAAAATGCTGTGAAATAATTTTAAATGCTTCTCGGTGTTAATATGACTCTCATAGTAGGTGAAAGTTCAGTAATCCACATGCAAACAACTCAGTAGTGAATATGTGTTGAATCCATGATGCATGTAGCATATATGGAACACGGAATTACATGGTGAGGGAATCACTGTCAATTAGATTTCTGTTGGATAGAACTCGATGTAAGACAGTTTTTCTGTGAAAACTGCCTGTTTTTCAAACTAGCATTAGAAAATAGCTGTGAACTCAGAGTAAATAATTCCAAGTGTTAATATTCCTTGAATGGTGAATGAAAGCTCGGTAATCCACATGCTCACAAATGAGTAATAACTGTTTGTCAAATCCATGATGCATATAATGTGTTGGGAGCACAGAATGTCACGGTCATGTAAACTATGTAAATTACATGTCTATCGGGTAGAACTCGATAAAAGAGCATTTGTCTGCAAAATATGCCTCACTTCCGTAACTGGCTTTTGGAAAAGACTGTGAAATCAGGGTAAATGTTTCTTGGTGTAAATATGCCCTGTATGGTGTTGAAAGTTAGGTAATCCACATGTTCTCACCTCAGTAATGAATGTTTGTCATATCCCTGATGCATGTAACAGGTTCGGAACGCGGAATATCACGGTGATGAAACTATGTAAATTAAATGTCGATTGAGTAGAACTCGCTCCAAGAGAATTTTCCTGTGAAATCTACCTCAATTTCAAAACTGGTGTTAGGAAATACTGGGAAATAAGTGTAAATTTTCTTCGGTGTTAATATGCCCATTTTGGTGATGAATGTTCATTAATCCTCGTGCTCACAACTCAGTACTGAATGTTTTTTCGAATCCATGATGCATGTAACATGTTCGGAACACAGAATATCATGGTGAGGAGACTATGTAAACTACAGTTCTAGTGGGTACAACACACTCAAAGAGTATTTTACTGAGCAATCTGCCTCATTTTTAAACTGCCGTTAGAAAAATGCTGCAAAATCAGAGTAAATGCTGTAGGTGCACATATGCCTTAAATGGTGAATGAAATTTAGGTAATCCACATGCTCACAACTCATTAAAGAATGATTGTCGAATCCATGATTCATGTAGCATGTTCAAAGCACGGAATGTCACGGTGAGTGAAACAATTTAAATAAAATGTCTAGTGGGTCAACTCACTCAAAGAAGATTTTTCTGTGCAATATGCCTCATTTTCTATACAGGAGTGAGGAAAAAGCTGCGAAATAAGAGTAAATTCTTCTAGGTGTTATTATGCCTTGTATGGTGGATGAGAGTTGGGTAATCCACATGTTCACAGCTCAGTGTTATAAGTTTTACCATTCTGTGATGAAATTAATGTGTTTGGAACACGGAATGACATGGTCAAATAAGCTATGTAAATTACATATCTGTCGGGTAGAACTCGCTAAATGACTATTTTTATGTGAAATATGCCTCATATCTGAAGCTGGCTTAAGGAAAAGCAGCGAAATCTGTGTAAATGCTTCTAGGTGACAATAGGGCTTTTATGGTGGATGCAATTTCGATAATCCACATGCTCACAACCCATTAAAGAATGTCGAATCCATCATGCATGTAGCGTGTTCGTGACACAGTATTTCATGGTGAGGGGAACTATGTAAATTCAAATTCTATTTGGTAGGACCCGCAGCAAGAGTATTTTACTGTGATAATTTCATGATTTTTAAAACTGGCTTTAGGAATAAGCTGAGAAATCAGTGTAAATATTTCTAGGTATGAAGAGGCCATGCATGGTGGATGAAAGATCGGTAATCCACATGTTCACAACTCAGTAAGTAATGTTTGTCAAATCTGTCATGCATGTAGTGTGCTCAGAATGTGGAATATCATGGTCAGGGAAACTATGTAAATTAAAATACTATTTGAAAGGACTCGCCCCAAGAGGAGTTTTCTGCGAAATCTTCATGATTTTTGAAACTGGCATTAGGAAATTTCTGCAAAATCTGGTAAAAATTTCTAGGTACAAATATGCCTTGCATGGTGGATGAAAGATCGTAATACACATACTCACATCTCAGTAATGAATGCTTGTGAAATCCTTGATGCTTGTAGAATGTTCGGAACATGGAATGTCACGGTGAGAGAAATTATGCAAATTACATTTCTATTGGGAAGAACTCGCTCCAAGAGCATTTGTCTGCCAAATCTCCCTCATTCTCCAAACTGTCATTAGGAAAAAACTGTGAAATCAGAGTAAATCTCTCTTGGTGTAAATATGACCTGTTTGGTGTTGAAAGATTGTTAATCCACATGTTCTCACCTCTGTAATGTATGTTTGTCTTATCCGTGATGCATGTAACGTGTTCGGAACATGGAATATCACGCTGAGGAATCTATATAAATTACATGCCGATTGGATAGAACTCGCTCCAAGAGAATTTTTCTGTGATATCTACCTCATTTTCGAAACTGGTGTTAGGAAAAAGCTGGGAAATCATAGAAAAGTTTTCAAGGTTATCTCTGCCATGTATGGGTAACAATGTTTAGTAATCCACATGCTCACAACTCATTCATGAATGTTTTTTCGAATCCGTGTTGCATGCAGCGTGTTTGTAACATGGATTATCACGGTGGAGGAAGAAATGTAAATTACATGTCTATTGGTTAGAACTCGCTCCAAGAGGATTTTTTTGAGAAAACTGCTTGATTTTGGAATCTGGCGTTATGAATAACCTGCGAAATGAGATTAAATATATCTGGGAATAAATATGACTTTTATGGTGGATGAAAGATCGGTAATTCATGAAAAATGATCACAACTCATTAAAAATGTTTGTCAAATCCATGATGCATGTATCGTGTTCAGATCATGGAAAGTCACGGTGAGTGAAACAATTTAAATAAAAAGTCTAGTGGATACAACACACTCAAAGAGGATTTTTCTGTGCAATATGTCTCATTTTCTAAACTGGAGTTAAGAAAATGCTGTGAAATAATTTTAAATGCTTCTCGGTGTTAATATGACTCTCATAGTAGGTGAAAGTTCAGTAATCCACATGCAAACAACTCAGTAGTGAATATGTGTTGAATCCATGATGCATGTAGCATATATGGAACACGGAATTACATGGTGAGGGAATCACTGTCAATTAGATTTCTGTTGGATAGAACTCGATGTAAGACAGTTTTTCTGTGAAAACTGCCTGTTTTTCAAACTAGCATTAGAAAATAGCTGTGAACTCAGAGTAAATAATTCCAAGTGTTAATATTCCTTGAATGGTGAATGAAAGCTCGGTAATCCACATGCTCACAAATGAGTAATAACTGTTTGTCAAATCCATGATGCATATAATGTGTTGGGAGCACAGAATGTCACGGTCATGTAAACTATGTAAATTACATGTCTATCGGGTAGAACTCGATAAAAGAGCATTTGTCTGCAAAATATGCCTCACTTCCGTAACTGGCTTTTGGAAAAGACTGTGAAATCAGGGTAAATGTTTCTTGGTGTAAATATGCCCTGTATGGTGTTGAAAGTTAGGTAATCCACATGTTCTCACCTCAGTAATGAATGTTTGTCATATCCCTGATGCATGTAACAGGTTCGGAACGCGGAATATCACGGTGATGAAACTATGTAAATTAAATGTCGATTGAGTAGAACTCGCTCCAAGAGAATTTTCCTGTGAAATCTACCTCAATTTCAAAACTGGTGTTAGGAAATACTGGGAAATAAGTGTAAATTTTCTTCGGTGTTAATATGCCCATTTTGGTGATGAATGTTCATTAATCCTCGTGCTCACAACTCAGTACTGAATGTTTTTTCGAATCCATGATGCATGTAACATGTTCGGAACACAGAATATCATGGTGAGGAGACTATGTAAACTACAGTTCTAGTGGGTACAACACACTCAAAGAGTATTTTACTGAGCAATCTGCCTCATTTTTAAACTGCCGTTAGAAAAATGCTGCAAAATCAGAGTAAATGCTGTAGGTGCACATATGCCTTAAATGGTGAATGAAATTTAGGTAATCCACATGCTCACAACTCATTAAAGAATGATTGTCGAATCCATGATTCATGTAGCATGTTCAAAGCACGGAATGTCACGGTGAGTGAAACAATTTAAATAAAATGTCTAGTGGGTCAACTCACTCAAAGAAGATTTTTCTGTGCAATATGCCTCATTTTCTATACAGGAGTGAGGAAAAAGCTGCGAAATAAGAGTAAATTCTTCTAGGTGTTATTATGCCTTGTATGGTGGATGAGAGTTGGGTAATCCACATGTTCACAGCTCAGTGTTATAAGTTTTACCATTCTGTGATGAAATTAATGTGTTTGGAACACGGAATGACATGGTCAAATAAGCTATGTAAATTACATATCTGTCGGGTAGAACTCGCTAAATGACTATTTTTATGTGAAATATGCCTCATATCTGAAGCTGGCTTAAGGAAAAGCAGCGAAATCTGTGTAAATGCTTCTAGGTGACAATAGGGCTTTTATGGTGGATGCAATTTCGATAATCCACATGCTCACAACCCATTAAAGAATGTCGAATCCATCATGCATGTAGCGTGTTCGTGACACAGTATTTCATGGTGAGGGGAACTATGTAAATTCAAATTCTATTTGGTAGGACCCGCAGCAAGAGTATTTTACTGTGATAATTTCATGATTTTTAAAACTGGCTTTAGGAATAAGCTGAGAAATCAGTGTAAATATTTCTAGGTATGAAGAGGCCATGCATGGTGGATGAAAGATCGGTAATCCACATGTTCACAACTCAGTAAGTAATGTTTGTCAAATCTGTCATGCATGTAGTGTGCTCAGAATGTGGAATATCATGGTCAGGGAAGCTATGTAAATTAAAATACTATTTGAAAGGACTCGCCCCAAGAGGAGTTTTCTGCGAAATCTTCATGATTTTTGAAACTGGCATTAGGAAATTTCTGCAAAATCTGGTAAAAATTTCTAGGTACAAATATGCCTTGCATGGTGGATGAAAGATCGTAATACACATACTCACATCTCAGTAATGAATGCTTGTGAAATCCTTGATGCTTGTAGAATGTTCGGAACATGGAATGTCACGGTGAGAGAAATTATGCAAATTACATTTCTATTGGGAAGAACTCGCTCCAAGAGCATTTGTCTGCCAAATCTCCCTCATTCTCCAAACTGTCATTAGGAAAAAACTGTGAAATCAGAGTAAATCTCTCTTGGTGTAAATATGACCTGTTTGGTGTTGAAAGATTGTTAATCCACATGTTCTCACCTCTGTAATGTATGTTTGTCTTATCCGTGATGCATGTAACGTGTTCGGAACATGGAATATCACGCTGAGGAATCTATATAAATTACATGCCGATTGGATAGAACTCGCTCCAAGAGAATTTTTCTGTGATATCTACCTCATTTTCGAAACTGGTGTTAGGAAAAAGCTGGGAAATCATAGAAAAGTTTTCAAGGTTATCTCTGCCATGTATGGGTAACAATGTTTAGTAATCCACATGCTCACAACTCATTCATGAATGTTTTTTCGAATCCGTGTTGCATGCAGCGTGTTTGTAACATGGATTATCACGGTGGAGGAAGAAATGTAAATTACATGTCTATTGGTTAGAACTCGCTCCAAGAGGATTTTTTTGAGAAAACTGCTTGATTTTGGAATCTGGCGTTATGAATAACCTGCGAAATGAGATTAAATATATCTGGGAATAAATATGACTTTTATGGTGGATGAAAGATCGGTAATTCATGAAAAATGATCACAACTCATTAAAAATGTTTGTCAAATCCATGATGCATGTATCGTGTTCAGATCATGGAAAGTCACGGTGAGTGAAACAATTTAAATAAAAAGTCTAGTGGATACAACACACTCAAAGAGGATTTTTCTGTGCAATATGTCTCATTTTCTAAACTGGAGTTAAGAAAATGCTGTGAAATAATTTTAAATGCTTCTCGGTGTTAATATGACTCTCATAGTAGGTGAAAGTTCAGTAATCCACATGCAAACAACTCAGTAGTGAATATGTGTTGAATCCATGATGCATGTAGCATATATGGAACACGGAATTACATGGTGAGGGAATCACTGTCAATTAGATTTCTGTTGGATAGAACTCGATGTAAGACAGTTTTTCTGTGAAAACTGCCTGTTTTTCAAACTAGCATTAGAAAATAGCTGTGAACTCAGAGTAAATAATTCCAAGTGTTAATATTCCTTGAATGGTGAATGAAAGCTCGGTAATCCACATGCTCACAAATGAGTAATAACTGTTTGTCAAATCCATGATGCATATAATGTGTTGGGAGCACAGAATGTCACGGTCATGTAAACTATGTAAATTACATGTCTATCGGGTAGAACTCGATAAAAGAGCATTTGTCTGCAAAATATGCCTCACTTCCGTAACTGGCTTTTGGAAAAGACTGTGAAATCAGGGTAAATGTTTCTTGGTGTAAATATGCCCTGTATGGTGTTGAAAGTTAGGTAATCCACATGTTCTCACCTCAGTAATGAATGTTTGTCATATCCCTGATGCATGTAACAGGTTCGGAACGCGGAATATCACGGTGATGAAACTATGTAAATTAAATGTCGATTGAGTAGAACTCGCTCCAAGAGAATTTTCCTGTGAAATCTACCTCAATTTCAAAACTGGTGTTAGGAAATACTGGGAAATAAGTGTAAATTTTCTTCGGTGTTAATATGCCCATTTTGGTGATGAATGTTCATTAATCCTCGTGCTCACAACTCAGTACTGAATGTTTTTTCGAATCCATGATGCATGTAACATGTTCGGAACACAGAATATCATGGTGAGGAGACTATGTAAACTACAGTTCTAGTGGGTACAACACACTCAAAGAGTATTTTACTGAGCAATCTGCCTCATTTTTAAACTGCCGTTAGAAAAATGCTGCAAAATCAGAGTAAATGCTGTAGGTGCACATATGCCTTAAATGGTGAATGAAATTTAGGTAATCCACATGCTCACAACTCATTAAAGAATGATTGTCGAATCCATGATTCATGTAGCATGTTCAAAGCACGGAATGTCACGGTGAGTGAAACAATTTAAATAAAATGTCTAGTGGGTCAACTCACTCAAAGAAGATTTTTCTGTGCAATATGCCTCATTTTCTATACAGGAGTGAGGAAAAAGCTGCGAAATAAGAGTAAATTCTTCTAGGTGTTATTATGCCTTGTATGGTGGATGAGAGTTGGGTAATCCACATGTTCACAGCTCAGTGTTATAAGTTTTACCATTCTGTGATGAAATTAATGTGTTTGGAACACGGAATGACATGGTCAAATAAGCTATGTAAATTACATATCTGTCGGGTAGAACTCGCTAAATGACTATTTTTATGTGAAATATGCCTCATATCTGAAGCTGGCTTAAGGAAAAGCAGCGAAATCTGTGTAAATGCTTCTAGGTGACAATAGGGCTTTTATGGTGGATGCAATTTCGATAATCCACATGCTCACAACCCATTAAAGAATGTCGAATCCATCATGCATGTAGCGTGTTCGTGACACAGTATTTCATGGTGAGGGGAACTATGTAAATTCAAATTCTATTTGGTAGGACCCGCAGCAAGAGTATTTTACTGTGATAATTTCATGATTTTTAAAACTGGCTTTAGGAATAAGCTGAGAAATCAGTGTAAATATTTCTAGGTATGAAGAGGCCATGCATGGTGGATGAAAGATCGGTAATCCACATGTTCACAACTCAGTAAGTAATGTTTGTCAAATCTGTCATGCATGTAGTGTGCTCAGAATGTGGAATATCATGGTCAGGGAAACTATGTAAATTAAAATACTATTTGAAAGGACTCGCCCCAAGAGGAGTTTTCTGCGAAATCTTCATGATTTTTGAAACTGGCATTAGGAAATTTCTGCAAAATCTGGTAAAAATTTCTAGGTACAAATATGCCTTGCATGGTGGATGAAAGATCGTAATACACATACTCACATCTCAGTAATGAATGCTTGTGAAATCCTTGATGCTTGTAGAATGTTCGGAACATGGAATGTCACGGTGAGAGAAATTATGCAAATTACATTTCTATTGGGAAGAACTCGCTCCAAGAGCATTTGTCTGCCAAATCTCCCTCATTCTCCAAACTGTCATTAGGAAAAAACTGTGAAATCAGAGTAAATCTCTCTTGGTGTAAATATGACCTGTTTGGTGTTGAAAGATTGTTAATCCACATGTTCTCACCTCTGTAATGTATGTTTGTCTTATCCGTGATGCATGTAACGTGTTCGGAACATGGAATATCACGCTGAGGAATCTATATAAATTACATGCCGATTGGATAGAACTCGCTCCAAGAGAATTTTTCTGTGATATCTACCTCATTTTCGAAACTGGTGTTAGGAAAAAGCTGGGAAATCATAGAAAAGTTTTCAAGGTTATCTCTGCCATGTATGGGTAACAATGTTTAGTAATCCACATGCTCACAACTCATTCATGAATGTTTTTTCGAATCCGTGTTGCATGCAGCGTGTTTGTAACATGGATTATCACGGTGGAGGAAGAAATGTAAATTACATGTCTATTGGTTAGAACTCGCTCCAAGAGGATTTTTTTGAGAAAACTGCTTGATTTTGGAATCTGGCGTTATGAATAACCTGCGAAATGAGATTAAATATATCTGGGAATAAATATGACTTTTATGGTGGATGAAAGATCGGTAATTCATGAAAAATGATCACAACTCATTAAAAATGTTTGTCAAATCCATGATGCATGTATCGTGTTCAGATCATGGAAAGTCACGGTGAGTGAAACAATTTAAATAAAAAGTCTAGTGGATACAACACACTCAAAGAGGATTTTTCTGTGCAATATGTCTCATTTTCTAAACTGGAGTTAAGAAAATGCTGTGAAATAATTTTAAATGCTTCTCGGTGTTAATATGACTCTCATAGTAGGTGAAAGTTCAGTAATCCACATGCAAACAACTCAGTAGTGAATATGTGTTGAATCCATGATGCATGTAGCATATATGGAACACGGAATTACATGGTGAGGGAATCACTGTCAATTAGATTTCTGTTGGATAGAACTCGATGTAAGACAGTTTTTCTGTGAAAACTGCCTGTTTTTCAAACTAGCATTAGAAAATAGCTGTGAACTCAGAGTAAATAATTCCAAGTGTTAATATTCCTTGAATGGTGAATGAAAGCTCGGTAATCCACATGCTCACAAATGAGTAATAACTGTTTGTCAAATCCATGATGCATATAATGTGTTGGGAGCACAGAATGTCACGGTCATGTAAACTATGTAAATTACATGTCTATCGGGTAGAACTCGATAAAAGAGCATTTGTCTGCAAAATATGCCTCACTTCCGTAACTGGCTTTTGGAAAAGACTGTGAAATCAGGGTAAATGTTTCTTGGTGTAAATATGCCCTGTATGGTGTTGAAAGTTAGGTAATCCACATGTTCTCACCTCAGTAATGAATGTTTGTCATATCCCTGATGCATGTAACAGGTTCGGAACGCGGAATATCACGGTGATGAAACTATGTAAATTAAATGTCGATTGAGTAGAACTCGCTCCAAGAGAATTTTCCTGTGAAATCTACCTCAATTTCAAAACTGGTGTTAGGAAATACTGGGAAATAAGTGTAAATTTTCTTCGGTGTTAATATGCCCATTTTGGTGATGAATGTTCATTAATCCTCGTGCTCACAACTCAGTACTGAATGTTTTTTCGAATCCATGATGCATGTAACATGTTCGGAACACAGAATATCATGGTGAGGAGACTATGTAAACTACAGTTCTAGTGGGTACAACACACTCAAAGAGTATTTTACTGAGCAATCTGCCTCATTTTTAAACTGCCGTTAGAAAAATGCTGCAAAATCAGAGTAAATGCTGTAGGTGCACATATGCCTTAAATGGTGAATGAAATTTAGGTAATCCACATGCTCACAACTCATTAAAGAATGATTGTCGAATCCATGATTCATGTAGCATGTTCAAAGCACGGAATGTCACGGTGAGTGAAACAATTTAAATAAAATGTCTAGTGGGTCAACTCACTCAAAGAAGATTTTTCTGTGCAATATGCCTCATTTTCTATACAGGAGTGAGGAAAAAGCTGCGAAATAAGAGTAAATTCTTCTAGGTGTTATTATGCCTTGTATGGTGGATGAGAGTTGGGTAATCCACATGTTCACAGCTCAGTGTTATAAGTTTTACCATTCTGTGATGAAATTAATGTGTTTGGAACACGGAATGACATGGTCAAATAAGCTATGTAAATTACATATCTGTCGGGTAGAACTCGCTAAATGACTATTTTTATGTGAAATATGCCTCATATCTGAAGCTGGCTTAAGGAAAAGCAGCGAAATCTGTGTAAATGCTTCTAGGTGACAATAGGGCTTTTATGGTGGATGCAATTTCGATAATCCACATGCTCACAACCCATTAAAGAATGTCGAATCCATCATGCATGTAGCGTGTTCGTGACACAGTATTTCATGGTGAGGGGAACTATGTAAATTCAAATTCTATTTGGTAGGACCCGCAGCAAGAGTATTTTACTGTGATAATTTCATGATTTTTAAAACTGGCTTTAGGAATAAGCTGAGAAATCAGTGTAAATATTTCTAGGTATGAAGAGGCCATGCATGGTGGATGAAAGATCGGTAATCCACATGTTCACAACTCAGTAAGTAATGTTTGTCAAATCTGTCATGCATGTAGTGTGCTCAGAATGTGGAATATCATGGTCAGGGAAACTATGTAAATTAAAATACTATTTGAAAGGACTCGCCCCAAGAGGAGTTTTCTGCGAAATCTTCATGATTTTTGAAACTGGCATTAGGAAATTTCTGCAAAATCTGGTAAAAATTTCTAGGTACAAATATGCCTTGCATGGTGGATGAAAGATCGTAATACACATACTCACATCTCAGTAATGAATGCTTGTGAAATCCTTGATGCTTGTAGAATGTTCGGAACATGGAATGTCACGGTGAGAGAAATTATGCAAATTACATTTCTATTGGGAAGAACTCGCTCCAAGAGCATTTGTCTGCCAAATCTCCCTCATTCTCCAAACTGTCATTAGGAAAAAACTGTGAAATCAGAGTAAATCTCTCTTGGTGTAAATATGACCTGTTTGGTGTTGAAAGATTGTTAATCCACATGTTCTCACCTCTGTAATGTATGTTTGTCTTATCCGTGATGCATGTAACGTGTTCGGAACATGGAATATCACGCTGAGGAATCTATATAAATTACATGCCGATTGGATAGAACTCGCTCCAAGAGAATTTTTCTGTGATATCTACCTCATTTTCGAAACTGGTGTTAGGAAAAAGCTGGGAAATCATAGAAAAGTTTTCAAGGTTATCTCTGCCATGTATGGGTAACAATGTTTAGTAATCCACATGCTCACAACTCATTCATGAATGTTTTTTCGAATCCGTGTTGCATGCAGCGTGTTTGTAACATGGATTATCACGGTGGAGGAAGAAATGTAAATTACATGTCTATTGGTTAGAACTCGCTCCAAGAGGATTTTTTTGAGAAAACTGCTTGATTTTGGAATCTGGCGTTATGAATAACCTGCGAAATGAGATTAAATATATCTGGGAATAAATATGACTTTTATGGTGGATGAAAGATCGGTAATTCATGAAAAATGATCACAACTCATTAAAAATGTTTGTCAAATCCATGATGCATGTATCGTGTTCAGATCATGGAAAGTCACGGTGAGTGAAACAATTTAAATAAAAAGTCTAGTGGATACAACACACTCAAAGAGGATTTTTCTGTGCAATATGTCTCATTTTCTAAACTGGAGTTAAGAAAATGCTGTGAAATAATTTTAAATGCTTCTCGGTGTTAATATGACTCTCATAGTAGGTGAAAGTTCAGTAATCCACATGCAAACAACTCAGTAGTGAATATGTGTTGAATCCATGATGCATGTAGCATATATGGAACACGGAATTACATGGTGAGGGAATCACTGTCAATTAGATTTCTGTTGGATAGAACTCGATGTAAGACAGTTTTTCTGTGAAAACTGCCTGTTTTTCAAACTAGCATTAGAAAATAGCTGTGAACTCAGAGTAAATAATTCCAAGTGTTAATATTCCTTGAATGGTGAATGAAAGCTCGGTAATCCACATGCTCACAAATGAGTAATAACTGTTTGTCAAATCCATGATGCATATAATGTGTTGGGAGCACAGAATGTCACGGTCATGTAAACTATGTAAATTACATGTCTATCGGGTAGAACTCGATAAAAGAGCATTTGTCTGCAAAATATGCCTCACTTCCGTAACTGGCTTTTGGAAAAGACTGTGAAATCAGGGTAAATGTTTCTTGGTGTAAATATGCCCTGTATGGTGTTGAAAGTTAGGTAATCCACATGTTCTCACCTCAGTAATGAATGTTTGTCATATCCCTGATGCATGTAACAGGTTCGGAACGCGGAATATCACGGTGATGAAACTATGTAAATTAAATGTCGATTGAGTAGAACTCGCTCCAAGAGAATTTTCCTGTGAAATCTACCTCAATTTCAAAACTGGTGTTAGGAAATACTGGGAAATAAGTGTAAATTTTCTTCGGTGTTAATATGCCCATTTTGGTGATGAATGTTCATTAATCCTCGTGCTCACAACTCAGTACTGAATGTTTTTTCGAATCCATGATGCATGTAACATGTTCGGAACACAGAATATCATGGTGAGGAGACTATGTAAACTACAGTTCTAGTGGGTACAACACACTCAAAGAGTATTTTACTGAGCAATCTGCCTCATTTTTAAACTGCCGTTAGAAAAATGCTGCAAAATCAGAGTAAATGCTGTAGGTGCACATATGCCTTAAATGGTGAATGAAATTTAGGTAATCCACATGCTCACAACTCATTAAAGAATGATTGTCGAATCCATGATTCATGTAGCATGTTCAAAGCACGGAATGTCACGGTGAGTGAAACAATTTAAATAAAATGTCTAGTGGGTCAACTCACTCAAAGAAGATTTTTCTGTGCAATATGCCTCATTTTCTATACAGGAGTGAGGAAAAAGCTGCGAAATAAGAGTAAATTCTTCTAGGTGTTATTATGCCTTGTATGGTGGATGAGAGTTGGGTAATCCACATGTTCACAGCTCAGTGTTATAAGTTTTACCATTCTGTGATGAAATTAATGTGTTTGGAACACGGAATGACATGGTCAAATAAGCTATGTAAATTACATATCTGTCGGGTAGAACTCGCTAAATGACTATTTTTATGTGAAATATGCCTCATATCTGAAGCTGGCTTAAGGAAAAGCAGCGAAATCTGTGTAAATGCTTCTAGGTGACAATAGGGCTTTTATGGTGGATGCAATTTCGATAATCCACATGCTCACAACCCATTAAAGAATGTCGAATCCATCATGCATGTAGCGTGTTCGTGACACAGTATTTCATGGTGAGGGGAACTATGTAAATTCAAATTCTATTTGGTAGGACCCGCAGCAAGAGTATTTTACTGTGATAATTTCATGATTTTTAAAACTGGCTTTAGGAATAAGCTGAGAAATCAGTGTAAATATTTCTAGGTATGAAGAGGCCATGCATGGTGGATGAAAGATCGGTAATCCACATGTTCACAACTCAGTAAGTAATGTTTGTCAAATCTGTCATGCATGTAGTGTGCTCAGAATGTGGAATATCATGGTCAGGGAAACTATGTAAATTAAAATACTATTTGAAAGGACTCGCCCCAAGAGGAGTTTTCTGCGAAATCTTCATGATTTTTGAAACTGGCATTAGGAAATTTCTGCAAAATCTGGTAAAAATTTCTAGGTACAAATATGCCTTGCATGGTGGATGAAAGATCGTAATACACATACTCACATCTCAGTAATGAATGCTTGTGAAATCCTTGATGCTTGTAGAATGTTCGGAACATGGAATGTCACGGTGAGAGAAATTATGCAAATTACATTTCTATTGGGAAGAACTCGCTCCAAGAGCATTTGTCTGCCAAATCTCCCTCATTCTCCAAACTGTCATTAGGAAAAAACTGTGAAATCAGAGTAAATCTCTCTTGGTGTAAATATGACCTGTTTGGTGTTGAAAGATTGTTAATCCACATGTTCTCACCTCTGTAATGTATGTTTGTCTTATCCGTGATGCATGTAACGTGTTCGGAACATGGAATATCACGCTGAGGAATCTATATAAATTACATGCCGATTGGATAGAACTCGCTCCAAGAGAATTTTTCTGTGATATCTACCTCATTTTCGAAACTGGTGTTAGGAAAAAGCTGGGAAATCATAGAAAAGTTTTCAAGGTTATCTCTGCCATGTATGGGTAACAATGTTTAGTAATCCACATGCTCACAACTCATTCATGAATGTTTTTTCGAATCCGTGTTGCATGCAGCGTGTTTGTAACATGGATTATCACGGTGGAGGAAGAAATGTAAATTACATGTCTATTGGTTAGAACTCGCTCCAAGAGGATTTTTTTGAGAAAACTGCTTGATTTTGGAATCTGGCGTTATGAATAACCTGCGAAATGAGATTAAATATATCTGGGAATAAATATGACTTTTATGGTGGATGAAAGATCGGTAATTCATGAAAAATGATCACAACTCATTAAAAATGTTTGTCAAATCCATGATGCATGTATCGTGTTCAGATCATGGAAAGTCACGGTGAGTGAAACAATTTAAATAAAAAGTCTAGTGGATACAACACACTCAAAGAGGATTTTTCTGTGCAATATGTCTCATTTTCTAAACTGGAGTTAAGAAAATGCTGTGAAATAATTTTAAATGCTTCTCGGTGTTAATATGACTCTCATAGTAGGTGAAAGTTCAGTAATCCACATGCAAACAACTCAGTAGTGAATATGTGTTGAATCCATGATGCATGTAGCATATATGGAACACGGAATTACATGGTGAGGGAATCACTGTCAATTAGATTTCTGTTGGATAGAACTCGATGTAAGACAGTTTTTCTGTGAAAACTGCCTGTTTTTCAAACTAGCATTAGAAAATAGCTGTGAACTCAGAGTAAATAATTCCAAGTGTTAATATTCCTTGAATGGTGAATGAAAGCTCGGTAATCCACATGCTCACAAATGAGTAATAACTGTTTGTCAAATCCATGATGCATATAATGTGTTGGGAGCACAGAATGTCACGGTCATGTAAACTATGTAAATTACATGTCTATCGGGTAGAACTCGATAAAAGAGCATTTGTCTGCAAAATATGCCTCACTTCCGTAACTGGCTTTTGGAAAAGACTGTGAAATCAGGGTAAATGTTTCTTGGTGTAAATATGCCCTGTATGGTGTTGAAAGTTAGGTAATCCACATGTTCTCACCTCAGTAATGAATGTTTGTCATATCCCTGATGCATGTAACAGGTTCGGAACGCGGAATATCACGGTGATGAAACTATGTAAATTAAATGTCGATTGAGTAGAACTCGCTCCAAGAGAATTTTCCTGTGAAATCTACCTCAATTTCAAAACTGGTGTTAGGAAATACTGGGAAATAAGTGTAAATTTTCTTCGGTGTTAATATGCCCATTTTGGTGATGAATGTTCATTAATCCTCGTGCTCACAACTCAGTACTGAATGTTTTTTCGAATCCATGATGCATGTAACATGTTCGGAACACAGAATATCATGGTGAGGAGACTATGTAAACTACAGTTCTAGTGGGTACAACACACTCAAAGAGTATTTTACTGAGCAATCTGCCTCATTTTTAAACTGCCGTTAGAAAAATGCTGCAAAATCAGAGTAAATGCTGTAGGTGCACATATGCCTTAAATGGTGAATGAAATTTAGGTAATCCACATGCTCACAACTCATTAAAGAATGATTGTCGAATCCATGATTCATGTAGCATGTTCAAAGCACGGAATGTCACGGTGAGTGAAACAATTTAAATAAAATGTCTAGTGGGTCAACTCACTCAAAGAAGATTTTTCTGTGCAATATGCCTCATTTTCTATACAGGAGTGAGGAAAAAGCTGCGAAATAAGAGTAAATTCTTCTAGGTGTTATTATGCCTTGTATGGTGGATGAGAGTTGGGTAATCCACATGTTCACAGCTCAGTGTTATAAGTTTTACCATTCTGTGATGAAATTAATGTGTTTGGAACACGGAATGACATGGTCAAATAAGCTATGTAAATTACATATCTGTCGGGTAGAACTCGCTAAATGACTATTTTTATGTGAAATATGCCTCATATCTGAAGCTGGCTTAAGGAAAAGCAGCGAAATCTGTGTAAATGCTTCTAGGTGACAATAGGGCTTTTATGGTGGATGCAATTTCGATAATCCACATGCTCACAACCCATTAAAGAATGTCGAATCCATCATGCATGTAGCGTGTTCGTGACACAGTATTTCATGGTGAGGGGAACTATGTAAATTCAAATTCTATTTGGTAGGACCCGCAGCAAGAGTATTTTACTGTGATAATTTCATGATTTTTAAAACTGGCTTTAGGAATAAGCTGAGAAATCAGTGTAAATATTTCTAGGTATGAAGAGGCCATGCATGGTGGATGAAAGATCGGTAATCCACATGTTCACAACTCAGTAAGTAATGTTTGTCAAATCTGTCATGCATGTAGTGTGCTCAGAATGTGGAATATCATGGTCAGGGAAACTATGTAAATTAAAATACTATTTGAAAGGACTCGCCCCAAGAGGAGTTTTCTGCGAAATCTTCATGATTTTTGAAACTGGCATTAGGAAATTTCTGCAAAATCTGGTAAAAATTTCTAGGTACAAATATGCCTTGCATGGTGGATGAAAGATCGTAATACACATACTCACATCTCAGTAATGAATGCTTGTGAAATCCTTGATGCTTGTAGAATGTTCGGAACATGGAATGTCACGGTGAGAGAAATTATGCAAATTACATTTCTATTGGGAAGAACTCGCTCCAAGAGCATTTGTCTGCCAAATCTCCCTCATTCTCCAAACTGTCATTAGGAAAAAACTGTGAAATCAGAGTAAATCTCTCTTGGTGTAAATATGACCTGTTTGGTGTTGAAAGATTGTTAATCCACATGTTCTCACCTCTGTAATGTATGTTTGTCTTATCCGTGATGCATGTAACGTGTTCGGAACATGGAATATCACGCTGAGGAATCTATATAAATTACATGCCGATTGGATAGAACTCGCTCCAAGAGAATTTTTCTGTGATATCTACCTCATTTTCGAAACTGGTGTTAGGAAAAAGCTGGGAAATCATAGAAAAGTTTTCAAGGTTATCTCTGCCATGTATGGGTAACAATGTTTAGTAATCCACATGCTCACAACTCATTCATGAATGTTTTTTCGAATCCGTGTTGCATGCAGCGTGTTTGTAACATGGATTATCACGGTGGAGGAAGAAATGTAAATTACATGTCTATTGGTTAGAACTCGCTCCAAGAGGATTTTTTTGAGAAAACTGCTTGATTTTGGAATCTGGCGTTATGAATAACCTGCGAAATGAGATTAAATATATCTGGGAATAAATATGACTTTTATGGTGGATGAAAGATCGGTAATTCATGAAAAATGATCACAACTCATTAAAAATGTTTGTCAAATCCATGATGCATGTATCGTGTTCAGATCATGGAAAGTCACGGTGAGTGAAACAATTTAAATAAAAAGTCTAGTGGATACAACACACTCAAAGAGGATTTTTCTGTGCAATATGTCTCATTTTCTAAACTGGAGTTAAGAAAATGCTGTGAAATAATTTTAAATGCTTCTCGGTGTTAATATGACTCTCATAGTAGGTGAAAGTTCAGTAATCCACATGCAAACAACTCAGTAGTGAATATGTGTTGAATCCATGATGCATGTAGCATATATGGAACACGGAATTACATGGTGAGGGAATCACTGTCAATTAGATTTCTGTTGGATAGAACTCGATGTAAGACAGTTTTTCTGTGAAAACTGCCTGTTTTTCAAACTAGCATTAGAAAATAGCTGTGAACTCAGAGTAAATAATTCCAAGTGTTAATATTCCTTGAATGGTGAATGAAAGCTCGGTAATCCACATGCTCACAAATGAGTAATAACTGTTTGTCAAATCCATGATGCATATAATGTGTTGGGAGCACAGAATGTCACGGTCATGTAAACTATGTAAATTACATGTCTATCGGGTAGAACTCGATAAAAGAGCATTTGTCTGCAAAATATGCCTCACTTCCGTAACTGGCTTTTGGAAAAGACTGTGAAATCAGGGTAAATGTTTCTTGGTGTAAATATGCCCTGTATGGTGTTGAAAGTTAGGTAATCCACATGTTCTCACCTCAGTAATGAATGTTTGTCATATCCCTGATGCATGTAACAGGTTCGGAACGCGGAATATCACGGTGATGAAACTATGTAAATTAAATGTCGATTGAGTAGAACTCGCTCCAAGAGAATTTTCCTGTGAAATCTACCTCAATTTCAAAACTGGTGTTAGGAAATACTGGGAAATAAGTGTAAATTTTCTTCGGTGTTAATATGCCCATTTTGGTGATGAATGTTCATTAATCCTCGTGCTCACAACTCAGTACTGAATGTTTTTTCGAATCCATGATGCATGTAACATGTTCGGAACACAGAATATCATGGTGAGGAGACTATGTAAACTACAGTTCTAGTGGGTACAACACACTCAAAGAGTATTTTACTGAGCAATCTGCCTCATTTTTAAACTGCCGTTAGAAAAATGCTGCAAAATCAGAGTAAATGCTGTAGGTGCACATATGCCTTAAATGGTGAATGAAATTTAGGTAATCCACATGCTCACAACTCATTAAAGAATGATTGTCGAATCCATGATTCATGTAGCATGTTCAAAGCACGGAATGTCACGGTGAGTGAAACAATTTAAATAAAATGTCTAGTGGGTCAACTCACTCAAAGAAGATTTTTCTGTGCAATATGCCTCATTTTCTATACAGGAGTGAGGAAAAAGCTGCGAAATAAGAGTAAATTCTTCTAGGTGTTATTATGCCTTGTATGGTGGATGAGAGTTGGGTAATCCACATGTTCACAGCTCAGTGTTATAAGTTTTACCATTCTGTGATGAAATTAATGTGTTTGGAACACGGAATGACATGGTCAAATAAGCTATGTAAATTACATATCTGTCGGGTAGAACTCGCTAAATGACTATTTTTATGTGAAATATGCCTCATATCTGAAGCTGGCTTAAGGAAAAGCAGCGAAATCTGTGTAAATGCTTCTAGGTGACAATAGGGCTTTTATGGTGGATGCAATTTCGATAATCCACATGCTCACAACCCATTAAAGAATGTCGAATCCATCATGCATGTAGCGTGTTCGTGACACAGTATTTCATGGTGAGGGGAACTATGTAAATTCAAATTCTATTTGGTAGGACCCGCAGCAAGAGTATTTTACTGTGATAATTTCATGATTTTTAAAACTGGCTTTAGGAATAAGCTGAGAAATCAGTGTAAATATTTCTAGGTATGAAGAGGCCATGCATGGTGGATGAAAGATCGGTAATCCACATGTTCACAACTCAGTAAGTAATGTTTGTCAAATCTGTCATGCATGTAGTGTGCTCAGAATGTGGAATATCATGGTCAGGGAAACTATGTAAATTAAAATACTATTTGAAAGGACTCGCCCCAAGAGGAGTTTTCTGCGAAATCTTCATGATTTTTGAAACTGGCATTAGGAAATTTCTGCAAAATCTGGTAAAAATTTCTAGGTACAAATATGCCTTGCATGGTGGATGAAAGATCGTAATACACATACTCACATCTCAGTAATGAATGCTTGTGAAATCCTTGATGCTTGTAGAATGTTCGGAACATGGAATGTCACGGTGAGAGAAATTATGCAAATTACATTTCTATTGGGAAGAACTCGCTCCAAGAGCATTTGTCTGCCAAATCTCCCTCATTCTCCAAACTGTCATTAGGAAAAAACTGTGAAATCAGAGTAAATCTCTCTTGGTGTAAATATGACCTGTTTGGTGTTGAAAGATTGTTAATCCACATGTTCTCACCTCTGTAATGTATGTTTGTCTTATCCGTGATGCATGTAACGTGTTCGGAACATGGAATATCACGCTGAGGAATCTATATAAATTACATGCCGATTGGATAGAACTCGCTCCAAGAGAATTTTTCTGTGATATCTACCTCATTTTCGAAACTGGTGTTAGGAAAAAGCTGGGAAATCATAGAAAAGTTTTCAAGGTTATCTCTGCCATGTATGGGTAACAATGTTTAGTAATCCACATGCTCACAACTCATTCATGAATGTTTTTTCGAATCCGTGTTGCATGCAGCGTGTTTGTAACATGGATTATCACGGTGGAGGAAGAAATGTAAATTACATGTCTATTGGTTAGAACTCGCTCCAAGAGGATTTTTTTGAGAAAACTGCTTGATTTTGGAATCTGGCGTTATGAATAACCTGCGAAATGAGATTAAATATATCTGGGAATAAATATGACTTTTATGGTGGATGAAAGATCGGTAATTCATGAAAAATGATCACAACTCATTAAAAATGTTTGTCAAATCCATGATGCATGTATCGTGTTCAGATCATGGAAAGTCACGGTGAGTGAAACAATTTAAATAAAAAGTCTAGTGGATACAACACACTCAAAGAGGATTTTTCTGTGCAATATGTCTCATTTTCTAAACTGGAGTTAAGAAAATGCTGTGAAATAATTTTAAATGCTTCTCGGTGTTAATATGACTCTCATAGTAGGTGAAAGTTCAGTAATCCACATGCAAACAACTCAGTAGTGAATATGTGTTGAATCCATGATGCATGTAGCATATATGGAACACGGAATTACATGGTGAGGGAATCACTGTCAATTAGATTTCTGTTGGAAAGAACTCGATGTAAGACAGTTTTTCTGTGAAAACTGCCTGTTTTTCAAACTAGCATTAGAAAATAGCTGGGAACTCAGAGTAAATAATTCCAAGTGTTAATATTCCTTGAATGGTGAATGAAAGATCGGTAATGCAAATGCTCACAAATCAGCAATAACTGTTTGTTGAATCCGTGATGTATGTAATGTGTTCGGAGCACAAAATGTCACGGTCAGGTAAACTATGTAAATTACATGTGTATCGGGTAGAAGTCGATAAAAGAGAATTTTTCTTCAAAATATGCCTCACTTCCGAAACTGGCTTTTGGAAAAGACTGTGAAATCTGGGTAAATGTTTCTTGGTGTAAATATGCCCTGTATTTTGTTGA
Organism: Camelus dromedarius; assembly: GCF_036321535.1. Taxonomy (NCBI): domain Eukaryota; kingdom Metazoa; phylum Chordata; class Mammalia; order Artiodactyla; family Camelidae; genus Camelus; species Camelus dromedarius. Next base: position 5,020,631 of record NW_026989731.1, read on the forward strand.
AAGTTTGGTAATCCACATGTTCTCAACTCAGTAATGAATGTTTGTAGTATCCTTGATGCATGTAACAGGTTCGGAACGCGGAATATCACGGTGAGGAAACTATGTAAATTGTCGATTGGTTAGAACTCGCTCCAAGAGAATTTTTCTGTGAAATCTACCTCAATTTCAAAACTGGTCTTAGGAAAAAGCTGGGAAATAATAGTAAAATTACTTCGGTGTTTATATGCCCAGTTTGGTGATGAATGTACATTAAACCTCGTGCTCACAACTCAGTAATTAATGTTTTTTCGAATCCATGATGCATGTAACGTGTTCGGAACACAGAATATCATGGTGTGGAGACTATGTAAACTACAGGTCTAGTGGGTACAACACGCTCAAAGAGTATTTTACTGAGCAATCTGCCTCATTTTTAAACTGCCGTTAGAAAAATGCTGCAAAATCAGAGTAAATGCTGTAGGTGCACATATGCCATAAATGGTGAATGAAATTTAGGGAATCCACATGCAAACAACTCATTAAAATATGATTATCGAATCCATGATTCATGTAGCATGTTCAGCGCATGGAATGTCACGGTGAGTGAAACAATTTAAATAAAATGTCTAGTGGATCAACTCACTCAAAGAGGGTTTTTCTGCGATATAAGCCTCATTTTCTATACTGGAGTGAGTAAATAGCTGTGAAATAAGAGTAAATGCTTCTAGGTGTTAATATGCCTTGTACGGTGGATGATAGTTGGATAATCCACATGCTCACAACTCAGTAATGAAAGATTTTCCAATACGTGATGAATTTAATGTGTTTGGAACACGGAATGTCATGGTCAAGTAAGCTATGTAAATTTCATATCTGTCGGGTAGGACTCGCTAAATGACCATTTTTATGTGAAATAGGCCTCATATCCGAAAATCGCTTAAGGAAAAGCAGCGAAATCTGTGTAAATGCTTCTAGGTGACAATAGGAGTATTATGGTGGATGAAATATCGATAATCCACATGCTCACAACTCATTAAAGAATTTTTGTCGAATCCATCATGCATGTAGAGTGTTCGTAACACAGTATTTCATGGTGAGGGAAACTATGTAAATTAAAACTCTATTTCGTAAGACTCGCAGCAAGAGAATTTTTCTGTGATAATTTCATGATTTTTAAAACTGGCTTTAGGAATAAGCTGAGAAATCAGTGTAAATATTTCTAGGTATGAAGAGGCCATGCATGGTGGATGAAAGATCGGTAATCCACATGCTCACAACTCAGTAAGAAATGTTTGTCAAATCCGTCATGCATGTAGTGTGCTCGCAACATGGATTATCATGGTGAGGGAAACTATGTAAATTAAAATACTATTTGAACGGAGTCGCCTCAAGAGAATTTTTCTATGAAATCATGATTTTTGAAACTGGCATTAGGAAATTTCTGCAAAATCTGGTAAAAATTTCTAGGTATAAATATGCCTAGCATGGTGGATGAAAGATCGCAATACACATACTCACATCTCAGTAATGAATGCTTGTGAAATCCTTGATGTTTGTAGAATGTTCAGAACATGGAAGGTCACGGTGAGGGAAATTATGTAAATTACATTTCTATTGGGTAGAACTCGCTCCAAGAGCATTTGTCTGAGAAATTTCCATCATTCTCCAAACTGTCATTAGGAAAAAACAGTGAATTCGGAGTAAATGTTTCTTTGTGTAAATATGTCCTATTTGGTGTTGAAAGATTTTTAATCCACATGTTCTCACCTCTGTAATGCATGTTTGTCTTATCCGTGATGCATGTAACGTGTTCAGAACATGGAATATCACGCTGAGGAATCTATATAAATTATATGCCGATTGGATAGAACTCGCTCCAAGAGAATTTTTCTGTGATATCTACCTCATTTTCGAAACTGGTGTTAGGAAAAAACTGGGAAATCATAGAAAAGTTTTCTAGGTTAACTCTGCCATGTATGGGTAACAATGTTTAGTAATCCACATGCTCACAACTCATTCATGAATGTTTTTTCAAATCCGTGTTGCATGTAGCATGTTCGTAACACGGAATGTCACGGTGAAGGAAGAAATGTAAATTACATGTCTATTGGTTAGAACTCGCTTCAAGAGGATTTTTTTGAGAAAACTGCCTGATTTTGGAATCTGGTGTTATGAATAAGCTGTGAACAGTTTATAAATATATCTAGGATTAAATATGCCTTGTATGGCGGATGAAAGTTCGGTAATTCATGAAAAATACTCACAACTCATTAAAAACATTTGTCAAATCCGTGATGCATCTATCGTGTTCAGAACATGGAAAGTCACGTTGAGTGAAACAATTTAAATAAAATTTCTAGTGAATAAAACACACTCAAAGAGGATTTTTTTGTGCAATATGCCTCATTTTCTAAACTGGAGTTAAGAAAATGCTGTGAAATAAGATTAAATGCTTCTTGGTGTTAATATGCCTTTCATAGTAGGTGAAAGTTCAGTAATCCACATGCAAACAACTCAGTAGTGAATATGTGTTGAATCCGTGATGCATGTAGCATATATGGAACACGGAATTACACGGTACGGGAATCTCTGTCAATTAGATTTCTGTTGGATAGTACACGATGTAAGACAGTTTTTCTGTGAAAACTGCCTGTTTTTCAAAACTGGCATTAGAAAAAAGCTGTGAACTCAGAGTAAATAATTCTAAGTGTTAATATTCCTTGAATGGTGAATGAAATCTCGGTAATCCACATGCTCACAAATGAGTAATAACTGTTTGTCAAATCCATGATGCATGTAATGTGTTCATAGCACAGTATGTCACAGTCAGGTAAACTATGTTAATTACATGTCTATCGGGTAGAACTCGATAAAAGAGCATTTTCTGCAAAATATGCCTCACTTCCGTAACTGGCTTCTGGAAAAGACTGTGAAATCAGGGTAAATGTTTCTTGGTGTAAATATGCCCTGTATGATGTTGAAAGTTTGGTAATCCACATGTTCTCACCTCAGTAATGAATGTTTGTCGTATCCCTGATGCATGTAACAGGTTCGGAACGTGGAATATCACGGTGAGGAAACTATGTAAATTAAATGTCGATTGGGAAGAACTCGCTTCAAGAGAATTTTTCTGTGAAATCTACCTCAATTTCAAAACTGGTGTTAGGATAAAGCTGGGAAATAAGAGTAAAATTCCTTCGGTGTCAATATGCCCATTTTGGTGATGAATGTTCATTAATCTTCCTGCTCACAACTCAGTAATGAATGTTTTTTCGAAACCCTGATGCATGTAACATGTTCGGAACACAGAATATCATGGTGAAGAGACTATGTAAACTAGATGTCTAGTGGGTACATCAATTTCAAAGTGTACTTTAATGAGCCATCTGCCTCATTTTTAAACTGGCATTAGAAAAACTAGCAAAATCAGAGTAAATTCTGTAGGTGCACATATGCCTTTAATGGTGAATGAGATTTCGGTAATCCACATGCTCACAACTCAGTAATGAATGTTTTTCAAGTCTGTGATGCAATTAATGTGTTTGGAAGATGGAATGACACGGTCAGGTAAGCTATGGAAATTACATATCTGTCGGGTAGACCCAGCTATAAGACCATTTATCTGTGAAAAATACCTCATATCCAAAACTGGCGTTATTAAAAGCTGCAAAATCTGAGTAAATGCTTCTAGGTGACAATATGCCTTTTATGGTGGATGAAAGTTCGGTACTCCACATGCTCACAACTCATTAAAGAATGTTTGTGCAATCCATCATGTATGTAGCGTGTTCGAAACACAGAATATCATGGTTAGGGAAACTGTGTAAATTAAATTTCTATTTGGTAGAACTCGCACCAAGAGGATTTTACTGCAAAAACTTCATGATTTCTGAAACAGGCGTTATGAAAAACCTGCGAAAAATGAGAAAGTATTTCTAGGAATAAATATGCCATTCATGGTGAATGAAAGTTTGTAATACACATGCTCACATCTCAGTAATGAATTTTTGTCGAATCCGGGATGCTTGTATTGTGTTGGGAACACGGATGTCACGTTCTGGAAAACAATGTAATTTACATGTCTCGTGTGTAGAACACACTCAAAGAGAATTTTTCAGCACAATCTTTCTCATTTTCTAACCTGGCGATAAGAATAAGCTGCAAAATCAAGGTAAATAATTCTATGTGTAAGGATTCCTTTTATGGTGAATGAAAGTTCGGTAATCCACATGCTCACAGCTCAGTAACCATTGTTTGTCGAATCCGTAATGCGTGTAGCATTTTCGGAACACCGAATGTCACGGTGAGGGAAAGAATTTATATTACATGTCTATTGGGTAGAACTCGCTCCAAGAGTATTTTCCTATGAAAACTGCCTGTTTTCCGAATCTGACATTGGGGAAAATCTGCGCACACAGACTAAGTGTTTCTAGGTGTAAAATGCCTTGTATGGTGGATGAAAGTTCTCTAATCCACATTCTCAGAACTCAGTAATGATTGTTTGTCGAATCCGTGATACATAAAGCCTGTTCTGAACACGGAACGTCATGGTGAGTGAAGCTGTGTAAATTACATGTCTATTGGTTATAAATCGCTCCAAGAGGATTTTTCTGTGTATCTACCTCATTTTCGGTTGTGGCATTAGGAAAAACCTGCGAAAACAGAGTAAGTGTTTCTATGTGTAAATATGCCTTCTATGGTGGATGAAAGTTCAGTAATCCACATGTTCACAACTCAGAAATAAATGTTTGACGAATCCGTCATGCATGTAGTGTGTTCAGAACACGGATATTCACGGTGAGGGCAACTATGTAAATTACACGTCTATTGTGTATAACTTCCTCCACAAGGATATTTCTGTGGAAACTGCCTGATTTTTGATACTGGCATTAGAAAAAAGATGCGAACTCAAAATAAATATTTCTAGGTGTTTATATGCCTTGAATGGTGATTGAAAGTTCGGTTATCCACATGCTCACAACTCAGTAATGAATGTTTTTCGAATCCGTGTTGTATTTAACGTGATCGGAAGACGGAATGACACAATCAGTTAAGCTATGTAAATTACATATCTATAGGGAAGAGCTCCCTACAAGAGCATTTTTCCGCGAAATATGCCTCATTTCCGAAACTGATGTTAGGAAAAGCTGCGAAATCTGAGTAAATGCTTCTAGGTGACAATATGCCTTTTATGGTGGATGAAAGATCGGTAATCCTCATGCTCACAACTCAGTAAGTAATGTTTGTCAAATCCGTCATGCATGTAGCGTGCTCGGAACACGGAATATCATGGTGAGTGAAACCATGTAAATTAAAATACTATTTGAACGGACTCGCCCCAAGAGAATATTTCTGCGCAATCTTCATGATTTTTGAAACTGGCGTTAGGAAATTTCTGCGAAATCTGGTAAAAATTTCTAGGTATAAATATGCCTTGCATGGTGGATGAAAGATCGCAATACACATACTAACATCTCAGTAGTGAATGCTTGTGAAATCATTGATGCTTGTAGAATGTTCGGAACACGGAATGTCTCGGTGATTGAAATTATGTGAGTTACATTTCTATTGGGTAGAATTTGCTCCAAGAGCATTTGTGTGTGAAATCTCCCTCATTTTCGAAACTGTCTTTAGGAAAATACTGTGAACTCAGAGTAAATGTTTCTTGGTGTAAATATGCCCTGTATGGTGTTGAAAGTTTGTTAATCCACATGTTCTCACCTCTGTAATGCATGTTTTTCGTATCCGCGATGCATGTTACATGTTCGGAACACGGAATATCACGCTGAGGAAATGATGTAAATTACATGCCGATTGGGTAGAACTCGCTCCAGGAGAAGTTTTCTGTGATATCTACCTCATTTTCGAAACTGGTGTTAGGAAAAAGCTGGGAAATCAGAGAAAAGTTTTCTAGGTGTAACTCTGCCATGTATGGGGATGAAAGTTCAGTAATCCACATGCTCACAACACAGTCATGAATGTTTTTTCGAATCCGTTTTTCCATGTAGTGTGTTCGTAACACGGAATGTCACGGTGGAGGAAGAAAAGTAAATTACATGTCTATTGGTTAGAATTCGCTCCAAGAGGAATTTTTTGAGAAAACTGCCTGATTTTGGAATCCGGGTTTATGAATAACCTGCAAACTGAGAATAAATATATCTAGTTGTTAATATGCCTTGTATGGAAGATGAAAGTTCGGTAATTCATGAAAAATGCTCACAACTCATTAAAAATGTTTGTCGAATCCGTGATGCACTTATCGTGTTCAGAACATGGAAAGTCACGGTGAGTGAAACTATTTAAATAAAAGTTCTAGTGGATACAACACACTCAAAGAGGATTTTTCTGCGCAATATGCCTCATTTTCTAAACTGGAGTTAAGAAAATGCTGCGAAATAATATTAAATGCATCTCGGTGTAAATATGCCTTTCATACTAGGTGAAAGTTCAGTAATCCACATGCTCACAACTCATTAAAGAATGTTTGTGCAATCCGTCATGTATGTAGTGTGTTCGAAACACAGAATATCATGGTTAGGGAAACTGTGTAAATTAAATTTCTATTTGGTAGAACTCGCACCAAGAGGATTTTACTGCAAAAACTTCATGATTTCTGAAACAGGCGTTATGAAAAACCTGTGAAAAATGAGAAAATATTTCTAGGAATAAATATGCCATTCATGGTGAATGAAAGTTTGTAATACACATGCTCACATCTCAGTAATCAATTTTTGTCGAATCCTTGATGCTTGTATTGTGTTGGGAACACGGATGTCACGTTCTGGAAAACAATGTAATTTACATGTCTCGTGTGGAACACACTCAAAGAGAATTTTTCAGCACAATCTTTCTCATTTTCTAACCCGGCGATAAGAATAAGCTGCAAAATCAAGGTAAATAATTCTATGTGTAAGGATTCCTTTTATGGTGAATGAAAGTTCGGTAATCCACATGCTCACAGCTCAGTAACCATTGTTTGTCGAATCCGTAATGCGTGTAGCATTTTCGGAACACCGAATGTCACGGTGAGGGAAAGAAATTATATTACATGTCTATTGGGTAGAACTCGCTCCAAGAGTATTTTTCTATGAAAACTGCCTGATTTTCGAATCTGACATTAGGGAAAATCTGCGCACACAGACTAAGTGTTTCTAGGTGTAAAATGCCTTGTATGGTGGATGAAAGTTCTCTAATCCACATTCTCAGAACTCAGTAATGATTGTTTGTCGAATCCGTGATACATAAAGCCTGTTCTGAACACGGAACTTCATGGTGAGGGAAACTGTGTAAATTACATGTCTATTGGTTATAAATCGCTCCAAGAGGATTTTTATGTGAAATCTACCGCATTTTCGGATGTGACATTAGGAAAAACCTGCGAAAACAGAGTAAGTGTTTCTATGTGTAAATATGCCTTCTATGGTGGATGAAAGTTCAGTAATCCACATGTTCACAACTCAGAAATAAATGTTTGACGAATCCGTCATGCATGTAGTGTGTTCAGAACACGGATATTCACGGTGAGGGCAACTATGTTAATTACAAGTCTATTGTGTATAACTTCCTCCACAAGGATATTTCTGTGGAAACTGCCTGATTTTTGATACTGGCATTAGAAAAAATATGCGAACTCAAAATAAATATTTCTAGGTGTTTATATGCCTTGAATGGAGATTGAAAGTTCGGTTATCCACATGCTCACAACTCAGTAAAGAATGTTTTTCGAATCCGTGTTGTATTTAACGTGATCGGAAGACGGAATGACACAATCAGTTAAGCTATGTAAATTACATATCTATAGGGAAGAGCTCCCTACAAGAGCATTTTTCCGCGAAAAATGCCTCATTTACGAAACTGATGTTAGGAAAGTCTGCGAAATCTGAGTAAATGCTTCTAGGTGACAATATGCCTTTTATGGTGGATGAAAGATCGGTAATCCTCATGCTCACAACTCAGTAAGTAATGTTTGTCAAATCCGTCATGCATGTAGCGTGCTCGGAACACGGAATATCATGGTGAGTGAAACCATGTAAATTAAAATACTATTTGAACGGACTCGCCCCAAGAGAATATTTCTGCGCAATCTTCATGATTTTTGAAACTGGCGTTAGGAAATTTCTGCGAAATCTGGTAAAAATTTCTAGGTATAAATATGCCTTGCATGGTGGATGAAAGATCGCAATACACATACTCACATCTCAGTAGTGAATGCTTGTGAAATCATTGATGCTTGTAGAATGTTCGGAACACGGAATGTCTCGGTGATTGAAATTATGTGAGTTACATTTCTATTGGGTAGATCTCGCTCCAAGAGCATTTGTGTGTGAAATCTCCCTCATTTTCGAAACTGTCTTTAGGAAAATACTGTGAACTCAGAGTAAATGTTTCTTGGTGTAAATATGCCCTGTATGGTGTTGAAAGTTTGTTAATCCACATGTTCTCACCTCTGTAATGCATGTTTTTCGTATCCGCGATGCATGTTACATGTTCGGAACACGGAATATCACGCTGAGGAAATGATGTAAATTACATGCCGATTGGGTAGAACTCGCTCCAGGAGAAGTTTTCTGTGATATCTACCTCATTTTCGAAACTGGTGTTAGGAAAAAGCTGGGAAATCAGAGAAAAGTTTTCTAGGTGTAACTCTGCCATGTATGGGGATGAAAGTTCAGTAATCCACATGCTCACAACACAGTCATGAATGTTTTTTCGAATCCGTGTTACATGTAGTGTGTTCGTAACACGGAATGTCACGGTGGAGGAAGAAAAGTAAATTACATGTCTATTGGTTAGAATTCGCTCCAAGAGGAATTTTTTGAGAAAACTGCCTGATTTTGGAATCCGGGTTTATGAATAACCTGCAAACTGAGAATAAATATATCTAGTTGTTAATATGCCTTGTATGGAAGATGAAAGTTCGGTAATTCATGAAAAATGCTCACAACTCATTAAAAATGTTTGTCGAATCCGTGATGCACTTATCGTGTTCAGAACATGGAAAGTCACGGTGAGTGAAACAATTTAAATAAAAGTTCTAGTGGATACAACACACTCAAAGAGGATTTTTCTGCGCAATATGCCTCATTTTCTAAACTGGAGTTAAGAAAATGCTGCGAAATAATATTAAATGCATCTCGGTGTAAATATGCCTTTCATACTAGGTGAAAGTTCAGTAATCCACATGCTCACAACTCATTAAAGAATGTTTGTGCAATCCGTCATGTATGTAGTGTGTTCGAAACACAGAATATCATGGTTAGGGAAACTGTGTAAATTAAATTTCTATTTGGTAGAACTCGCACCAAGAGGATTTTACTGCAAAAACTTCATGATTTCTGAAACAGGCGTTATGAAAAACCTGTGAAAAATGAGAAAATATTTCTAGGAATAAATATGCCATTCATGGTGAATGAAAGTTTGTAATACACATGCTCACATCTCAGTAATCAATTTTTGTCGAATCCTTGATGCTTGTATTGTGTTGGGAACACGGATGTCACGTTCTGGAAAACAATGTAATTTACATGTCTCGTGTGGAACACACTCAAAGAGAATTTTTCAGCACAATCTTTCTCATTTTCTAACCCGGCGATAAGAATAAGCTGCAAAATCAAGGTAAATAATTCTATGTGTAAGGATTCCTTTTATGGTGAATGAAAGTTCGGTAATCCACATGCTCACAGCTCAGTAACCATTGTTTGTCGAATCCGTAATGCGTGTAGCATTTTCGGAACACCGAATGTCACGGTGAGGGAAAGAAATTATATTACATGTCTATTGGGTAGAACTCGCTCCAAGAGTATTTTTCTATGAAAACTGCCTGATTTTCGAATCTGACATTAGGGAAAATCTGCGCACACAGACTAAGTGTTTCTAGGTGTAAAATGCCTTGTATGGTGGATGAAAGTTCTCTAATCCACATTCTCAGAACTCAGTAATGATTGTTTGTCGAATCCGTGATACATAAAGCCTGTTCTGAACACGGAACGTCATGGTGAGGGAAACTGTGTAAATTACATGTCTATTGGTTATAAATCGCTCCAAGAGGATTTTTATGTGAAATCTACCGCATTTTCGGATGTGACATTAGGAAAAACCTGCGAAAACAGAGTAAGTGTTTCTATGTGTAAATATGCCTTCTATGGTGGATGAAAGTTCAGTAATCCACATGTTCACAACTCAGAAATAAATGTTTGACGAATCCGTCATGCATGTAGTGTGTTCAGAACACGGATATTCACGGTGAGGGCAACTATGTTAATTACAAGTCTATTGTGTATAACTTCCTCCACAAGGATATTTCTGTGGAAACTGCCTGATTTTTGATACTGGCATTAGAAAAAATATGCGAACTCAAAATAAATATTTCTAGGTGTTTATATGCCTTGAATGGAGATTGAAAGTTCGGTTATCCACATGCTCACAACTCAGTAAAGAATGTTTTTCGAATCCGTGTTGTATTTAACGTGATCGGAAGACGGAATGACACAATCAGTTAAGCTATGTAAATTACATATCTATAGGGAAGAGCTCCCTACAAGAGCATTTTTCCGCGAAAAATGCCTCATTTACGAAACTGATGTTAGGAAAGTCTGCGAAATCTGAGTAAATGCTTCTAGGTGACAATATGCCTTTTATGGTGGATGAAAGATCGGTAATCCTCATGCTCACAACTCAGTAAGTAATGTTTGTCAAATCCGTCATGCATGTAGCGTGCTCGGAACACGGAATATCATGGTGAGTGAAACCATGTAAATTAAAATACTATTTGAACGGACTCGCCCCAAGAGAATATTTCTGCGCAATCTTCATGATATTTGAAACTGGCGTTAGGAAATTTCTGCGAAATCTGGTAAAAATTTCTAGGTATAAATATGCCTTGCATGGTGGATGAAAGATCGCAATACACATACTCACATCTCAGTAGTGAATGCTTGTGAAATCCTTGATGCTTGTAGAATGTTCGGAACACGGAATGTCTCGGTGTTTGAAATTATGTGAGTTATATTTCTATTGTGTAGATCTCGCTCCAAGAGCATTTGTGTGTGAAATCTCCCTCATTTTCGAAACTGTCTTTAGGAAAATACTGTGAACTCAGAGTAAATGTTTCTTTGTGTAAATATGCCCTGTATGGTGTTGAAAGTTTGTTAATCCACATGTTCTCACCTCTGTAATGCATGTTTTTCGTATCCGCGATGCATGTGACATGTTCGGAACACGGAATATCACGCTGAGGAAATGATGTAAATTACATGCCGATTGGGTAGAACTCGCTCCAAGAGAAGTTTTCTGTGATATCTACCTCATTTTCGAAACTGGTGTTAGGAAAAAGCTGGGAAATCAGAGAAAACTTTTCTAGGTGTAACTCTGCCATGTATGGGGATGAAAGTTCAGTAATCCACATGCTCACAACACAGTCATGAATGTTTTTTCGAATCCGTGTTACATGTAGTGTGTTCGTAACACGGAATGTCACGGTGGAGGCAGAAAAGTAAATTACATGTCTATTGGTTAGAATTCGCTCCAAGAGGAATTTTTTGAGAAAACTGCCTGATTTTGGAATCCGGGTTTATGAATAACCTGCAAACTGAGAATAAATATATCTAGTTTTTAATATGCCTTGTATGGAAGATGAAAGTTCGGTAATTCATGAAAAATGCTCACAACTCATTAGAAATGTTTGTCGAATCCATGATGCATGTATTGTGTTCAGAACGTGGAATGTCACGGTGAGTGAAACAATTTAAATAAAAGTTCTAGTGGATACAACACACTCAAAGAGGATTTTTCTGCGCAATATGCCTCATTTTCTAAACTGGAGTTAAGAAAATGCTGCGAAATAATATTTAATCCTTCTCAGTGTAAATATGCCTTACATACTCGGTGAAATTTCAGTAATCCACATGCTGACAACTCATTAGTGAATATGTGTCGAAACCGTGATGCATGTAGCATATACTGAACATGCAATTGCATGGTGAGGGAATCTCTGTCAATTACATTTCTGTTGGATAGAACTCGATGTAAGACGGTTTTTCTGTGAAAACTGCCTGTATTTCAAAAATGGCATAAGAAAATAGCTGGGAACTCAGAGTAAATAATTCCAAGTGTTAATATTCCTTGAATGGTGAATGAAAGCTCGGTAATCCACATGCTCACAAATCAGTAATAACTGTTTGTCAAATCCGTGTTTAATGTAAAGTGTTCGGAGCACAGAATATCACGGTCAGGTAAACTATGTAAATTACATGTCTATCGGGTAGAAGTCAATAAAAGAGCATTTTTCTGCAAAATATTCCTCATTTCCTAATCTGGCTATTGGAAAATTCTGTGAAATCAGAGTAAATGTATCTTGGTGTAAATATGCTCTGCATGGTGTTGAATATTTGGTAATCCACATGTTCTCACCTCAGTAATGAATGTTTTTCTTATCCTTGATGCATGAAACAGGTTCGGAACGTGGAATATCACGGTGAGGAAACTATGTAAATTAAATGTCGATTGGGAAGAACTCGCTCCAAGAGAATTTTTCGGAGAAATCTACCTCAATTTCAAAACTGGTGTTAGGATAAAGCTGGGAAATAAGAGTAAAATTACTTCGGTTTCAATATGCCCATTTTGGTGATGAATGTTCATTAATCCTCGTGCTCACAACTCAGTAATGAATGTTTTTTCGAAACCCTGATGCATGTAACATGTTCGGAACACAGAATATCATATTGAAGAGACTATTTAAACTAGATGTCTAGTGGGTACATCAATTTCAAAGTGTACTTTACTGAGCCATCTGCCTCATTTTTAAACTGGCATTAGAAAAACTTGCAAAATCAGAGTAAATTCTGTAGGTGCACATATGCCTTTAATGGTGAATGAAATTTAGGGAATCCACATGCAAACAACTCATTAAAATATGATTATCGAATCCATGATTCATGTAGCATGTTCAGCGCATGGAATGTCACGGTGAGTGAAACAATTTAAATAAAATGTCTAGTGGATCAACTCACTCAAAGAGGGTTTTTCTGCTATATAAGCCTCATTTTCTATACTGGAGTGAGTAAATAGCTGTGAAATAAGAGTAAATGCTTCTAGGTGTTAATATGCCTTGTACGGTGGATGATAGTTGGATAATCCACATGCTCACAACTCAGTAATGAAAGATTTTCCAATCCGTGATGAATTTAATGTGTTTGGAACACGGAATATCATGGTCAAGTAAGCTATGTAAATTACATATCTGTCGGGTAGAACTCGCTAAATGACCATTTTTATGTGAAATAGGCCTCATATCCGAAAATCGCTTAAGGAAAAGCAGCGAAATCTGTGTAAATGCTTCTAGGTGACAATAGGAGTATTATGGTGGATGAAATATCGATAATCCACATGCTCACAACTCATTAAAGAATGTTTGTCGAATCCATCATGCATGTAGAGTGTTCGTAACACAGTATTTCATGGTGAGGGAAACTATGTAAATTAAAACTCTATTTCGTAAGACTCGCAGCAACTGAATTTTTCTGTGATAATTTCATGATTTTTAAAACTGGCTTTAGGAATAACTGAGAAATAAGTGTAAATATTTCTAGGTATGAAAAGGCCATGCATGGTGGATGAAAGATCGGTAATCCACATGCTCACAACTCAGTAAGTAATGTTTGTCAAATCCGTCATGAATGTAGTGTGCTCGGAACATGGATTATCATGGTGAGGGAAACTATGTAAATTAAAATACTATTTGAACGGAGTCGCCTCAAGAGAATTTTTCTATGAAATCATGATTTTTGAAACTGGCATTAGGAAATTTCTGCGGAACCTGGTAAAAATTTCTAGGTATAAATATGCCTAGCATGGTGGATGAAAGATCGCAATACACATACTCACATCTCAGTAATGAATGCTTGTGAAATCCTTGATGTTTGTAGAATGTTCGGAACATGGAAGGTCACGGTGAGGGAAATTATGTAAATTACATTTCTATTGGGTAGAACTCGCTCCAAGAGCATTTGTCTGAGAAATCTCCCTCATTTTTGAAACTGTCATTAGGAAAAACCTGTGAACTCGGAGTAAATGTTTCTTTGTGTAAATATGTCCCATTTGGTGTTGAAAGATTTTTAATCCACATGTTCTCACCTCTGTAATGCATGTTTGTCTTACCCGTAATGCATGTAACGTGTTCAGAACATGGAATATCACGCTGAGGAATCTATATAAATTATATGCCGATTGGATAGAACTCGCTCCAAGAGAATTTTTCTGTGATATCTACCTCATTTTCGAAACTGGTGTTAGGAAAAAACTGGGAAATCATAGAAAAGTTTTCTAGGTTAACTCTGCCATGTATGGGGAAGAATGTTCAGTAATCCACATGCTCACAACTCAGTCATGAATGTTTTTTCGAATCCGTGTTGCATGTAGCGTGTTCGTAACACGGAATGTCACGGTGAAGGAAGAAATGTAAATTACATGTCTATTGGTTAGAACTCGCGTCAAGAGGATTTTTTTGAGAAAACTGCCTGATTTTGGAATCTGGTGTTATGAATAACCTGCGAACAGGTTATAAATATATCTAGGAGTAAATATGCCTTGTATGGCGGATGAAAGTTCGGTAATTCATGAAAAATACTCACAACTCATTAAAAACATTTGTCAAATCCGTGATGCATCTATCGTGTTCAGAACATGGAAAGTCACGTTGAGTGAAACAATTTAAATAAAATTTCTAGTGGATAAAACACACTCAAAGAGGATTTTTCTGTGCAATATGCCTCATTTTCTAAACTGGAGTTAAGAAAATGCTGTGAAATAAAATTAAATGCTTCTTGGTGTTAATATGCCTGTCACAGTAGGTGAAAGTTCAGTAATCCACATGCAAACAACTCAGTAGTGAATATGTGTTGAATCCGTGATGCATGTAGCATATATGGAACACGGAATTACACGGTGAGGGAATCTCTGTCAATTAGATTTCTGTTGGATAGTACACGATGTAAGACAGTTTTTCTGTGAAAACTGCCTGTTTTTCAAAACTGGCATTAGAAAAAAGCTGTGAACTCAGAGTAAATAATTCTAAGTGTTAATATTCCTTGAATGGTGAATGAAAGCTCGGTAATCCACATGCTCACAAATGAGTAATAACTGTTTGTCGAATCCATGATGCATGTAATGTGTTCGGAGCACAGAATGTCACGGTCAGGAAAACTATGTTAATTACATGTCTATCGGGTAGAACTCGATAAAAGAGCATTTTCTGCAAAATATGCCTCACTTCCGTAACTGGCTTCTGGAAAAGACTGTGAAATCAGGGTAAATGTTTCTTGGTGTAAATATGCCCTGTATGATGTTGAAAGTTTGGTAATCCACATGTTCTCACCTCAGTAATGAATGTTTGTCGTATCCCTGATGCATGTAACAGGTTCGGAATGTGGAATATCACGGTGAGGAAACTATGTAAATTAAATGTCGATTGGGTAGAACTCGCTCCAAGAGAATTTTCCTGTGAAATCTTCCTCAATTTCAAAACTGGTGTTAGTAAATACTGGGAAATAAGAGTAACCTTTCTTCGGTGTTAATATGCCCATTTTGATGATGAATGTTCATCAATCCTCGTGCTCACAACTCAGTAATGAATGTTTTTTCGAATCCATGATGCATGTAACGTGTTCGGAACACAGAATATCATGGTGAGGAGACTATGTAAACTACAGGTCTAGTGGGTACAAGACACTCAAAGAGTATTTTACTGAGCAATCTGCCTCATTTTTAAACTGCCGTTAGAAAAATGCTGCAAAATCAGAGTAAATGCTCTAGGTGCACATATGCCTTAAATGGTGAATGAAATTTAGGTAATCCACATGCTCACAACTCATTAAAGAATGATTGTCGAATCAATGGTTCATGTAGCATGTTCAAAGCACGGAATGTCACGGTGAGTGAAACAATTTAAATAAAATGTCTAGTGGGTCAACTCACTCAAAGAAGATTTTTCTGCGCAATATGCCTCATTTTCTATACTGGAGTGAGGAAAAAGCTGCGAAATAAGAGTAAATGCTTCTAGGTGTTAATATGCCTTGTATGGTGGATGAGAGTTGGGTAATCCACACGTTCACAGCTCAGTAATATAAGTTTTACCATTCTGTGATGAAATTAATGTGTTTGGAAGACGGAATGACATGGTCAAATAAGCTATGTAAATTACATATCTGTCAGATAGAACTCGCTAAATGACCATTTTTATGTGAAATATGCCTCATATCAGAAACTGGCTTAAGGAAAAGCAGCGAAATTTGTGTAAATTCTTCTAGGTGACAATAGGACTTTTATGGTGAATGAAAATTCGATAATCCACATGCTCACAACTCATTAAAGAATGTCGAATCCATCATGCATGTAGCGTGTTCGTGACACAGTATTTCATGGTGAGGGAAACTATGTAAATTAAAATTCTATTTGGTAGGACTCACAGCAAGAGTATTTTACTGTGATAATTTCATGATTTTTAAAACTGGCTTTAGGAATAAGCTGAGAAATCAGTGTAAATATTTCTAGGTATGAAGAGGCCATGCATGTTGGATGAAAATCGGTAATCCACATGTTCACAACTCAGTAAGTAATGTTTGTCAAATCCGTCATGCATGTAGTGTGCTCGGAACATGGAATATCATGGTGAGGGAAACTATGTAAATTAAAATACTATTTGAACGTTGTCACCTCAAGAGAATTTTTCTATGAAATCATGATTTTTGAAACTGGCGTTAGGAAATTTCTGCGAAACCTGGTAAAAATTTCTAGGTATAAATATGCCTAGCATGGTGGATGAAACATCGCAATACACATACTCACATCTCAGTAATGAATGCTTGTGAAATCCTTGATGCTTGTAGAATGTTCGGAACATGGAATGTCACGGTGAGGGAAATTATTTAAATTACATTTCTATTGGGTAGAACTCGCTCCAAGAGCATTTGTCTGTGAAATCTCCCTCATTTTTGAAACTGTCATTAGGAAAAACCTGTGAACTCGGAGTAAATGTTTCTTGGTGTAAATATGCCTTGTATGGTGTGGAAAGTTTGTTAATCCACATGTTCTCACCTCTGTAATGCATGTTTGTCGTATCCGTGATGCATGTAACGTGTTCGGAACATGTAATTTCACGCTGAGTTATCTATGTATATTACATGTCGATTGGGTAGAACTCGCTCCAAGGGAATTTTTCTGTGATATCTACCTCATTTTCGAAACTGGTGTTAGGAAAAAGTTGGCAAATCAGAGAAAAATTTTCTAGGTGTAACTCTGCCATGTATGGGGATGAAAGTTCAGTAATCCACATGCTCACAACTCAGTCATGAATGTTTTTTCGAATCCGTGTTGCATGTAGCGTGTTCGTAACACGGAGTGTCACGGTGAAGGAAGAAATGTATATTACATGTCTATTGGTTAGAACTCACTCTAAGAGAATTTTTTTGAGAAAACTGCCTGATTTTGGAATCTGGTGTTATGAATAACCTGCGAACAGGTTATAAATATATCTAGGAGTAAATATGCCTTGTATGGCGGATGAAAGTTCGGTAATTCATGAAAAATACTCACAACTCATTAAAAACATTTGTCAAATCCGTGATGCATCTATCGGGTTCAGAACATGGAAAGTCACGTTGAGTGAAACAATTTAAATAAAATTTCTAGTGGATAAAACATACTCAAAGAGGATTTTTCTGTGCAATATGCCTCATTTTCTAAACTGGAGTTAAGAAAATGCTGTGAAATAAAATTAAATGCTTCTCGGTGTTAATATGCCTGTCACAGTAGGTGAAAGTTCAGTAATCCACATGCAAACAACTCAGTAGTGAATATGTGTTGAATCCGTGATGCATGTAGCATATATGGAACACGGAATTACACGGTGAGGGAATCTCTGTCAATTAGATTTCTGTTGGATAGTACTCGATGTAAGACAGTTTTTCTGTGAAAACTGCCTGTTTTTCAAACCTGGCATTAGAAAAAAGCTGTGAACTCAGAGTAAATAATTCTAAGTGTTAATATTCCTTGAATGGTGAATGAAAGCTCGGTAATCCACATGCTCACAAATGAGTAATAACTGTTTGTCGAATCCATGATGCATGTAATGTGTTCGGAGCACAGAATGTCATGGTCAGGTAAACTATGTTAATTACATGTCTATCGGGTAGAACTCGATAAAAGAGCATTTTCTGCAAAGTATGCCTCACTTCCGTAGCTGGCTTCTGGAAAAGACTGTGAAATCAGGGTAAATGTTTCTTGGTGTAAATATGCCCTGTATGATGTTGAAAGTTTGGTAATCCACATGTTCTCACCTCAGTAATGAATGTTTGTCGTATCCCTGATGCATGTAACAGGTTCGGAATGTGGAATATCACGGTGAGGAAACTATGTAAATTAAATGTCGATTGGGTAGAACTCGCTCCAAGAGAATTTTCCTGTGAAATCTTCCTCAATTTCAAAACTGGTGTTAGGAAATACTGGGAAATAAGAGTAACCTTTCTTCGGTGTTAATATGCCCATTTTGGTGATGAATGTTCATCAATCCTCGTGCTCACAACTCAGTAATGAATGTTTTTTCGAATCCATGATGCATGTAACGTGTTCGGAACACAGAATATCATGGTGAGGAGACTATGTAAACTACAGGTCTAGTGGGTACAAGACACTCAAAGAGTATTTTACTGAGCAATCTGCCTCATTTTTAAACTGCCGTTAGAAAAATGCTGCAAAATCAGAGTAAATGCTCTAGGTGCACATATGCCTTAAATGGTGAATGAAATTTAGGTAATCCACATGCTCACAACTCATTAAAGAATGATTGTCGAATCCATGATTCATGTAGCATGTTCAGAGCACGGAATGTCACGGTGAGTGAAACAATTTAAATAAAATGTCTAGTGGGTCAACTCACTCAAAGAAGATTTTTCTGCGCAATATGCCTCATTTTCTATACTGGAGTGAGGAAAAAGCTGCGAAATAAGAGTAAATGCTTCTAGGTGTTAATATGCCTTGTATGGTGGATGAGAGTTGGGTAATCCACACGTTCACAGCTCAGTAATATAAGTTTTACCATTCTGTGATGAAATTAATGTGTTTGGAAGACGGAATGACATGGTCAAATAAGCTATGTAAATTACATATCTGTCAGTTAGAACTCGCTAAATGACCATTTTTATGTGAAATATGCCTCATATCAGAAGCTGGCTTAAGGAAAAGCAGCGAAATCTGTGTAAATGCTTCTAGGTGACAATAGGACTTTTATGGTGAATGAAATTTCGATAATCCACATGCTCACAACTCATTAAAGAATGTCGAATCCATCATGCATGTAGAGTGTTCGTAACACAGTATTTCATGGTGAGGGAAACTATGTAAATTAAAACTCTATTTGGGAGGACTCACAGCAAGAGAATTTTTCTGTGATAATTTCATGATTTTTAAAACTGGCGTTAGGAAAAAGCTGAGAAATCTGTAAATATTTCTAGGTATGAAGAGGCCATGCATGGTGTATGAAAGCTCGGTAATCCACATGCTCACAAATGAGTAATAACTGTTTGTCGAATCCATGATGCATGTAATGTGTTCGGAGCACAGAATGTCACGGTCAGGTAAACTATGTTAATTACATGTCTATCGGGTAGAACTCGATAAAAGAGCATTTTCTGCAAAGTATGCCTCACTTCCGTAACTGGCTTCTGGAAAAGACTGTGAAATCAGGGTAAATGTTTCTTGGTGTAAATATGCCCTGTATGATGTTGAAAGTTTGGTAATCCACATGTTCTCACCTCAGTAATGAATGTTTGTCGTATCCCTGATGCATGTAACAGGTTCGGAATGTGGAATATCACGGTGAGGAAACTATGTAAATTAAATGTCGAGTGGGTAGAACTCGCTCCAAGAGAATTTTCCTGTGAAATCTTCCTCAATTTCAAAACTGGTGTTAGGAAATACTGGGAAATAAGAGTAACCTTTCTTCGGTGTTAATATGCCCATTTTGGTGATGAATGTTCATCAATCCTCGTGCTCACAACTCAGTAATGAATGTTTTTTCGAATCCATGATGCATGTAACGTGTTCGGAACACAGAATATCATGGTGAGGAGACTATGTAAACTACAGGTCTAGTGGGTACAAGACACTCAAAGAGTATTTTACTGAGCAATCTGCCTCATTTTTAAACTGCCGTTAGGAAAATGCTGCAAAATCAGAGTAAATGCTCTAGGTGCACATATGCCTTAAATGGTGAATGAAATTTAGGTAATCCACATGCTCACAACTCATTAAAGAATGATTGTCGAATCCATGATTCATGTAGCATGTTCAGAGCACGGAATGTCACGGTGAGTGAAACAATTTAAATAAAATGTCTAGTGGGTCAACTCACTCAAAGAAGATTTTTCTGCGCAATATGCCTCACTTTCTATACTGGAGTGAGGAGAAAGCTGCGAAATAAGAGTAAATGCTTCTAGGTGTTAATATGCCTTGTATGGTGGATGAGAGTTGGGTAATCCACACGTTCACAGCTCAGTAATATAAGTTTTACCATTCTGTGATGAAATTAATGTGTTTGGAAGACGGAATGACATGGTCAAATAAGCTATGTAAATTACATATCTGTCAGTTAGAACTCGCTAAATGACCATTTTTATGTGAAATATGCCTCATATCAGAAGCTGGCTTAAGGAAAAGCAGCGAAATCTGTGTAAATGCTTCTAGGTGACAATAGGACTTTTATGGTGAATGAAATTTCGATAATCCACATGCTCACAACTCATTAAAGAATGTCGAATCCATCATGCATGTAGAGTGTTCGTAACACAGTATTTCATGGTGAGGGAAACTATGTAAATTAAAACTCTATTTGGGAGGACTCACAGCAAGAGAATTTTTCTGTGATAATTTCATGATTTTTAAAACTGGCGTTAGGAAAAAGCTGAGAAATCTGTAAATATTTCTAGGTATGAAGAGGCCATGCATGGTGTATGAAAGATCGGTAATCCACATGCTCACAACTCAGTAAGTTATGTTTGTCAAATCCGTCATGCATGTAGTGTGCTCGGAACATGGAATATCATGGTGAGGGAAACTATGTAAATTAAAGTACTATTTGAACTGTGTCACCTCAAGAGAATTTTTCTATGAAATCATGATTTTTGAAACTGGCGTTAGGAAATTTCTGCGAAACCTGGTAAAAATTTCTAGGTATAAATATGCCTAGCATGGTGGATGAAACATCGCAATACACATACTCACATCTCAGTAATGAATGCTTGTGAAATCCTTGATGCTTGTAGAATGTTCGGAACATGGAATGTCACGGTGAGGGAAATTATTTAAATTACATTTCTATTGGGTAGAACTCGCTCCAAGAGCATTTGTCTGTGAAATCTCCCTCATTTTTGAAACTGTCATTAGGAAAAACCTGTGAACTCGGAGTAAATGTTTCTTGGTGTAAATATGCCTTGTATGGTGTGGAAAGTTTGTTAATCCACATGTTCTCACCTCTGTAATGCATGTTTGTCGTATCCGTGATGCATGTAACGTGTTCGGAACATGTAATTTCACGCTGAGTTATCTATGTATATTACATGTCGATTGGGTAGAACTCGCTCCAAGGGAATTTTTCTGTGATATCTACCTCATTTTCGAAACTGGTGTTAGGAAAAAGTTGGCAAATCAGAGAAAAATTTTCTAGGTGTAACTCTGCCATGTATGGGGATGAAAGTTCAGTAATCCACATGCTCACAACTCAGTCATGAATGTTTTTTCGAATCCGTGTTGCATGTAGCGTGTTCGTAACACGGAGTGTCACGGTGAAGGAAGAAATGTATATTACATGTCTATTGGTTAGAACTCACTCTAAGAGAATTTTTTTGAGAAAACTGCCTGATTTTGGAATCTGGTGTTATGAATAACCTGCGAACAGGTTATAAATATATCTAGGAGTAAATATGCCTTGTATGGCGGATGAAAGTTCGGTAATTCATGAAAAATACTCACAACTCATTAAAAACATTTGTCAAATCCGTGATGCATCTATCGGGTTCAGAACATGGAAAGTCACGTTGAGTGAAACAATTTAAATAAAATTTCTAGTGGATAAAACATACTCAAAGAGGATTTTTCTGTGCAATATGCCTCATTTTCTAAACTGGAGTTAAGAAAATGCTGTGAAATAAAATTAAATGCTTCTCGGTGTTAATATGCCTGTCACAGTAGGTGAAAGTTCAGTAATCCACATGCAAACAACTCAGTAGTGAATATGTGTTGAATCCGTGATGCATGTAGCATATATGGAACACGGAATTACACGGTGAGGGAATCTCTGTCAATTAGATTTCTGTTGGATAGTACTCGATGTAAGACAGTTTTTCTGTGAAAACTGCCTGTTTTTCAAACCTGGCATTAGAAAAAAGCTGTGAACTCAGAGTAAATAATTCTAAGTGTTAATATTCCTTGAATGGTGAATGAAAGCTCGGTAATCCACATGCTCACAAATGAGTAATAACTGTTTGTCGAATCCATGATGCATGTAATGTGTTCGGAGCACAGAATGTCATGGTCAGGTAAACTATGTTAATTACATGTCTATCGGGTAGAACTCGATAAAAGAGCATTTTCTGCAAAGTATGCCTCACTTCCGTAACTGGCTTCTGGAAAAGACTGTGAAATCAGGGTAAATGTTTCTTGGTGTAAATATGCCCTGTATGATGTTGAAAGTTTGGTAATCCACATGTTCTCACCTCAGTAATGAATGTTTGTCGTATCCCTGATGCATGTAACAGGTTCGGAATGTGGAATATCACGGTGAGGAAACTATGTAAATTAAATGTCGATTGGGTAGAACTCGCTCCAAGAGAATTTTCCTGTGAAATCTTCCTCAATTTCAAAACTGGTGTTAGGAAATACTGGGAAATAAGAGTAACCTTTCTTCGGTGTTAATATGCCCATTTTGGTGATGAATGTTCATCAATCCTCGTGCTCACAACTCAGTAATGAATGTTTTTTCGAATCCATGATGCATGTAACGTGTTCGGAACACAGAATATCATGGTGAGGAGACTATGTAAACTACAGGTCTAGTGGGTACAAGACACTCAAAGAGTATTTTACTGAGCAATCTGCCTCATTTTTAAACTGCCGTTAGAAAAATGCTGCAAAATCAGAGTAAATGCTGTAGGTGCACATATGCCTTAAATGGTGAATGAAATTTAGGTAATCCACATGCTCACAACTCATTAAAGAATGATTGTCGAATCCATGATTCATGTAGCATGTTCAGAGCACGGAATGTCACGGTGAGTGAAACAATTTAAATAAAATGTCTAGTGGGTCAACTCACTCAAAGAAGATTTTTCTGCGCAATATGCCTCATTTTCTATACTGGAGTGAGGAAAAAGCTGCGAAATAAGAGTAAATGCTTCTAGGTGTTAATATGCCTTGTATGGTGGATGAGAGTTGGGTAATCCACACGTTCACAGCTCAGTAATATAAGTTTTACCATTCTGTGATGAAATTAATGTGTTTGGAAGACGGAATGACATGGTCAAATAAGCTATGTAAATTACATATCTGTCAGTTAGAACTCGCTAAATGACCATTTTTATGTGAAATATGCCTCATATCAGAAGCTGGCTTAAGGAAAAGCAGCGAAATCTGTGTAAATGCTTCTAGGTGACAATAGGACTTTTATGGTGAATGAAATTTCGATAATCCACATGCTCACAACTCATTAAAGAATGTCGAATCCATCATGCATGTAGAGTGTTCGTAACACAGTATTTCATGGTGAGGGAAACTATGTAAATTAAAACTCTATTTGGGAGGACTCACAGCAAGAGAATTTTTCTGTGATAATTTCATGATTTTTAAAACTGGCGTTAGGAAAAAGCTGAGAAATCTGTAAATATTTCTAGGTATGAAGAGGCCATGCATGGTGTATGAAAGCTCGGTAATCCACATGCTCACAAATGAGTAATAACTGTTTGTCGAATCCATGATGCATGTAATGTGTTCGGAGCACAGAATGTCACGGTCAGGTAAACTATGTTAATTACATGTCTATCGGGTAGAACTCGATAAAAGAGCATTTTCTGCAAAGTATGCCTCACTTCCGTAACTGGCTTCTGGAAAAGACTGTGAAATCAGGGTAAATGTTTCTTGGTGTAAATATGCCCTGTATGATGTTGAAAGTTTGGTAATCCACATGTTCTCACCTCAGTAATGAATGTTTGTCGTATCCCTGATGCATGTAACAGGTTCGGAATGTGGAATATCACGGTGAGGAAACTATGTAAATTAAATGTCGAGTGGGTAGAACTCGCTCCAAGAGAATTTTCCTGTGAAATCTTCCTCAATTTCAAAACTGGTGTTAGGAAATACTGGGAAATAAGAGTAACCTTTCTTCGGTGTTAATATGCCCATTTTGGTGATGAATGTTCATCAATCCTCGTGCTCACAACTCAGTAATGAATGTTTTTTCGAATCCATGATGCATGTAACGTGTTCGGAACACAGAATATCATGGTGAGGAGACTATGTAAACTACAGGTCTAGTGGGTACAAGACACTCAAAGAGTATTTTACTGAGCAATCTGCCTCATTTTTAAACTGCCGTTAGAAAAATGCTGCAAAATCAGAGTAAATGCTCTAGGTGCACATATGCCTTAAATGGTGAATGAAATTTAGGTAATCCACATGCTCACAACTCATTAAAGAATGATTGTCGAATCCATGATTCATGTAGCATGTTCAGAGCACGGAATGTCACGGTGAGTGAAACAATTTAAATAAAATGTCTAGTGGGTCAACTCACTCAAAGAAGATTTTTCTGCGCAATATGCCTCATTTTCTATACTGGAGTGAGGAAAAAGCTGCGAAATAAGAGTAAATGCTTCTAGGTGTTAATATGCCTTGTATGGTGGATGAGAGTTGGGTAATCCACACGTTCACAGCTCAGTAATATAAGTTTTACCATTCTGTGATGAAATTAATGTGTTTGGAAGACGGAATGACATGGTCAAATAAGCTATGTAAATTACATATCTGTCAGTTAGAACTCGCTAAATGACCATTTTTATGTGAAATATGCCTCATATCAGAAGCTGGCTTAAGGAAAAGCAGCGAAATCTGTGTAAATGCTTCTAGGTGACAATAGGACTTTTATGGTGAATGAAATTTCGATAATCCACATGCTCACAACTCATTAAAGAATGTCGAATCCATCATGCATGTAGAGTGTTCGTAACACAGTATTTCATGGTGAGGGAAACTATGTAAATTAAAACTCTATTTGGGAGGACTCACAGCAAGAGAATTTTTCTGTGATAATTTCATGATTTTTAAAACTGGCGTTAGGAAAAAGCTGAGAAATCTGTAAATATTTCTAGGTATGAAGAGGCCATGCATGGTGTATGAAAGCTCGGTAATCCACATGCTCACAAATGAGTAATAACTGTTTGTCGAATCCATGATGCATGTAATGTGTTCGGAGCACAGAATGTCACGGTCAGGTAAACTATGTTAATTACATGTCTATCGGGTAGAACTCGATAAAAGAGCATTTTCTGCAAAGTATGCCTCACTTCCGTAACTGGCTTCTGGAAAAGACTGTGAAATCAGGGTAAATGTTTCTTGGTGTAAATATGCCCTGTATGATGTTGAAAGTTTGGTAATCCACATGTTCTCACCTCAGTAATGAATGTTTGTCGTATCCCTGATGCATGTAACAGGTTCGGAATGTGGAATATCACGGTGAGGAAACTATGTAAATTAAATGTCGAGTGGGTAGAACTCGCTCCAAGAGAATTTTCCTGTGAAATCTTCCTCAATTTCAAAACTGGTGTTAGGAAATACTGGGAAATAAGAGTAACCTTTCTTCGGTGTTAATATGCCCATTTTGGTGATGAATGTTCATCAATCCTCGTGCTCACAACTCAGTAATGAATGTTTTTTCGAATCCATGATGCATGTAACGTGTTCGGAACACAGAATATCATGGTGAGGAGACTATGTAAACTACAGGTCTAGTGGGTACAAGACACTCAAAGAGTATTTTACTGAGCAATCTGCCTCATTTTTAAACTGCCGTTAGAAAAATGCTGCAAAATCAGAGTAAATGCTCTAGGTGCACATATGCCTTAAATGGTGAATGAAATTTAGGTAATCCACATGCTCACAACTCATTAAAGAATGATTGTCGAATCCATGATTCATGTAGCATGTTCAGAGCACGGAATGTCACGGTGAGTGAAACAATTTAAATAAAATGTCTAGTGGGTCAACTCACTCAAAGAAGATTTTTCTGCGCAATATGCCTCACTTTCTATACTGGAGTGAGGAGAAAGCTGCGAAATAAGAGTAAATGCTTCTAGGTGTTAATATGCCTTGTATGGTGGATGAGAGTTGGGTAATCCACACGTTCACAGCTCAGTAATATAAGTTTTACCATTCTGTGATGAAATTAATGTGTTTGGAAGACGGAATGACATGGTCAAATAAGCTATGTAAATTACATATCTGTCAGTTAGAACTCGCTAAATGACCATTTTTATGTGAAATATGCCTCATATCAGAAGCTGGCTTAAGGAAAAGCAGCGAAATCTGTGTAAATGCTTCTAGGTGACAATAGGACTTTTATGGTGAATGAAATTTCGATAATCCACATGCTCACAACTCATTAAAGAATGTCGAATCCATCATGCATGTAGAGTGTTCGTAACACAGTATTTCATGGTGAGGGAAACTATGTAAATTAAAACTCTATTTGGGAGGACTCACAGCAAGAGAATTTTTCTGTGATAATTTCATGATTTTTAAAACTGGCGTTAGGAAAAAGCTGAGAAATCTGTAAATATTTCTAGGTATGAAGAGGCCATGCATGGTGTATGAAAGATCGGTAATCCACATGCTCACAACTCAGTAAGTTATGTTTGTCAAATCCGTCATGCATGTAGTGTGCTCGGAACATGGAATATCATGGTAAGGGAAACTATGTAAATTAAAATACTATTTGAACGGTGTCACCTCAAGAGAATTTTTCTATGAAATCATGATTTTTGAAACTGGCGTTAGGAAATTTCTGCGAAACCTGGTAAAAATTTCTAGGTATAAATATGCCTAGCATGGTGGATGAAACATCGCAATACACATACTCACATCTCAGTAATGAATGCTTGTGAAATCCTTGATGCTTGTAGAATGTTCGGAACATGGAATGTCACGGTGAGGGAAATTATTTAAATTACATTTCTATTGGGTAGAACTCGCTCCAAGAGCATTTGTCTGTGAAATCTCCCTCATTTTTGAAACTGTCATTAGGAAAAACCTGTGAACTCGGAGTAAATGTTTCTTGGTGTAAATATGCCTTGTATGGTGTGGAAAGTTTGTTAATCCACATGTTCTCACCTCTGTAATGCATGTTTGTCGTATCCGTGATGCATGTAACGTGTTCGGAACATGTAATTTCACGCTGAGTTATCTATGTATATTACATGTCGATTGGGTAGAACTCGCTCCAAGGGAATTTTTCTGTGATATCTACCTCATTTTCGAAACTGGTGTTAGGAAAAAGTTGGCAAATCAGAGAAAAATTTTCTAGGTGTAACTCTGCCATGTATGGGGATGAAAGTTCAGTAATCCACATGCTCACAACTCAGTCATGAATGTTTTTTCGAATCCGTGTTGCATGTAGCGTGTTCGTAACACGGAGTGTCACGGTGAAGGAAGAAATGTATATTACATGTCTATTGGTTAGAACTCACTCTAAGAGAATTTTTTTGAGAAAACTGCCTGATTTTGGAATCTGGTGTTATGAATAACCTGCGAACAGGTTATAAATATATCTAGGAGTAAATATGCCTTGTATGGCGGATGAAAGTTCGGTAATTCATGAAAAATACTCACAACTCATTAAATACATTTGTCAAATCCGTGATGCATCTATCGGGTTCAGAACATGGAAAGTCACGTTGAGTGAAACAATTTAAATAAAATTTCTAGTGGATAAAACATACTCAAAGAGGATTTTTCTGTGCAATATGTCTCATTTTCTAAACTGGAGTTAAGAAAATGCTGTGAAATAAAATTAAATGCTTCTCGGTGTTAATATGCCTGTCACAGTAGGTGAAAGTTCAGTAATCCACATGCAAACAACTCAGTAGTGAATATGTGTTGAATCCGTGATGCATGTAGCATATATGGAACACGGAATTACACGGTGAGGGAATCTCTGTCAATTAGATTTCTGTTGGATAGTACTCGATGTAAGACAGTTTTTCTGTGAAAACTGCCTGTTTTTCAAACCTGGCATTAGAAAAAAGCTGTGAACTCAGAGTAAATAATTCTAAGTGTTAATATTCCTTGAATGGTGAATGAAAGCTCGGTAATCCACATGCTCACAAATGAGTAATAACTGTTTGTCGAATCCATGATGCATGTAATGTGTTCGGAGCACAGAATGTCACGGTCAGGTAAACTATGTTAATTACATGTCTATCAGGTAGAACTCGATAAAAGAGCATTTTCTGCAAAATATGCCTCACTTCCGTAACTGGCTTCTGGAAAAGACTGTGAAATCAGGGTAAATGTTTCTTGGTGTAAATATGCCCTGTATGGTGTTGAAAGTTTGGTAATCCACATGTTCTCACCTCAGTAATGGACGTTTTTCGTATGCCTGATGCATGTAACAGGTTCGGAATGCGGAATATCACGGTGAGTAAACTATGTAAATTAAATGTCGATTGGGTAGAACTCGCTCCAAGAGAATTTTCCTGTGAAATCTACCTCAATTTCAAAACTGGTGTTAGGAAATACTGGGAAATAAGAGTAAATTTTCTTCGGTGTTAATATGCCCATTTTGGTGATGAATGTTCATTAATCCTCGTGCTCACAACTCAGTAATGAATGTTTTTTCGAATCCATGATGCATGTAACATATTCGGAACACAGAATATCATGGTGAGGAGACTATGTAAACTACAGGTCTAGTGGGTACAAGACACTCAAAGAGTATTTTACTGAGCAATCTGCCTCATTTTTAAACTGCCGTTAGAAAAATGCTGCAAAATCAGAGTAAATGCTGTAGGTGCACATATGCCTTAAATGGTGAATGAAATTTAGGGAATCCACATGCTCACAACTCATTAAAGAATGATTGTCGAATCCATGATTCATGTAGCATGTTCAGAGCACGGAATGTCACGGTGAGTGAAACAATTTAAATAAAATGTCTAGTGGGTCAACTCACTCAAAGAAGATTTTTCTGCGCAATATGCCTCATTTTCTATACTGGAGTGAGGAAAAAGCTGCGAAATAAGAGTAAATGCTTCTAGGTGTTAATATGCCTTGTATGGTGGATGAGAGTTGGGTAATCCACACGTTCACAGCTCAGTAATATAAGTTTTACCATTCTGTGATGAAATTAATGTGTTTGGAAGACGGAATGACATGGTCAAATAAGCTATGTAAATTACATATCTGTCAGTTAGAACTCGCTAAATGACCATTTTTATGTGAAATATGCCTCATATCAGAAGCTGGCTTAAGGAAAAGCAGCGAAATCTGTGTAAATGCTTCTAGGTGACATTAGGACTTTTATGGTGAATGAAATTTCGATAATCCACATGCTCACAACTCATTAAAGAATGTCGAATCCATCATGCATGTAGAGTGTTCGTAACACAGTATTTCATGGTGAGGGAAACTATGTAAATTAAAACTCTATTTGGGAGGACTCACAGCAAGAGAATTTTTCTGTGATAATTTCATGATTTTTAAAACTGGCGTTAGGAAAAAGCTGAGAAATCTGTAAATATTTCTAGGTATGAAGAGGCCATGCATGGTGTATGAAAGATCGGTAATCCACATGCTAACAACTCAGTAAGTTATGTTTGTCAAATCCGTCATGCATGTAGTGTGCTCGGAACATGGAATATCATGGTGAGGGTAACTATGTAAATTAAAATACTATTTGAACGGTGTCGCCTCAAGAGAATTTTTCTATGAAATCATGATTTTTGAAACTGGCGTTAGGAAATTTCTGCGAAACCTGGTAAAAATTTCTAGGTATAAATATGCCTAGCATGGTGGATGAAACATCGCAATACACATACTCACATCTCAGTAATGAATGCTTGTGAAATCCTTGATGCTTGTAGAATGTTCGGAACATGGAATGTCACGGTGAGGGAAATTATTTAAATTACATTTCTATTGGGTAGAACTCACTCCAAGAGCATTTGTCTGTGAAATCTCCCTCATTTTTGAAACTGTCATTAGGAAAAACCTGTGAACTCGGAGTAAATGTTTCTTGGTGTAAATATGCCTTGTATGGTGTGGAAAGTTTGTTAATCCACATGTTCTCACCTCTGTAATGCATGTTTGTCGTATCCGTGATGCATGTAACGTGTTCGGAACATGTAATTTCACGCTGAGTTATCTATGTATATTACATGTCGATTGGGTAGAACTCGCTCCAAGGGAATTTTTCTGTGATATCTACCTCATTTTCGAAACTGGTGTTAGGAAAAAGTTGGCAAATCAGAGAAAAATTTTCTAGGTGTAACTCTGCCATGTATGGGGATGAAAGTTCAGTAATCCACATGCTCACAACTCAGTCATGAATGTTTTTTCGAATCCGTGTTGCATGTAGCGTGTTCGCAACACGGAGTGTCACGGTGAAGGAAGAAATGTATATTACATGTCTATTGGTTAGAACTCACTCTAAGAGAATTTTTTTGAGAAAACTGCCTGATTTTGGAATCTGGTGTTATGAATAACCTGCGAACAGGTTATAAATATATCTAGGAGTAAATATGCCTTGTATGGCGGATGAAAGTTCGGTAATTCATGAAAAATACTCACAACTCATTAAAAACATTTGTCAAATCCGTGATGCATCTATCGGGTTCAGAACATGGAAAGTCACGTTGAGTGAAACAATTTAAATAAAATTTCTAGTGGATAAAACATACTCAAAGAGGATTTTTCTGTGCAATATGTCTCATTTTCTAAACTGGAGTTAAGAAAATGCTGTGAAATAAAATTAAATGCTTCTCGGTGTTAATATGCTTGTCACAGTAGGTGAAAGTTCAGTAATCCACATGCAAACAACTCAGTAGTGAATATGTGTTGAATCCGTGATGCATGTAGCATATATGGAACACGGAATTACACGGTGAGGGAATCTCTGTCAATTAGATTTCTGTTGGATAGTACTCGATGTAAGACAGTTTTTCTGTGAAAACTGCCTGTTTTTCAAACCTGGCATTAGAAAAAAGCTGTGAACTCAGAGTAAATAATTCTAAGTGTTAATATTCCTTGAATGGTGAATGAAAGCTCGGTAATCCACATGCTCACAAATGAGTAATAACTGTTTGTCGAATCCATGATGCATGTAATGTGTTCGGAGCACAGAATGTCACGGTCAGGTAAACTATGTTAATTACATGTCTATCGGGTAGAACTCGATAAAAGAGCATTTTCTGCAAAGTATGCCTCACTTCCGTAACTGGCTTCTGGAAAAGACTGTGAAATCAGGGTAAATGTTTCTTGGTGTAAATATGCCCTGTATGATGTTGAAAGTTTGGTAATCCACATGTTCTCACCTCAGTAATGAATGTTTGTCGTATCCCTGATGCATGTAACAGGTTCGGAATGTGGAATATCACGGTGAGGAAACTATGTAAATTAAATGTCGATTGGGTAGAACTCGCTCCAAGAGAATTTTCCTGTGAAATCTTCCTCAATTTCAAAACTGGTGTTAGGAAATACTGGGAAATAAGAGTAACCTTTCTTTGGTGTTAATATGCCCATTTTGGTGATGAATGTTCATCAATCCTCGTGCTCACAACTCAGTAATGAATGTTTTTTCGAATCCATGATGCATGTAACGTGTTCGGAACACAGAATATCATGGTGAGGAGACTATGTAAACTACAGGTCTAGTGGGTACAAGACACTCAAAGAGTATTTTACTGAGCAATCTGCCTCATTTTTAAACTGCCGTTAGAAAAATGCTGCAAAATCAGAGTAAATGCTCTAGGTGCACATATGCCTTAAATGGTGAATGAAATTTAGGTAATCCACATGCTCACAACTCATTAAAGAATGATTGTCGAATCCATGATTCATGTAGCATGTTCAGAGCACGGAATGTCACGGTGAGTGAAACAATTTAAATAAAATGTCTAGTGGGTCAACTCACTCAAAGAAGATTTTTCTGCGCAATATGCCTCACTTTCTATACTGGAGTGAGGAAAAAGCTGCGAAATAAGAGTAAATGCTTCTAGGTGTTAATATGCCTTGTATGGTGGATGAGAGTTGGGTAATCCACACGTTCACAGCTCAGTAATATAAGTTTTACCATTCTGTGATGAAATTAATGTGTTTGGAAGACGGAATGACATGGTCAAATAAGCTATGTAAATTACATATCTGTCAGTTAGAACTCGCTAAATGACCATTTTTATGTGAAATATGCCTCATATCAGAAGCTGGCTTAAGGAAAAGCAGCGAAATCTGTGTAAATGCTTCTAGGTGACAATAGGACTTTTATGGTGAATGAAATTTCGATAATCCACATGCTCACAACTCATTAAAGAATGTCGAATCCATCATGCATGTAGAGTGTTCGTAACACAGTATTTCATGGTGAGGGAAACTATGTAAATTAAAACTCTATTTGGGAGGACTCACAGCAAGAGAATTTTTCTGTGATAATTTCATGATTTTTAAAACTGGCGTTAGGAAAAAGCTGAGAAATCTGTAAATATTTCTAGGTATGAAGAGGCCATGCATGGTGTATGAAAGATCGGTAATCCACATGCTCACAACTCAGTAAGTTATGTTTGTCAAATCCGTCATGCATGTAGTGTGCTCGGAACATGGAATATCATGGTGAGGGAAACTATGTAAATTAAAATACTATTTGAACGGTGTCACCTCAAGAGTATTTTTCTATGAAATCATGATTTTTGAAACTGGCGTTAGGAAATTTCTGCGAAACCTGGTAAAAATTTCTAGGTATAAATATGCCTAGCATGGTGGATGAAACATCGCAATACACATACTCACATCTCAGTAATGAATGCTTGTGAAATCCTTGATGCTTGTAGAATGTTCGGAACATGGAATGTCACGGTGAGGGAAATTATTTAAATTACATTTCTATTGGGTAGAACTCACTCCAAGAGCATTTGTCTGTGAAATCTCCCTCATTTTTGAAACTGTCATTAGGAAAAACCTGTGAACTCGGAGTAAATGTTTCTTGGTGTAAATATGCCTTGTATGGTGTGGAAAGTTTGTTAATCCACATGTTCTCACCTCTGTAATGCATGTTTGTCGTATCCGTGATGCATGTAACGTGTTCGGAACATGTAATTTCACGCTGAGTTATCTATGTATATTACATGTCGATTGGGTAGAACTCGCTCCAAGGGAATTTTTCTGTGATATCTACCTCATTTTCGAAACTGGTGTTAGGAAAAAGTTGGCAAATCAGAGAAAAATTTTCTAGGTGTAACTCTGCCATGTATGGGGATGAAAGTTCAGTAATCCACATGCTCACAACTCAGTCATGAATGTTTTTTCGAATCCGTGTTGCATGTAGCGTGTTCGTAACACGGAGTGTCACGGTGAAGGAAGAAATGTATATTACATGTCTATTGGTTAGAACTCACTCTAAGAGAATTTTTTTGAGAAAACTGCCTGATTTTGGAATCTGGTGTTATGAATAACCTGCGAACAGGTTATAAATATATCTAGGAGTAAATATGCCTTGTATGGCGGATGAAAGTTCGGTAATTCATGAAAAATACTCACAACTCATTAAAAACATTTGTCAAATCCGTGATGCATCTATCGGGTTCAGAACATGGAAAGTCACGTTGAGTGAAACAATTTAAATAAAATTTCTAGTGGATAAAACATACTCAAAGAGGATTTTTCTGTGCAATATGTCTCATTTTCTAAACTGGAGTTAAGAAAATGCTGTGAAATAAAATTAAATGCTTCTCGGTGTTAATATGCCTGTCACAGTAGGTGAAAGTTCAGTAATCCACATGCAAACAACTCAGTAGTGAATATGTGTTGAATCCGTGATGCATGTAGCATATATGGAACACGGAATTACACGGTGAGGGAATCTCTGTCAATTAGATTTCTGTTGGATAGTACTCGATGTAAGACAGTTTTTCTGTGAAAACTGCCTGTTTTTCAAACCTGGCATTAGAAAAAAGCTGTGAACTCAGAGTAAATAATTCTAAGTGTTAATATTCCTTGAATGGTGAATGAAAGCTCGGTAATCCACATGCTCACAAATGAGTAATAACTGTTTGTCGAATCCATGATGCATGTAATGTGTTCGGAGCACAGAATGTCACGGTCAGGTAAACTATGTTAATTACATGTCTATCAGGTAGAACTCGATAAAAGAGCATTTTCTGCAAAATATGCCTCACTTCCGTAACTGGCTTCTGGAAAAGACTGTGAAATCAGGGTAAATGTTTCTTGGTGTAAATATGCCCTGTATGGTGTTGAAAGTTTGGTAATCCACATGTTCTCACCTCAGTAATGGACGTTTTTCGTATGCCTGATGCATGTAACAGGTTCGGAATGCGGAATATCACGGTGAGGAAACTATGTAAATTAAATGTCGATTGGGTAGAACTCGCTCCAAGAGAATTTTCCTGTGAAATCTACCTCAATTTCAAAACTGGTGTTAGGAAATACTGGGAAATAAGAGTAAATTTTCTTCGGTGTTAATATGCCCATTTTGGTGATGAATGTTCATTAATCCTCGTGCTCACAACTCAGTAATGAATGTTTTTTCGAATCCATGATGCATGTAACATGTTCGGAACACAGAATATCATGGTGAGGAGACTATGTAAACTACAGGTCTAGTGGGTACAAGACACTCAAAGAGTATTTTACTGAGCAATCTGCCTCATTTTTAAACTGCCGTTAGAAAAATGCTGCAAAATCAGAGTAAATGCTGTAGGTGCACATATGCCTTAAATGTTGAATGAAATTTAGGGAATCCACATGCTCACAACTCATTAAAGAATGATTGTCGAATCCATGATTCATGTAGCATGTTCAGAGCACGGAATGTCACGGTGAGTGAAACAATTTAAATAAAATGTCTAGTGGGTCAACTCACTCAAAGAAGATTTTTCTGCGCAATATGCCTCATTTTCTATACTGGAGTGAGGAAAAAGCTGCGAAATAAGAGTAAATGCTTCTAGGTGTTAATATGCCTTGTATGGTGGATGAGAGTTGGGTAATCCACACGTTCACAGCTCAGTAATATAAGTTTTACCATTCTGTGATGAAATTAATGTGTTTGGAAGACGGAATGACATGGTCAAATAAGCTATGTAAATTACATATCTGTCAGTTAGAACTCGCTAAATGACCATTTTTATGTGAAATATGCCTCATATCAGAAGCTGGCTTAAGGAAAAGCAGCGAAATCTGTGTAAATGCTTCTAGGTGACATTAGGACTTTTATGGTGAATGAAATTTCGATAATCCACATGCTCACAACTCATTAAAGAATGTCGAATCCATCATGCATGTAGAGTGTTCGTAACACAGTATTTCATGGTGAGGGAAACTATGTAAATTAAAACTCTATTTGGGAGGACTCACAGCAAGAGAATTTTTCTGTGATAATTTCATGATTTTTAAAACTGGCGTTAGGAAAAAGCTGAGAAATCTGTAAATATTTCTAGGTATGAAGAGGCCATGCATGGTGTATGAAAGATCGGTAATCCACATGCTCACAACTCAGTAAGTTATGTTTGTCAAATCCGTCATGCATGTAGTGTGCTCGGAACATGGAATATCATGGTGAGGGTAACTATGTAAATTAAAATACTATTTGAACGGTGTCGCCTCAAGAGAATTTTTCTATGAAATCATGATTTTTGAAACTGGCGTTAGGAAATTTCTGCGAAACCTGGTAAAAATTTCTAGGTATAAATATGCCTAGCATGGTGGATGAAACATCGCAATACACATACTCACATCTCAGTAATGAATGCTTGTGAAATCCTTGATGCTTGTAGAATGTTCGGAACATGGAATGTCACGGTGAGGGAAATTATTTAAATTACATTTCTATTGGGTAGAACTCACTCCAAGAGCATTTGTCTGTGAAATCTCCCTCATTTTTGAAACTGTCATTAGGAAAAACCTGTGAACTCGGAGTAAATGTTTCTTGGTGTAAATATGCCTTGTATGGTGTGGAAAGTTTGTTAATCCACATGTTCTCACCTCTGTAATGCATGTTTGTCGTATCCGTGATGCATGTAACGTGTTCGGAACATGTAATTTCACGCTGAGTTATCTATGTATATTACATGTCGATTGGGTAGAACTCGCTCCAAGGGAATTTTTCTGTGATATCTACCTCATTTTCGAAACTGGTGTTAGGAAAAAGTTGGCAAATCAGAGAAAAATTTTCTAGGTGTAACTCTGCCATGTATGGGGATGAAAGTTCAGTAATCCACATGCTCACAACTCAGTCATGAATGTTTTTTCGAATCCGTGTTGCATGTAGCGTGTTCGCAACACGGAGTGTCACGGTGAAGGAAGAAATGTATATTACATGTCTATTGGTTAGAACTCACTCTAAGAGAATTTTTTTGAGAAAACTGCCTGATTTTGGAATCTGGTGTTATGAATAACCTGCGAACAGGTTATAAATATATCTAGGAGTAAATATTCCTTGTATGGCGGATGAAAGTTCGGTAATTCATGAAAAATACTCACAACTCATTAAAAACATTTGTCAAATCCGTGATGCATCTATCGGGTTCAGAACATGGAAAGTCACGTTGAGTGAAACAATTTAAATAAAATTTCTAGTGGATAAAACATACTCAAAGAGGATTTTTCTGTGCAATATGCCTCATTTTCTAAACTGGAGTTAAGAAAATGCTGTGAAATAAAATTAAATGCTTCTCGGTGTTAATATGCCTGTCACAGTAGGTGAAAGTTCAGTAATCCACATGCAAACAACTCAGTAGTGAATATGTGTTGAATCCGTGATGCATGTAGCATATATGGAACACGGAATTACACGGTGAGGGAATCTCTGTCAATTAGATTTCTGTTGGATAGTACTCGATGTAAGACAGTTTTTCTGTGAAAACTGCCTGTTTTTCAAACCTGGCATTAGAAAAAAGCTGTGAACTCAGAGTAAATAATTCTAAGTGTTAATATTCCTTGAATGGTGAATGAAAGCTCGGTAATCCACATGCTCACAAATGAGTAATAACTGTTTGTCGAATCCATGATGCATGTAATGTGTTCGGAGCACAGAATGTCACGGTCAGGTAAACTATGTTAATTACATGTCTATCGGGTAGAACTCGATAAAAGAGCATTTTCTGCAAAATATGCCTCACTTCCGTAACTGGCTTCTGGAAAAGACTGTGAAATCAGGGTAAATGTTTCTTGGTGTAAATATGCCCTGTATGGTGTTGAAAGTTTGGTAATCCACATGTTCTCACCTCAGTAATGAATGTTTGTCGTATCCCTGATGAATGTAACAGGTTCGGAATGTGGAATATCACGGTGAGGAAACTATGTAAATTAAATGTCGATTGGGTAGAACTCGCTCCAAGAGAATTTTCCTGTGAAATCTTCCTCAATTTCAAAACTGGTGTTAGGAAATACTGGGAAATAAGAGTAACCTTTCTTCGGTGTTAATATGCCCATTTTGGTGATGAATGTTCATCAATCCTCGTGCTCACAACTCAGTAATGAATGTTTTTTCGAATCCATGATGCATGTAACGTGTTCGGAACACAGAATATCATGGTGAGGAGACTATGTAAACTACAGGTCTAGTGGGTACAAGACACTCAAAGAGTATTTTACTGAGCAATCTGCCTCATTTTTAAACTGCCGTTAGAAAAATGCTGCAAAATCAGAGTAAATGCTCTAGGTGCACATATGCCTTAAATGGTGAATGAAATTTAGGTAATCCACATGCTCACAACTCATTAAAGAATGATTGTCGAATCCATGATTCATGTAGCATGTTCAGAGCACGGAATGTCACGGTGAGTGAAACAATTTAAATAAAATGTCTAGTGGGTCAACTCACTCAAAGAAGATTTTTCTGCGCAATATGCCTCACTTTCTATACTGGAGTGAGGAAAAAGCTGCAAAATAAGAGTAAATGCTTCTAGGTGTTAATATGCCTTGTATGGTGGATGAGAGTTGGGTAATCCACACGTTCACAGCTCAGTAATATAAGTTTTACCATTCTGTGATGAAATTAATGTGTTTGGAAGACGGAATGACATGGTCAAATAAGCTATGTAAATTACATATCTGTCAGTTAGAACTCGCTAAATGACCATTTTTATGTGAAATATGCCTCATATCAGAAGCTGGCTTAAGGAAAAGCAGCGAAATCTGTGTAAATGCTTCTAGGTGACAATAGGACTTTTATGGTGAATGAAATTTCGATAATCCACATGCTCACAACTCATTAAAGAATGTCGAATCCATCATGCATGTAGAGTGTTCGTAACACAGTATTTCATGGTGAGGGAAACTATGTAAATTAAAACTCTATTTGGGAGGACTCACAGCAAGAGAATTTTTCTGTGATAATTTCATGATTTTTAAAACTGGCGTTAGGAAAAAGCTGAGAAATCTGTAAATATTTCTAGGTATGAAGAGGCCATGCATGGTGTATGAAAGATCGGTAATCCACATGCTCACAACTCAGTAAGTTATGTTTGTCAAATCCGTCATGCATGTAGTGTGCTCGGAACATGGAATATCATGGTGAGGGAAACTATGTAAATTAAAATACTATTTGAACGGTGTCACCTCAAGAGAATTTTTCTATGAAATCATGATTTTTGAAACTGGCGTTAGGAAATTTCTGCGAAACCTGGTAAAAATTTCTAGGTATAAATATGCCTAGCATGGTGGATGAAACATCGCAATACACATACTCACATCTCAGTAATGAATGCTTGTGAAATCCTTGATGCTTGTAGAATGTTCGGAACATGGAATGTCACGGTGAGGGAAATTATTTAAATTACATTTCTATTGGGTAGAACTCGCTCCAAGAGCATTTGTCTGTGAAATCTCCCTCATTTTTGAAACTGTCATTAGGAAAAACCTGTGAACTCGGAGTAAATGTTTCTTGGTGTAAATATGCCTTGTATGGTGTGGAAAGTTTGTTAATCCACATGTTCTCACCTCTGTAATGCATGTTTGTCGTATCCGTGATGCATGTAACGTGTTCGGAACATGTAATTTCACGCTGAGTTATCTATGTATATTACATGTCGATTGGGTAGAACTCGCTCCAAGGGAATTTTTCTGTGATATCTACCTCATTTTCGAAACTGGTGTTAGGAAAAAGTTGGCAAATCAGAGAAAAATTTTCTAGGTGTAACTCTGCCATGTATGGGGATGAAAGTTCAGTAATCCACATGCTCACAACTCAGTCATGAATGTTTTTTCGAATCCGTGTTGCATGTAGCGTGTTCGTAACACGGAGAGTCACGGTGAAGGAAGAAATGTATATTACATGTCTATTGGTTAGAACTCACTCTAAGAGAATTTTTTTGAGAAAACTGCCTGATTTTGGAATCTGGTGTTATGAATAACCTGCGAACAGGTTATAAATATATCTAGGAGTAAATATGCCTTGTATGGCGGATGAAAGTTCGGTAATTCATGAAAAATACTCACAACTCATTAAAAACATTTGTCAAATCCGTGATGCATCTATCGGGTTCAGAACATGGAAAGTCACGTTGAGTGAAACAATTTAAATAAAATTTCTAGTGGATAAAACATACTCAAAGAGGATTTTTCTGTGCAATATGTCTCATTTTCTAAACTGGAGTTAAGAAAATGCTGTGAAATAAAATTAAATGCTTCTCGGTGTTAATATGCCTGTCACAGTAGGTGAAAGTTCAGTAATCCACATGCAAACAACTCAGTAGTGAATATGTGTTGAATCCGTGATGCATGTAGCATATATGGAACACGGAATTACACGGTGAGGGAATCTCTGTCAATTAGATTTCTGTTGGATAGTACTCGATGTAAGACAGTTTTTCTGTGAAAACTGCCTGTTTTTCAAACCTGGCATTAGAAAAAAGCTGTGAACTCAGAGTAAATAATTCTAAGTGTTAATATTCCTTGAATGGTGAATGAAAGCTCGGTAATCCACATGCTCACAAATGAGTAATAACTGTTTGTCGAATCCATGATGCATGTAATGTGTTCGGAGCACAGAATGTCACGGTCAGGTAAACTATGTTAATTACATGTCTATCGGGTAGAACTCGATAAAAGAGCATTTTCTGCAAAATATGCCTCACTTCCGTAACTGGCTTCTGGAAAAGACTGTGAAATCAGGGTAAATGTTTCTTGGTGTAAATATGCCCTGTATGGTGTTGAAAGTTTGGTAATCCACATGTTCTCACCTCATTAATGAATGTTTGTCGTATCCCTGATGCATGTAACAGGTTCGGAATGCGGAATATCACGGTGAGGAAACTATGTAAATTAAATGTCGATTGGGTAGAACTCGCTCCAAGAGAATTTTCCTGTGAAATCTACCTCAATTTCAAAACTGGTGTTAGGAAATACTGGGAAATAAGAGTAAATTTTCTTCGGTGTTAATATGCCCATTTTGGTGATGAATGTTCATTAATCCTCGTGCTCACAACTCAGTAATGAATGTTTTTTCGAATCCATGATGCATGTAACATGTTCGGAACACAGAATATCATGGTGAGGAGACTATGTAAACTACAGGTCTAGTGGGTACAAGACACTCAAAGAGTATTTTACTGAGCAATCTGCCTCATTTTTAAACTGCCGTTAGAAAAATGCTGCAAAATCAGAGTAAATGCTGTAGGTGCACATATGCCTTAAATGGTGAATGAAATTTAGGGAATCCACATGCTCACAACTCATTAAAGAATGATTGTCGAATCCATGATTCATGTAGCATGTTCAGAGCACGGAATGTCACGGTGAGTGAAACAATTTAAATAAAATGTCTAGTGGGTCAACTCACTCAAAGAAGATTTTTCTGCGCAATATGCCTCATTTTCTATACTGGAGTGAGGAAAAAGCTGCGAAATAAGAGTAAATGCTTCTAGGTGTTAATATGCCTTGTATGGTGGATGAGAGTTGGGTAATCCACACGTTCACAGCTCAGTAATATAAGTTTTACCATTCTGTGATGAAATTAATGTGTTTGGAAGACGGAATGACATGGTCAAATAAGCTATGTAAATTACATATCTGTCAGTTAGAACTCGCTAAATGACCATTTTTATGTGAAATATGCCTCATATCAGAAGCTGGCTTAAGGAAAAGCAGCGAAATCTGTGTAAATGCTTCTAGGTGACAATAGGACTTTTATGGTGAATGAAATTTCGATAATCCACATGCTCACAACTCATTAAAGAATGTCGAATCCATCATGCATGTAGAGTGTTCGTAACACAGTATTTCATGGTGAGGGAAACTATGTAAATTAAAACTCTATTTGGGAGGACTCACAGCAAGAGAATTTTTCTGTGATAATTTCATGATTTTTAAAACTGGCGTTAGGAAAAAGCTGAGAAATCTGTAAATATTTCTAGGTATGAAGAGGCCATGCATGGTGTATGAAAGATCGGTAATCCACATGCTCACAACTCAGTAAGTAATGTTTGTCAAATCCGTCATGCATGTAGTGTGCTCGGAACATGGAATATCATGGTGAGGGAAACTATGTAAATTAAAATACTATTTGAACGGTGTCACCTCAAGAGTATTTTTCTATGAAATCATGATTTTTGAAACTGGCGTTAGGAAATTTCTGCGAAACCTGGTAAAAATTTCTAGGTATAAATATGCCTAGCATGGTGGATGAAACATCGCAATACACATACTCACATCTCAGTAATGAATGCTTGTGAAATCCTTGATGCTTGTAGAATGTTCGGAACATGGAATGTCACGGTGAGGGAAATTATTTAAATTACATTTCTATTGGGTAGAACTCGCTCCAAGAGCATTTGTCTGTGAAATCTCCCTCATTTTTGAAACTGTCATTAGGAAAAACCTGTGAACTCGGAGTAAATGTTTCTTGGTGTAAATATGCCTTGTATGGTGTGGAAAGTTTGTTAATCCACATGTTCTCACCTCTGTAATGCATGTTTGTCGTATCCGTGATGCATGTAACGTGTTCGGAACATGTAATTTCACGCTGAGTTATCTATGTATATTACATGTCGATTGGGTAGAACTCGCTCCAAGGGAATTTTTCTGTGATATCTACCTCATTTTCGAAACTGGTGTTAGGAAAAAGTTGGCAAATCAGAGAAAAATTTTCTAGGTGTAACTCTGCCATGTATGGGGATGAAAGTTCAGTAATCCACATGCTCACAACTCAGTCATGAATGTTTTTTCGAATCCGTGTTGCATGTAGCGTGTTCGTAACACGGAGTGTCACGGTGAAGGAAGAAATGTATATTACATGTCTATTGGTTAGAACTCACTCTAAGAGAATTTTTTTGAGAAAACTGCCTGATTTTGGAATCTGGTGTTATGAATAACCTGCGAACAGGTTATAAATATATCTAGGAGTAAATATGCCTTGTATGGCGGATGAAAGTTCGGTAATTCATGAAAAATACTCACAACTCATTAAAAACATTTGTCAAATCCGTGATGCATCTATCGGGTTCAGAACATGGAAAGTCACGTTGAGTGAAACAATTTAAATAAAATTTCTAGTGGATAAAACATACTCAAAGAGGATTTTTCTGTGCAATATGCCTCATTTTCTAAACTGGAGTTAAGAAAATGCTGTGAAATAAAATTAAATGCTTCTCGGTGTTAATATGCCTGTCACAGTAGGTGAAAGTTCAGTAATCCACATGCAAACAACTCAGTAGTGAATATGTGTTGAATCCGTGATGCATGTAGCATATATGGAACACGGAATTACACGGTGAGGGAATCTCTGTCAATTAGATTTCTGTTGGATAGTACTCGATGTAAGACAGTTTTTCTGTGAAAACTGCCTGTTTTTCAAACCTGGCATTAGAAAAAAGCTGTGAACTCAGAGTAAATAATTCTAAGTGTTAATATTCCTTGAATGGTGAATGAAAGCTCGGTAATCCACATGCTCACAAATGAGTAATAACTGTTTGTCGAATCCATGATGCATGTAATGTGTTCGGAGCACAGAATGTCACGGTCAGGTAAACTATGTTAATTACATGTCTATCGGGTAGAACTCGATAAAAGAGCATTTTCTGCAAAGTATGCCTCACTTCCGTAACTGGCTTCTGGAAAAGACTGTGAAATCAGGGTAAATGTTTCTTGGTGTAAATATGCCCTGTATGGTGGTGAAAGTTTGGTAATCCACATGTTCTCACCTCAGTAATGAATGTTTGTCGTATCCCTGATGAATGTAACAGGTTCGGAATGTGGAATATCACGGTGAGGAAACTATGTAAATTAAATGTCGATTGGGTAGAACTCGCTCCAAGAGAATTTTCCTGTGAAATCTTCCTCAATTTCAAAACTGGTGTTAGGAAATACTGGGAAATAAGAGTAACCTTTCTTCGGTGTTAATATGCCCATTTTGGTGATGAATGTTCATCAATCCTCGTGCTCACAACTCAGTAATGAATGTTTTTTCGAATCCATGATGCATGTAACGTGTTCGGAACACAGAATATCATGGTGAGGAGACTATGTAAACTACAGGTCTAGTGGGTACAAGACACTCAAAGAGTATTTTACTGAGCAATCTGCCTCATTTTTAAACTGCCGTTAGAAAAATGCTGCAAAATCAGAGTAAATGCTCTAGGTGCACATATGCCTTAAATGGTGAATGAAATTTAGGGAATCCACATGCTCACAACTCATTAAAGAATGATTGTCGAATCCATGATTCATGTAGCATGTTCAGAGCACGGAATGTCACGGTGAGTGAAACAATTTAAATAAAATGTCTAGTGGGTCAACTCACTCAAAGAAGATTTTTCTGCGCAATATGCCTCACTTTCTATACTGGAGTGAGGAAAAAGCTGCGAAATAAGAGTAAATGCTTCTAGGTGTTAATATGCCTTGTATGGTGGATGAGAGTTGGGTAATCCACACGTTCACAGCTCAGTAATATAAGTTTTACCATTCTGTGATGAAATTAATGTGTTTGGAAGACGGAATGACATGGTCAAATAAGCTATGTAAATTACATATCTGTCAGTTAGAACTCGCTAAATGACCATTTTTATGTGAAATATGCCTCATATCAGAAGCTGGCTTAAGGAAAAGCAGCGAAATCTGTGTAAATGCTTCTAGGTGACAATAGGACTTTTATGGTGAATGAAATTTCGATAATCCACATGCTCACAACTCATTAAAGAATGTCGAATCCATCATGCATGTAGAGTGTTCGTAACACAGTATTTCATGGTGAGGGAAACTATGTAAATTAAAACTCTATTTGGGAGGACTCACAGCAAGAGAATTTTTCTGTGATAATTTCATGATTTTTAAAACTGGCGTTAGGAAAAAGCTGAGAAATCTGTAAATATTTCTAGGTATGAAGAGGCCATGCATGGTGTATGAAAGATCGGTAATCCACATGCTCACAACTCAGTAAGTTATGTTTGTCAAATCCGTCATGCATGTAGTGTGCTCGGAACATGGAATATCATGGTGAGGGAAACTATGTAAATTAAAATACTATTTGAACGGTGTCACCTCAAGAGAATTTTTCTATGAAATCATGATTTTTGAAACTGGCGTTAGGAAATTTCTGCGAAACCTGGTAAAAATTTCTAGGTATAAATATGCCTAGCATGGTGGATGAA
Source organism: Camelus dromedarius (assembly GCF_036321535.1). Classification (NCBI taxonomy): domain Eukaryota; kingdom Metazoa; phylum Chordata; class Mammalia; order Artiodactyla; family Camelidae; genus Camelus; species Camelus dromedarius. The sequence continues at coordinate 5,065,510 of NW_026989731.1, forward strand.
ACATCGCAATACACATACTCACATCTCAGTAATGAATGCTTGTGAAATCCTTGATGCTTGTAGAATGTTCGGAACATGGAATGTCACGGTGAGGGAAATTATTTAAATTACATTTCTATTGGGTAGAACTCGCTCCAAGAGCATTTGTCTGTGAAATCTCCCTCATTTTTGAAACTGTCATTAGGAAAAACCTGTGAACTCGGAGTAAATGTTTCTTGGTGTAAATATGCCATGTATGGTGTGGAAAGTTTGTTAATCCACATGTTCTCACCTCTGTAATGCATGTTTGTCGTATCCGTGATGCATGTAACGTGTTCGGAACATGTAATTTCACGCTGAGTTATCTATGTATATTACATGTCGATTGGGTAGAACTCGCTCCAAGGGAATTTTTCTGTGATATCTACCTCATTTTCGAAACTGGTGTTAGGAAAAAGTTGGCAAATCAGAGAAAAATTTTCTAGGTGTAACTCTGCCATGTATGGGGATGAAAGTTCAGTAATCCACATGCTCACAACTCAGTCATGAATGTTTTTTCGAATCCGTGTTGCATGTAGCGTGTTCGTAACACGGAGAGTCACGGTGAAGGAAGAAATGTATATTACATGTCTATTGGTTAGAACTCACTCTAAGAGAATTTTTTTGAGAAAACTGCCTGATTTTGGAATCTGGTGTTATGAATAACCTGCGAACAGGTTATAAATATATCTAGGAGTAAATATGCCTTGTATGGCGGATGAAAGTTCGGTAATTCATGAAAAATACTCACAACTCATTAAAAACATTTGTCAAATCCGTGATGCATCTATCGGGTTCAGAACATGGAAAGTCACGTTGAGTGAAACAATTTAAATAAAATTTCTAGTGGATAAAACATACTCAAAGAGGATTTTTCTGTGCAATATGTCTCATTTTCTAAACTGGAGTTAAGAAAATGCTGTGAAATAAAATTAAATGCTTCTCGGTGTTAATATGCCTGTCACAGTAGGTGAAAGTTCAGTAATCCACATGCAAACAACTCAGTAGTGAATATGTGTTGAATCCGTGATGCATGTAGCATATATGGAACACGGAATTACACGGTGAGGGAATCTCTGTCAATTAGATTTCTGTTGGATAGTACTCGATGTAAGACAGTTTTTCTGTGAAAACTGCCTGTTTTTCAAACCTGGCATTAGAAAAAAGCTGTGAACTCAGAGTAAATAATTCTAAGTGTTAATATTCCTTGAATGGTGAATGAAAGCTCGGTAATCCACATGCTCACAAATGAGTAATAACTGTTTGTCGAATCCATGATGCATGTAATGTGTTCGGAGCACAGAATGTCACGGTCAGGTAAACTATGTTAATTACATGTCTATCGGGTAGAACTCGATAAAAGAGCATTTTCTGCAAAATATGCCTCACTTCCGTAACTGGCTTCTGGAAAAGACTGTGAAATCAGGGTAAATGTTTCTTGGTGTAAATATGCCCTGTATGGTGTTGAAAGTTTGGTAATCCACATGTTCTCACCTCATTAATGAATGTTTGTCGTATCCCTGATGCATGTAACAGGTTCGGAATGCGGAATATCACGGTGAGGAAACTATGTAAATTAAATGTCGATTGGGTAGAACTCGCTCCAAGAGAATTTTCCTGTGAAATCTACCTCAATTTCAAAACTGGTGTTAGGAAATACTGGGAAATAAGAGTAACCTTTCTTCGGTGTTAATATGCCCATTTTGGTGATGAATGTTCATTAATCCTCGTGCTCACAACTCAGTAATGAATGTTTTTTCGAATCCATGATGCATGTAACATGTTCGGAACACAGAATATCATGGTGAGGAGACTATGTAAACTACAGGTCTAGTGGGTACAAGACACTCAAAGAGTATTTTACTGAGCAATCTGCCTCATTTTTAAACTGCCGTTAGAAAAATGCTGCAAAATCAGAGTAAATGCTGTAGGTGCACATATGCCTTAAATGGTGAATGAAATTTAGGGAATCCACATGCTCACAACTCATTAAAGAATGATTGTCGAATCCATGATTCATGTAGCATGTTCAGAGCACGGAATGTCACGGTGAGTGAAACAATTTAAATAAAATGTCTAGTGGGTCAACTCACTCAAAGAAGATTTTTCTGCGCAATATGCCTCATTTTCTATACTGGAGTGAGGAAAAAGCTGCGAAATAAGAGTAAATGCTTCTAGGTGTTAATATGCCTTGTATGGTGGATGAGAGTTGGGTAATCCACACGTTCACAGCTCAGTAATATAAGTTTTACCATTCTGTGATGAAATTAATGTGTTTGGAAGACGGAATGACATGGTCAAATAAGCTATGTAAATTACATATCTGTCAGTTAGAACTCGCTAAATGACCATTTTTATGTGAAATATGCCTCATATCAGAAGCTGGCTTAAGGAAAAGCAGCGAAATCTGTGTAAATGCTTCTAGGTGACAATAGGACTTTTATGGTGAATGAAATTTCGATAATCCACATGCTCACAACTCATTAAAGAATGTCGAATCCATCATGCATGTAGAGTGTTCGTAACACAGTATTTCATGGTGAGGGAAACTATGTAAATTAAAACTCTATTTGGGAGGACTCACAGCAAGAGAATTTTTCTGTGATAATTTCATGATTTTTAAAACTGGCGTTAGGAAAAAGCTGAGAAATCTGTAAATATTTCTAGGTATGAAGAGGCCATGCATGGTGTATGAAAGATCGGTAATCCACATGCTCACAACTCAGTAAGTTATGTTTGTCAAATCCGTCATGCATGTAGTGTGCTCGGAACATGGAATATCATGGTGAGGGAAACTATGTAAATTAAAATACTATTTGAACGGTGTCACCTCAAGAGAATTTTTCTATGAAATCATGATTTTTGAAACTGGCGTTAGGAAATTTCTGCGAAACCTGGTAAAAATTTCTAGGTATAAATATGCCTAGCATGGTGGATGAAACATCGCAATACACATACTCACATCTCAGTAATGAATGCTTGTGAAATCCTTGATGCTTGTAGAATGTTCGGAACATGGAATGTCACGGTGAGGGAAATTATTTAAATTACATTTCTATTGGGTAGAACTCGCTCCAAGAGCATTTGTCTGTGAAATCTCCCTCATTTTTGAAACTGTCATTAGGAAAAACCTGTGAACTCGGAGTAAATGTTTCTTGGTGTAAATATGCCTTGTATGGTGTGGAAAGTTTGTTAATCCACATGTTCTCACCTCTGTAATGCATATTTGTCGTATCCGTGATGCATGTAACGTGTTCGGAACATGTAATTTCATGCTGAGTTATCTATGTATATTACATGTCGATTGGGTAGAACTCGCTCCAAGGGAATTTTTCTGTGATATCTACCTCATTTTCGAAACTGGTGTTAGGAAAAAGTTGGCAAATCAGAGAAAAATTTTCTAGGTGTAACTCTGCCATGTATGGGGATGAAAGTTCAGTAATCCACATGCTCACAACTCAGTCATGAATGTTTTTTCGAATCCGTGTTGCATGCAGCGTGTTCGCAACACGGAGTGTCACGGTGAAGGAAGAAATGTATATTACATGTCTATTGGTTAGAACTCACTCTAAGAGAATTTTTTTGAGAAAACTGCCTGATTTTGGAATCTGGTGTTATGAATAACCTGCGAACAGGTTATAAATATATCTAGGAGTAAATATGCCTTGTATGGCGGATGAAAGTTCGGTAATTCATGAAAAATACTCACAACTCATTAAAAACATTTGTCAAATCCGTGATGCATCTATCGGGTTCAGAACATGGAAAGTCACGTTGAGTGAAACAATTTAAATAAAATTTCTAGTGGATAAAACATACTCAAAGAGGATTTTTCTGTGCAATATGTCTCATTTTCTAAACTGGAGTTAAGAAAATGCTGTGAAATAAAATTAAATGCTTCTCGGTGTTAATATGCCTGTCACAGTAGGTGAAAGTTCAGTAATCCACATGCAAACAACTCAGTAGTGAATATGTGTTGAATCCGTGATGCATGTAGCATATATGGAACACGGAATTACACGGTGAGGGAATCTCTGTCAATTAGATTTCTGTTGGATAGTACTCGATGTAAGACAGTTTTTCTGTGAAAACTGCCTGTTTTTCAAACCTGGCATTAGAAAAAAGCTGTGAACTCAGAGTAAATAATTCTAAGTGTTAATATTCCTTGAATGGTGAATGAAAGCTCGGTAATCCACATGCTCACAAATGAGTAATAACTGTTTGTCAAATCCATGATGCATATAATGTGTTGGGAGCACAGAATGTCACGGTCATGTAAACTATGTAAATTACATGTCTATCGGGTAGAACTCGATAAAAGAGCATTTGTCTGCAAAATATGCCTCACTTCCGTAACTGGCTTTTGGAAAAGACTGTGAAATCAGGGTAAATGTTTCTTGGTGTAAATATGCCCTGTATGGTGTTGAAAGTTAGGTAATCCACATGTTCTCACCTCAGTAATGAATGTTTGTCATATCCCTGATGCATGTAACAGGTTCGGAACGCGGAATATCACGGTGATGAAACTATGTAAATTAAATGTCGATTGAGTAGAACTCGCTCCAAGAGAATTTTCCTGTGAAATCTACCTCAATTTCAAAACTGGTGTTAGGAAATACTGGGAAATAAGTGTAAATTTTCTTCGGTGTTAATATGCCCATTTTGGTGATGAATGTTCATTAATCCTCGTGCTCACAACTCAGTACTGAATGTTTTTTCGAATCCATGATGCATGTAACATGTTCGGAACACAGAATATCATGGTGAGGAGACTATGTAAACTACAGTTCTAGTGGGTACAACACACTCAAAGAGTATTTTACTGAGCAATCTGCCTCATTTTTAAACTGCCGTTAGAAAAATGCTGCAAAATCAGAGTAAATGCTGTAGGTGCACATATGCCTTAAATGGTGAATGAAATTTAGGTAATCCACATGCTCACAACTCATTAAAGAATGATTGTCGAATCCATGATTCATGTAGCATGTTCAAAGCACGGAATGTCACGGTGAGTGAAACAATTTAAATAAAATGTCTAGTGGGTCAACTCACTCAAAGAAGATTTTTCTGTGCAATATGCCTCATTTTCTATACAGGAGTGAGGAAAAAGCTGCGAAATAAGAGTAAATTCTTCTAGGTGTTATTATGCCTTGTATGGTGGATGAGAGTTGGGTAATCCACATGTTCACAGCTCAGTGTTATAAGTTTTACCATTCTGTGATGAAATTAATGTGTTTGGAACACGGAATGACATGGTCAAATAAGCTATGTAAATTACATATCTGTCGGGTAGAACTCGCTAAATGACTATTTTTATGTGAAATATGCCTCATATCTGAAGCTGGCTTAAGGAAAAGCAGCGAAATCTGTGTAAATGCTTCTAGGTGACAATAGGGCTTTTATGGTGGATGCAATTTCGATAATCCACATGCTCACAACCCATTAAAGAATGTCGAATCCATCATGCATGTAGCGTGTTCGTGACACAGTATTTCATGGTGAGGGGAACTATGTAAATTCAAATTCTATTTGGTAGGACCCGCAGCAAGAGTATTTTACTGTGATAATTTCATGATTTTTAAAACTGGCTTTAGGAATAAGCTGAGAAATCAGTGTAAATATTTCTAGGTATGAAGAGGCCATGCATGGTGGATGAAAGATCGGTAATCCACATGTTCACAACTCAGTAAGTAATGTTTGTCAAATCTGTCATGCATGTAGTGTGCTCAGAATGTGGAATATCATGGTCAGGGAAACTATGTAAATTAAAATACTATTTGAAAGGACTCGCCCCAAGAGGAGTTTTCTGCGAAATCTTCATGATTTTTGAAACTGGCATTAGGAAATTTCTGCAAAATCTGGTAAAAATTTCTAGGTACAAATATGCCTTGCATGGTGGATGAAAGATCGTAATACACATACTCACATCTCAGTAATGAATGCTTGTGAAATCCTTGATGCTTGTAGAATGTTCGGAACATGGAATGTCACGGTGAGAGAAATTATGCAAATTACATTTCTATTGGGAAGAACTCGCTCCAAGAGCATTTGTCTGCCAAATCTCCCTCATTCTCCAAACTGTCATTAGGAAAAAACTGTGAAATCAGAGTAAATCTCTCTTGGTGTAAATATGACCTGTTTGGTGTTGAAAGATTGTTAATCCACATGTTCTCACCTCTGTAATGTATGTTTGTCTTATCCGTGATGCATGTAACGTGTTCGGAACATGGAATATCACGCTGAGGAATCTATATAAATTACATGCCGATTGGATAGAACTCGCTCCAAGAGAATTTTTCTGTGATATCTACCTCATTTTCGAAACTGGTGTTAGGAAAAAGCTGGGAAATCATAGAAAAGTTTTCAAGGTTATCTCTGCCATGTATGGGTAACAATGTTTAGTAATCCACATGCTCACAACTCATTCATGAATGTTTTTTCGAATCCGTGTTGCATGCAGCGTGTTTGTAACATGGATTATCACGGTGGAGGAAGAAATGTAAATTACATGTCTATTGGTTAGAACTCGCTCCAAGAGGATTTTTTTGAGAAAACTGCTTGATTTTGGAATCTGGCGTTATGAATAACCTGCGAAATGAGATTAAATATATCTGGGAATAAATATGACTTTTATGGTGGATGAAAGATCGGTAATTCATGAAAAATGATCACAACTCATTAAAAATGTTTGTCAAATCCATGATGCATGTATCGTGTTCAGATCATGGAAAGTCACGGTGAGTGAAACAATTTAAATAAAAAGTCTAGTGGATACAACACACTCAAAGAGGATTTTTCTGTGCAATATGTCTCATTTTCTAAACTGGAGTTAAGAAAATGCTGTGAAATAATTTTAAATGCTTCTCGGTGTTAATATGACTCTCATAGTAGGTGAAAGTTCAGTAATCCACATGCAAACAACTCAGTAGTGAATATGTGTTGAATCCATGATGCATGTAGCATATATGGAACACGGAATTACATGGTGAGGGAATCACTGTCAATTAGATTTCTGTTGGATAGAACTCGATGTAAGACAGTTTTTCTGTGAAAACTGCCTGTTTTTCAAACTAGCATTAGAAAATAGCTGTGAACTCAGAGTAAATAATTCCAAGTGTTAATATTCCTTGAATGGTGAATGAAAGCTCGGTAATCCACATGCTCACAAATGAGTAATAACTGTTTGTCAAATCCATGATGCATATAATGTGTTGGGAGCACAGAATGTCACGGTCATGTAAACTATGTAAATTACATGTCTATCGGGTAGAACTCGATAAAAGAGCATTTGTCTGCAAAATATGCCTCACTTCCGTAACTGGCTTTTGGAAAAGACTGTGAAATCAGGGTAAATGTTTCTTGGTGTAAATATGCCCTGTATGGTGTTGAAAGTTAGGTAATCCACATGTTCTCACCTCAGTAATGAATGTTTGTCATATCCCTGATGCATGTAACAGGTTCGGAACGCGGAATATCACGGTGATGAAACTATGTAAATTAAATGTCGATTGAGTAGAACTCGCTCCAAGAGAATTTTCCTGTGAAATCTACCTCAATTTCAAAACTGGTGTTAGGAAATACTGGGAAATAAGTGTAAATTTTCTTCGGTGTTAATATGCCCATTTTGGTGATGAATGTTCATTAATCCTCGTGCTCACAACTCAGTACTGAATGTTTTTTCGAATCCATGATGCATGTAACATGTTCGGAACACAGAATATCATGGTGAGGAGACTATGTAAACTACAGTTCTAGTGGGTACAACACACTCAAAGAGTATTTTACTGAGCAATCTGCCTCATTTTTAAACTGCCGTTAGAAAAATGCTGCAAAATCAGAGTAAATGCTGTAGGTGCACATATGCCTTAAATGGTGAATGAAATTTAGGTAATCCACATGCTCACAACTCATTAAAGAATGATTGTCGAATCCATGATTCATGTAGCATGTTCAAAGCACGGAATGTCACGGTGAGTGAAACAATTTAAATAAAATGTCTAGTGGGTCAACTCACTCAAAGAAGATTTTTCTGTGCAATATGCCTCATTTTCTATACAGGAGTGAGGAAAAAGCTGCGAAATAAGAGTAAATTCTTCTAGGTGTTATTATGCCTTGTATGGTGGATGAGAGTTGGGTAATCCACATGTTCACAGCTCAGTGTTATAAGTTTTACCATTCTGTGATGAAATTAATGTGTTTGGAACACGGAATGACATGGTCAAATAAGCTATGTAAATTACATATCTGTCGGGTAGAACTCGCTAAATGACTATTTTTATGTGAAATATGCCTCATATCTGAAGCTGGCTTAAGGAAAAGCAGCGAAATCTGTGTAAATGCTTCTAGGTGACAATAGGGCTTTTATGGTGGATGCAATTTCGATAATCCACATGCTCACAACCCATTAAAGAATGTCGAATCCATCATGCATGTAGCGTGTTCGTGACACAGTATTTCATGGTGAGGGGAACTATGTAAATTCAAATTCTATTTGGTAGGACCCGCAGCAAGAGTATTTTACTGTGATAATTTCATGATTTTTAAAACTGGCTTTAGGAATAAGCTGAGAAATCAGTGTAAATATTTCTAGGTATGAAGAGGCCATGCATGGTGGATGAAAGATCGGTAATCCACATGTTCACAACTCAGTAAGTAATGTTTGTCAAATCTGTCATGCATGTAGTGTGCTCAGAATGTGGAATATCATGGTCAGGGAAACTATGTAAATTAAAATACTATTTGAAAGGACTCGCCCCAAGAGGAGTTTTCTGCGAAATCTTCATGATTTTTGAAACTGGCATTAGGAAATTTCTGCAAAATCTGGTAAAAATTTCTAGGTACAAATATGCCTTGCATGGTGGATGAAAGATCGTAATACACATACTCACATCTCAGTAATGAATGCTTGTGAAATCCTTGATGCTTGTAGAATGTTCGGAACATGGAATGTCACGGTGAGAGAAATTATGCAAATTACATTTCTATTGGGAAGAACTCGCTCCAAGAGCATTTGTCTGCCAAATCTCCCTCATTCTCCAAACTGTCATTAGGAAAAAACTGTGAAATCAGAGTAAATCTCTCTTGGTGTAAATATGACCTGTTTGGTGTTGAAAGATTGTTAATCCACATGTTCTCACCTCTGTAATGTATGTTTGTCTTATCCGTGATGCATGTAACGTGTTCGGAACATGGAATATCACGCTGAGGAATCTATATAAATTACATGCCGATTGGATAGAACTCGCTCCAAGAGAATTTTTCTGTGATATCTACCTCATTTTCGAAACTGGTGTTAGGAAAAAGCTGGGAAATCATAGAAAAGTTTTCAAGGTTATCTCTGCCATGTATGGGTAACAATGTTTAGTAATCCACATGCTCACAACTCATTCATGAATGTTTTTTCGAATCCGTGTTGCATGCAGCGTGTTTGTAACATGGATTATCACGGTGGAGGAAGAAATGTAAATTACATGTCTATTGGTTAGAACTCGCTCCAAGAGGATTTTTTTGAGAAAACTGCTTGATTTTGGAATCTGGCGTTATGAATAACCTGCGAAATGAGATTAAATATATCTGGGAATAAATATGACTTTTATGGTGGATGAAAGATCGGTAATTCATGAAAAATGATCACAACTCATTAAAAATGTTTGTCAAATCCATGATGCATGTATCGTGTTCAGATCATGGAAAGTCACGGTGAGTGAAACAATTTAAATAAAAAGTCTAGTGGATACAACACACTCAAAGAGGATTTTTCTGTGCAATATGTCTCATTTTCTAAACTGGAGTTAAGAAAATGCTGTGAAATAATTTTAAATGCTTCTCGGTGTTAATATGACTCTCATAGTAGGTGAAAGTTCAGTAATCCACATGCAAACAACTCAGTAGTGAATATGTGTTGAATCCATGATGCATGTAGCATATATGGAACACGGAATTACATGGTGAGGGAATCACTGTCAATTAGATTTCTGTTGGATAGAACTCGATGTAAGACAGTTTTTCTGTGAAAACTGCCTGTTTTTCAAACTAGCATTAGAAAATAGCTGTGAACTCAGAGTAAATAATTCCAAGTGTTAATATTCCTTGAATGGTGAATGAAAGCTCGGTAATCCACATGCTCACAAATGAGTAATAACTGTTTGTCAAATCCATGATGCATATAATGTGTTGGGAGCACAGAATGTCACGGTCATGTAAACTATGTAAATTACATGTCTATCGGGTAGAACTCGATAAAAGAGCATTTGTCTGCAAAATATGCCTCACTTCCGTAACTGGCTTTTGGAAAAGACTGTGAAATCAGGGTAAATGTTTCTTGGTGTAAATATGCCCTGTATGGTGTTGAAAGTTAGGTAATCCACATGTTCTCACCTCAGTAATGAATGTTTGTCATATCCCTGATGCATGTAACAGGTTTGGAACGCGGAATATCACGGTGATGAAACTATGTAAATTAAATGTCGATTGAGTAGAACTCGCTCCAAGAGAATTTTCCTGTGAAATCTACCTCAATTTCAAAACTGGTGTTAGGAAATACTGGGAAATAAGTGTAAATTTTCTTCGGTGTTAATATGCCCATTTTGGTGATGAATGTTCATTAATCCTCGTGCTCACAACTCAGTACTGAATGTTTTTTCGAATCCATGATGCATGTAACATGTTCGGAACACAGAATATCATGGTGAGGAGACTATGTAAACTACAGTTCTAGTGGGTACAACACACTCAAAGAGTATTTTACTGAGCAATCTGCCTCATTTTTAAACTGCCGTTAGAAAAATGCTGCAAAATCAGAGTAAATGCTGTAGGTGCACATATGCCTTAAATGGTGAATGAAATTTAGGTAATCCACATGCTCACAACTCATTAAAGAATGATTGTCGAATCCATGATTCATGTAGCATGTTCAAAGCACGGAATGTCACGGTGAGTGAAACAATTTAAATAAAATGTCTAGTGGGTCAACTCACTCAAAGAAGATTTTTCTGTGCAATATGCCTCATTTTCTATACAGGAGTGAGGAAAAAGCTGCGAAATAAGAGTAAATTCTTCTAGGTGTTATTATGCCTTGTATGGTGGATGAGAGTTGGGTAATCCACATGTTCACAGCTCAGTGTTATAAGTTTTACCATTCTGTGATGAAATTAATGTGTTTGGAACACGGAATGACATGGTCAAATAAGCTATGTAAATTACATATCTGTCGGGTAGAACTCGCTAAATGACTATTTTTATGTGAAATATGCCTCATATCTGAAGCTGGCTTAAGGAAAAGCAGCGAAATCTGTGTAAATGCTTCTAGGTGACAATAGGGCTTTTATGGTGGATGCAATTTCGATAATCCACATGCTCACAACCCATTAAAGAATGTCGAATCCATCATGCATGTAGCGTGTTCGTGACACAGTATTTCATGGTGAGGGGAACTATGTAAATTCAAATTCTATTTGGTAGGACCCGCAGCAAGAGTATTTTACTGTGATAATTTCATGATTTTTAAAACTGGCTTTAGGAATAAGCTGAGAAATCAGTGTAAATATTTCTAGGTATGAAGAGGCCATGCATGGTGGATGAAAGATCGGTAATCCACATGTTCACAACTCAGTAAGTAATGTTTGTCAAATCTGTCATGCATGTAGTGTGCTCAGAATGTGGAATATCATGGTCAGGGAAACTATGTAAATTAAAATACTATTTGAAAGGACTCGCCCCAAGAGGAGTTTTCTGCGAAATCTTCATGATTTTTGAAACTGGCATTAGGAAATTTCTGCAAAATCTGGTAAAAATTTCTAGGTACAAATATGCCTTGCATGGTGGATGAAAGATCGTAATACACATACTCACATCTCAGTAATGAATGCTTGTGAAATCCTTGATGCTTGTAGAATGTTCGGAACATGGAATGTCACGGTGAGAGAAATTATGCAAATTACATTTCTATTGGGAAGAACTCGCTCCAAGAGCATTTGTCTGCCAAATCTCCCTCATTCTCCAAACTGTCATTAGGAAAAAACTGTGAAATCAGAGTAAATCTCTCTTGGTGTAAATATGACCTGTTTGGTGTTGAAAGATTGTTAATCCACATGTTCTCACCTCTGTAATGTATGTTTGTCTTATCCGTGATGCATGTAACGTGTTCGGAACATGGAATATCACGCTGAGGAATCTATATAAATTACATGCCGATTGGATAGAACTCGCTCCAAGAGAATTTTTCTGTGATATCTACCTCATTTTCGAAACTGGTGTTAGGAAAAAGCTGGGAAATCATAGAAAAGTTTTCAAGGTTATCTCTGCCATGTATGGGTAACAATGTTTAGTAATCCACATGCTCACAACTCATTCATGAATGTTTTTTCGAATCCGTGTTGCATGCAGCGTGTTTGTAACATGGATTATCACGGTGGAGGAAGAAATGTAAATTACATGTCTATTGGTTAGAACTCGCTCCAAGAGGATTTTTTTGAGAAAACTGCTTGATTTTGGAATCTGGCGTTATGAATAACCTGCGAAATGAGATTAAATATATCTGGGAATAAATATGACTTTTATGGTGGATGAAAGATCGGTAATTCATGAAAAATGATCACAACTCATTAAAAATGTTTGTCAAATCCATGATGCATGTATCGTGTTCAGATCATGGAAAGTCACGGTGAGTGAAACAATTTAAATAAAAAGTCTAGTGGATACAACACACTCAAAGAGGATTTTTCTGTGCAATATGTCTCATTTTCTAAACTGGAGTTAAGAAAATGCTGTGAAATAATTTTAAATGCTTCTCGGTGTTAATATGACTCTCATAGTAGGTGAAAGTTCAGTAATCCACATGCAAACAACTCAGTAGTGAATATGTGTTGAATCCATGATGCATGTAGCATATATGGAACACGGAATTACATGGTGAGGGAATCACTGTCAATTAGATTTCTGTTGGATAGAACTCGATGTAAGACAGTTTTTCTGTGAAAACTGCCTGTTTTTCAAACTAGCATTAGAAAATAGCTGGGAACTCAGAGTAAATAATTCCAAGTGTTAATATTCCTTGAATGGTGAATGAAAGATCGGTAATGCAAATGCTCACAAATCAGCAATAACTGTTTGTTGAATCCGTGATGTATGTAATGTGTTCGGAGCACAAAATGTCACGGTCAGGTAAACTATGTAAATTACATGTGTATCGGGTAGAAGTCGATAAAAGAGAATTTTTCTTCAAAATATGCCTCACTTCCGAAACTGGCTTTTGGAAAAGACTGTGAAATCTGGGTAAATGTTTCTTGGTGTAAATATGCCCTGTATTTTGTTGAAAGTTTGGTAATCCACATGTTCTCAACTCAGTAATGAATGTTTGTAGTATCCTTGATGCATGTAACAGGTTCGGAACGCGGAATATCACGGTGAGGAAACTATGTAAATTGTCGATTGGTTAGAACTCGCTCCAAGAGAATTTTTCTGTGAAATCTACCTCAATTTCAAAACTGGTCTTAGGAAAAAGCTGGGAAATAATAGTAAAATTACTTCGGTGTTTATATGCCCAGTTTGGTGATGAATGTACATTAATCCTCGTGCTCACAACTCAGTAATTAATGTTTTTTCGAATCCATGATGCATGTAACGTGTTCGGAACACAGAATATCATGGTGTGGAGACTATGTAAACTACAGGTCTAGTGGGTACAACACGCTCAAAGAGTATTTTACTGAGCAATCTGCCTCATTTTTAAACTGCCGTTAGAAAAATGCTGCAAAATCAGAGTAAATGCTGTAGGTGCACATATGCCATAAATGGTGAATGAAATTTAGGGAATCCACATGCAAACAACTCATTAAAATATGATTATCGAATCCATGATTCATGTAGCATGTTCAGCGCATGGAATGTCACGGTGAGTGAAACAATTTAAATAAAATGTCTAGTGGATCAACTCACTCAAAGAGGGTTTTTCTGCGATATAAGCCTCATTTTCTATACTGGAGTGAGTAAATAGCTGTGAAATAAGAGTAAATGCTTCTAGGTGTTAATATGCCTTGTACGGTGGATGATAGTTGGATAATCCACATGCTCACAACTCAGTAATGAAAGATTTTCCAATACGTGATGAATTTAATGTGTTTGGAACACGGAATGTCATGGTCAAGTAAGCTATGTAAATTACATATCTGTCGGGTAGGACTCTCTAAATGACCATTTTTATGTGAAATAGGCCTCATATCCGAAAATCGCTTAAGGAAAAGCAGCGAAATCTGTGTAAATGCTTCTAGGTGACAATAGGAGTATTATGGTGGATGAAATATCGATAATCCACATGCTCACAACTCATTAAAGAATTTTTGTCGAATCCATCATGCATGTAGAGTGTTCGTAACACAGTATTTCATGGTGAGGGAAACTATGTAAATTAAAACTCTATTTCGTAAGACTCGCAGCAAGAGAATTTTTCTGTGATAATTTCATGATTTTTAAAACTGGCTTTAGGAATAAGCTGAGAAATAAGTGTAAATATTTCTAGGTATGAAGAGGCCATGCATGGTGGATGAAAGATCGGTAATCCACATGCTCACAACTCAGTAAGAAATGTTTGTCAAATCCGTCATGCATGTAGTGTGCTCGCAACATGGATTATCATGGTGAGGGAAACTATGTAAATTAAAATACTATTTGAACGGAGTCGCCTCAAGAGAATTTTTCTATGAAATCATGATTTTTGAAACTGGCATTAGGAAATTTCTGCAAAATCTGGTAAAAATTTCTAGGTATAAATATGCCTAGCATGGTGGATGAAAGATCGCAATACACATACTCACATCTCAGTAATGAATGCTTGTGAAATCCTTGATGTTTGTAGAATGTTCAGAACATGGAAGGTCACGGTGAGGGAAATTATGTAAATTACATTTCTATTGGGTAGAACTCGCTCCAAGAGCATTTGTCTGAGAAATTTCCATCATTCTCCAAACTGTCATTAGGAAAAAACAGTGAATTCGGAGTAAATGTTTCTTTGTGTAAATATGTCCTATTTGGTGTTGAAAGATTTTTAATCCACATGTTCTCACCTCTGTAATGCATGTTTGTCTTATCCGTGATGCATGTAACGTGTTCAGAACATGGAATATCACGCTGAGGAATCTATATAAATTATATGCCGATTGGATAGAACTCGCTCCAAGAGAATTTTTCTGTGATATCTACCTCATTTTCGAAACTGGTGTTAGGAAAAAACTGGGAAATCATAGAAAAGTTTTCTAGGTTAACTCTGCCATGTATGGGGAAGAATGTACAGTAATCCACATGCTCACAACTCATTCATGAATGTTTTTTCAAATCCGTGTTGCATGTAGCATGTTCGTAACACGGAATGTCACGGTGAAGGAAGAAATGTAAATTACATGTCTATTGGTTAGAACTCGCTTCAAGAGGATTTTTTTGAGAAAACTGCCTGATTTTGGTATCTGGTGTTATGAATAAGCTGTGAACAGTTTATAAATATATCTAGGATTAAATATGCCTTGTATGGCGGATGAAAGTTCGGTAATTCATGAAAAATACTCACAACTCATTAAAAACATTTGTCAAATCCGTGATGCATCTATCGTGTTCAGAACATGGAAAGTCACGTTGAGTGAAACAATTTAAATAAAATTTCTAGTGAATAAAACACACTCAAAGAGGATTTTTTTGTGCAATATGCCTCATTTTCTAAACTGGAGTTAAGAAAATGCTGTGAAATAAGATTAAATGCTTCTTGGTGTTAATATGCCTTTCATAGTAGGTGAAAGTTCAGTAATCCACATGCAAACAACTCAGTAGTGAATATGTGTTGAATCCGTGATGCATGTAGCATATATGGAACACGGAATTTCACGGTACGGGAATCTCTGTCAATTAGATTTCTGTTGGATAGTACACGATGTAAGACAGTTTTTCTGTGAAAACTGCCTGTTTTTCAAAACTGGCATTAGAAAAAAGCTGTGAACTCAGAGTAAATAATTCTAAGTGTTAATATTCCTTGAATGGTGAATGAAATCTCGGTAATCCACATGCTCACAAATGAGTAATACCTGTTTGTCAAATCCATGATGCATGTAATGTGTTCATAGCACAGTATGTCACAGTCAGGTAAACTATGTTAATTACATGTCTATCGGGTAGAACTCGATAAAAGAGCATTTTCTGCAAAATATGCCTCACTTCCGTAACTGGCTTCTGGAAAAGACTGTGAAATCAGGGTAAATGTTTCTTGGTGTAAATATGCCCTGTATGATGTTGAAAGTTTCGTAATCCACATGTTCTCACCTCAGTAATGAATGTTTGTCGTATCCCTGATGCATGTAACAGGTTCGGAACGTGGAATATCACGGTGAGGAAACTATGTAAATTAAATGTCGATTGGGAAGAACTCGCTTCAAGAGAATTTTTCTGTGAAATCTACCTCAATTTCAAAACTGGTGTTAGGATAAAGCTGGGAAATAAGAGTAAAATTCCTTCGGTGTCAATATGCCCATTTTGGTGATGAATGTTCATTAATCTTCCTGCTCACAACTCAGTAATGAATGTTTTTTCGAAACCCTGATGCATGTAACATGTTCGGAACACAGAATATCATGGTGAAGAGACTATGTAAACTAGATGTCTAGTGGGTACATCAATTTCAAAGTGTACTTTAATGAGCCATCTGCCTCATTTTTAAACTGGCATTAGAAAAACTAGCAAAATCAGAGTAAATTCTGTAGGTGCACATATGCCTTTAATGGTGAATGAGATTTCGGTAATCCACATGCTCACAACTCAGTAATGAATGTTTTTCAAGTCTGTGATGCAATTAATGTGTTTGGAAGATGGAATGACACGGTCAGGTAAGCTATGGAAATTACATATCTGTCGGGTAGACCCAGCTATAAGACCATTTATCTGTGAAAAATACCTCATATCCAAAACTGGCGTTATTAAAAGCTGCAAAATCTGAGTAAATGCTTCTAGGTGACAATATGCCTTTTATGGTGGATGAAAGTTCGGTACTCCACATGCTCACAACTCATTAAAGAATGTTTGTGCAATCCATCATGTATGTAGCGTGTTCGAAACACAGAATATCATGGTTAGGGAAACTGTGTAAATTAAATTTCTATTTGGTAGAACTCGCACCAAGAGGATTTTACTGCAAAAACTTCATGATTTCTGAAACAGGCGTTATGAAAAACCTGCGAAAAATGAGAAAGTATTTCTAGGAATAAATATGCCATTCATGGTGAATGAAAGTTTGTAATACACATGCTCACATCTCAGTAATGAATTTTTGTCGAATCCGGGCTGCTTGTATTGTGTTGGGAACACGGATGTCACGTTCTGGAAAACAATGTAATTTACATGTCTCGTGTGTAGAACACACTCAAAGAGAATTTTTCAGCACAATCTTTCTCATTTTCTAACCCGGCGATAAGAATAAGCTGCAAAATCAAGGTAAATAATTCTATGTGTAAGGATTCCTTTTATGGTGAATGAAAGTTCGGTAATCCACATGCTCACAGCTCAGTAACCATTGTTTGTCGAATCCGTAATGCGTGTAGATTTTTGGAACACCGAATGTCACGGTGAGGGAAAGAAATTATATTACATGTCTATTGGGTAGAACTCGCTCCAAGAGTATTTTTCTATGAAAATTGCCTGATTTCCGAATCTGACATTAGGGAAAATCTGCGCACACAGACTAAGTGTTTCTAGGTGTAAAATGCCTTGTATGGTGGATGAAAGTTCTCTAATCCACATTCTCAGAACTCAGTAATGATTGTTTGTCGAATCCGTGATACATAAAGCCTGTTCTGAACACGGAACTTCATGGTGAGGGAAACTGTGTAAATTACATGTCTATTGGTTATAAATCGCTCCAAGAGGATTTTTCTGTGTATCTACCTCATTTTCGGTTGTGGCATTAGGAAAAACCTGCGAAAACAGAGTAAGTGTTTCTATGTGTAAATATGCCTTCTATGGTGGATGAAAGTTCAGTAATCCACATGTTCACAACTCAGAAATAAATGTTTGACGAATCCGTCATGCATGTAGTGTGTTCAGAACACGGATATTCACGGTGAGGGCAACTATGTAAATTACACGTCTATTGTGTATAACTTCCTCCACAAGGATATTTCTGTGGAAACTGCCTGATTTTTGATACTGGCATTAGAAAAAAGATGCGAACTCAAAATAAATATTTCTAGGTGTTTATATGCCTTGAATGGTGATTGAAAGTTCGGTTATCCACATGCTCACAACTCAGTAATGAATGTTTTTCGAATCCGTGTTGTATTTAACGTGATCGGAAGACGGAATGACACAATCAGTTAAGCTATGTAAATTACATATCTATAGGGAAGAGCTCCCTACAAGAGCATTTTTCCGCGAAATATGCCTCATTTCCGAAACTGATGTTAGGAAAAGCTGCGAAATCTGAGTAAATGCTTCTAGGTGACAATATGCCTTTTATGGTGGATGAAAGATCGGTAATCCTCATGCTCACAACTCAGTAAGTAATGTTTGTCAAATCCGTCATGCATGTAGCGTGCTCGGAACACGGAATATCATGGTGAGTGAAACCATGTAAATTAAAATACTATTTGAACGGACTCGCCCCAAGAGAATATTTCTGCGCAATCTTCATGATTTTTGAAACTGGCGTTAGGAAATTTCTGCGAAATCTGGTAAAAATTTCTAGGTATAAATATGCCTTGCATGGTGGATGAAAGATCGCAATACACATACTAACATCTCAGTAGTGAATGCTTGTGAAATCATTGATGCTTGTAGAATGTTCGGAACACGGAATGTCTCGGTGATTGAAATTATGTGAGTTACATTTCTATTGGGTAGATCTCGCTCCAAGAGCATTTGTGTGTGAAATCTCCCTCATTTTCGAAACTGTCTTTAGGAAAATACTGTGAACTCAGAGTAAATGTTTCTTGGTGTAAATATGCCCTGTATGGTGTTGAAAGTTTGTTAATCCACATGTCCTCACCTCTGTAATGCATGTTTTTCGTATCCGCGATGCATGTTACATGTTCGGAACACGGAATATCACGCTGAGGAAATGATGTAAATTACATGCCGATTGGGTAGAACTCGCTCCAGGAGAAGTTTTCTGTGATATCTACCTCATTTTCAAAACTGGTGTTAGGAAAAAGCTGGGAAATCAGAGAAAAGTTTTCTAGGTGTAACTCTGCCATGTATGGGGATGAAAGTTCAGTAATCCACATGCTCACAACACAGTCATGAATGTTTTTTCGAATCCGTGTTACATGTAGTGTGTTCGTAACACGGAATGTCACGGTGGAGGAAGAAAAGTAAATTACATGTCTATTGGTTAGAATTCGCTCCAAGAGGAATTTTTTGAGAAAACTGCCTGATTTTGGAATCCGGGTTTATGAATAACCTGCAAACTGAGAATAAATATATCTAGTTGTTAATATGCCTTGTATGGAAGATGAAAGTTCGGTAATTCATGAAAAATGCTCACAACTCATTAAAAATGTTTGTCGAATCCGTGATGCACTTATCGTGTTCAGAACATGGAAAGTCACGGTGAGTGAAACAATTTAAATAAAAGTTCTAGTGGATACAACACACTCAAAGAGGATTTTTCTGCGCAATATGCCTCATTTTCTAAACTGGAGTTAAGAAAATGCTGCGAAATAATATTAAATGCATCTCGGTGTAAATATGCCTTTCATACTAGGTGAAAGTTCAGTAATCCACATGCTCACAACTCATTAAAGAATGTTTGTGCAATCCGTCATGTATGTAGTGTGTTCGAAACACAGAATATCATGGTTAGGGAAACTGTGTAAATTAAATTTCTATTTGGTAGAACTCGCACCACGAGGATTTTACTGCAAAAACTTCATGATTTCTGAAACAGGCGTTATGAAAAACCTGTGAAAAATGAGAAAATATTTCTAGGAATAAATATGCCATTCATGGTGAATGAAAGTTTGTAATACACATGCTCACATCTCAGTAATCAATTTTTGTCGAATCCTTGATGCTTGTATTGTGTTGGGAACACGGATGTCACGTTCTGGAAAACAATGTAATTTACATGTCTCGTGTGGAACACACTCAAAGAGAATTTTTCAGCACAATCTTTCTCATTTTCTAACCCGGCGATAAGAATAAGCTGCAAAATCAAGGTAAATAATTCTATGTGTAAGGATTCCTTTTATGGTGAATGAAAGTTCGGTAATCCACATGCTCACAGCTCAGTAACCATTGTTTGTCGAATCCGTAATGCGTGTAGCATTTTCGGAACACCGAATGTCACGGTGAGGGAAAGAAATTATATTACATGTCTATTGGGTAGAACTCGCTCCAAGAGTATTTTTCTATGAAAACTGCCTGATTTTCGAATCTGACATTAGGGAAAATCTGCGCACACAGACTAAGTGTTTCTAGGTGTAAAATGCCTTGTATGGTGGATGAAAGTTCTCTAATCCACATTCTCAGAACTCAGTAATGATTGTTTGTCGAATCCGTGATACATAAAGCCTGTTCTGAACACGGAACGTCATGGTGAGGGAAACTGTGTAAATTACATGTCTATTGGTTATAAATCGCTCCAAGAGGATTTTTATGTGAAATCTACCGCATTTTCGGATGTGACATTAGGAAAAACCTGCGAAAACAGAGTAAGTGTTTCTATGTGTAAATATGCCTTCTATGGTGGATGAAAGTTCAGTAATCCACATGTTCACAACTCAGAAATAAATGTTTGACGAATCCGTCATGCATGTAGTGTGTTCAGAACACGGATATTCACGGTGAGGGCAACTATGTTAATTACAAGTCTATTGTGTATAACTTCCTCCACAAGGATATTTCTGTGGAAACTGCCTGATTTTTGATACTGGCATTAGAAAAAATATGCGAACTCAAAATAAATATTTCTAGGTGTTTATATGCCTTGAATGGAGATTGAAAGTTCGGTTATCCACATGCTCACAACTCAGTAAAGAATGTTTTTCGAATCCGTGTTGTATTTAACGTGATCGGAAGACGGAATGACACAATCAGTTAAGCTATGTAAATTACATATCTATAGGGAAGAGCTCCCTACAAGAGCATTTTTCCGCGAAAAATGCCTCATTTACGAAACTGATGTTAGGAAAGTCTGCGAAATCTGAGTAAATGCTTCTAGGTGACAATATGCCTTTTATGGTGGATGAAAGATCGGTAATCCTCATGCTCACAACTCAGTAAGTAATGTTTGTCAAATCCGTCATGCATGTAGCGTGCTCGGAACACGGAATATCATGGTGAGTGAAACCATGTAAATTAAAATACTATTTGAACGGACTCGCCCCAAGAGAATATTTCTGCGCAATCTTCATGATTTTTGAAACTGGCGTTAGGAAATTTCTGCGAAATCTGGTAAAAATTTCTAGGTATAAATATGCCTTGCATGGTGGATGAAAGATCGCAATACACATACTCACATCTCAGTAGTGAATGCTTGTGAAATCATTGATGCTTGTAGAATGTTCGGAACACGGAATGTCTCGGTGATTGAAATTATGTGAGTTACATTTCTATTGGGTAGATCTCGCTCCAAGAGCATTTGTGTGTGAAATCTCCCTCATTTTCGAAACTGTCTTTAGGAAAATACTGTGAACTCAGAGTAAATGTTTCTTGGTGTAAATATGCCCTGTATGGTGTTGAAAGTTTGTTAATCCACATGTTCTCACCTCTGTAATGCATGTTTTTCGTATCCGCGATGCATGTTACATGTTCGGAACATGGAATATCACGCTGAGGAAATGATGTAAATTACATGCCGATTGGGTAGAACTCGCTCCAGGAGAAGTTTTCTGTGATATCTACCTCATTTTCGAAACTGGTGTTAGGAAAAAGCTGGGAAATCAGAGAAAAGTTTTCTAGGTGTAACTCTGCCATGTATGGGGATGAAAGTTCAGTAATCCACATGCTCACAACACAGTCATGAATGTTTTTTCGAATCCGTGTTACATGTAGTGTGTTCGTAACACGGAATGTCACGGTGGAGGCAGAAAAGTAAATTACATGTCTATTGGTTAGAATTCGCTCCAAGAGGAATTTTTTGAGAAAACTGCCTGATTTTGGAATCCGGGTTTATGAATAACCTGCAAACTGAGAATAAATATATCTAGTTTTTAATATGCCTTGTATGGAAGATGAAAGTTCGGTAATTCATGAAAAATGCTCACAACTCATTAGAAATGTTTGTCGAATCCATGATGCATGTATTGTGTTCAGAACGTGGAATGTCACGGTGAGTGAAACAATTTAAATAAAAGTTCTAGTGGATACAACACACTCAAAGAGGATTTTTCTGCGCAATATGCCTCATTTTCTAAACTGGAGTTAAGAAAATGCTGCGAAATAATATTTAATCCTTCTCAGTGTAAATATGCCTTACATACTCGGTGAAATTTCAGTAATCCACATGCTGACAACTCATTAGTGAATATGTGTCGAAACCGTGATGCATGTAGCATATACTGAACATGCAATTGCATGGTGAGGGAATCTCTGTCAATTACATTTCTGTTGGATAGAACTCGATGTAAGACTGTTTTTCTGTGAAAACTGCCTGTATTTCAAAAATGGCATAAGAAAATAGCTGGGAACTCAGAGTAAATAATTCCAAGTGTTAATATTCCTTGAATGGTGAATGAAAGCTCGGTAATCCACATGCTCACAAATCAGTAATAACTGTTTGTCAAATCCGTGTTTAATGTAAAGTGTTCGGAGCACAGAATATCACGGTCAGGTAAACTATGTAAATTACATGTCTATCGGGTAGAAGTCAATAAAAGAGCATTTTTCTGCAAAATATTCCTCATTTCCTAATCTGGCTATTGGAAAATTCTGTGAAATCAGAGTAAATGTATCTTGGTGTAAATATGCTCTGCATGGTGTTGAATATTTGGTAATCCACATGTTCTCACCTCAGTAATGAATGTTTTTCTTATCCTTGATGCATGAAACAGGTTCGGAACGTGGAATATCACGGTGAGGAAACTATGTAAATTAAATGTCGATTGGGAAGAACTCGCTCCAAGAGAATTTTTCGGAGAAATCTACCTCAATTTCAAAACTGGTGTTAGGATAAAGCTGGGAAATAAGAGTAAAATTACTTCGGTTTCAATATGCCCATTTTGGTGATGAATGTTCATTAATCCTCGTGCTCACAACTCAGTAATGAATGTTTTTTCGAAACCCTGATGCATGTAACATGTTCGGAACACAGAATATCATATTGAAGAGACTATTTAAACTAGATGTCTAGTGGGTACATCAATTTCAAAGTGTACTTTACTGAGCCATCTGCCTCATTTTTAAACTGGCATTAGAAAAACTTGCAAAATCAGAGTAAATTCTGTAGGTGCACATATGCCTTTAATGGTGAATGAAATTTAGGGAATCCACATGCAAACAACTCATTAAAATATGATTATCGAATCCATGATTCATGTAGCATGTTCAGCGCATGGAATGTCACGGTGAGTGAAACAATTTAAATAAAATGTCTAGTGGATCAACTCACTCAAAGAGGGTTTTTCTGCTATATAAGCCTCATTTTCTATACTGGAGTGAGTAAATAGCTGTGAAATAAGAGTAAATGCTTCTAGGTGTTAATATGCCTTGTACGGTGGATGATAGTTGGATAATCCACATGCTCACAACTCAGTAATGAAAGATTTTCCAATCCGTGATGAATTTAATGTGTTTGGAACACGGAATATCATGGTCAAGTAAGCTATGTAAATTACATATCTGTCGGGTAGAACTCGCTAAATGACCATTTTTATGTGAAATAGGCCTCATATCCGAAAATCGCTTAAGGAAAAGCAGCGAAATCTGTGTAAATGCTTCTAGGTGACAATAGGAGTATTATGGTGGATGAAATATCGATAATCCACATGCTCACAACTCATTAAAGAATGTTTGTCGAATCCATCATGCATGTAGAGTGTTCGTAACACAGTATTTCATGGTGAGGGAAACTATGTAAATTAAAACTCTATTTCGTAAGACTCGCAGCAACTGAATTTTTCTGTGATAATTTCATGATTTTTAAAACTGGCTTTAGGAATAACTGAGAAATAAGTGTAAATATTTCTAGGTATGAAAAGGCCATGCATGGTGGATGAAAGATCGGTAATCCACATGCTCACAACTCAGTAAGTAATGTTTGTCAAATCCGTCATGAATGTAGTGTGCTCGGAACATGGATTATCATGGTGAGGGAAACTATGTAAATTAAAATACTATTTGAACGGAGTCGCCTCAAGAGAATTTTTCTATGAAATCATGATTTTTGAAACTGGCATTAGGAAATTTCTGCGGAACCTGGTAAAAATTTCTAGGTATAAATATGCCTAGCATGGTGGATGAAAGATCGCAATACACATACTCACATCTCAGTAATGAATGCTTGTGAAATCCTTGATGTTTGTAGAATGTTCGGAACATGGAAGGTCACGGTGAGGGAAATTATGTAAATTACATTTCTATTGGGTAGAACTCGCTCCAAGAGCATTTGTCTGAGAAATCTCCCTCATTTTTGAAACTGTCATTAGGAAAAACCTGTGAACTCGGAGTAAATGTTTCTTTGTGTAAATATGTCCCATTTGGTGTTGAAAGATTTTTAATCCACATGTTCTCACCTCTGTAATGCATGTTTGTCTTACCCGTAATGCATGTAACGTGTTCAGAACATGGAATATCACGCTGAGGAATCTATATAAATTATATGCCGATTGGATAGAACTCGCTCCAAGAGAATTTTTCTGTGATATCTACCTCATTTTCGAAACTGGTGTTAGGAAAAAACTGGGAAATCATAGAAAAGTTTTCTAGGTTAACTCTGCCATGTATGGGGAAGAATGTTCAGTAATCCACATGCTCACAACTCAGTCATGAATGTTTTTTCGAATCCGTGTTGCATGTAGCGTGTTCGTAACACGGAATGTCACGGTGAAGGAAGAAATGTAAATTACATGTCTATTGGTTAGAACTCGCGTCAAAAGGATTTTTTTGAGAAAACTGCCTGATTTTGGAATCTGGTGTTATGAATAAGCTGTGAACAGTTTATAAATATATCTAGGATTAAATATGCCTTGTATGGCGGATGAAAGTTCGGTAATTCATGAAAAATACTCACAACTCATTAAAAACATTTGTCAAATCCGTGATGCATCTATCGTGTTCAGAACATGGAAAGTCACGTTGAGTGAAACAATTTAAATAAAATTTCTAGTGGATAAAACACACTCAAAGAGGATTTTTCTGTGCAATATGCCTCATTTTCTAAACTGGAGTTAAGAAAATGCTGTGAAATAAAATTAAATGCTTCTTGGTGTTAATATGCCTGTCACAGTAGGTGAAAGTTCAGTAATCCACATGCAAACAACTCAGTAGTGAATATGTGTTGAATCCGTGATGCATGTAGCATATATGGAACACGGAATTACACGGTGAGGGAATCTCTGTCAATTAGATTTCTGTTGGATAGTACACGATGTAAGACAGTTTTTCTGTGAAAACTGCCTGTTTTTCAAAACTGGCATTAGAAAAAAGCTGTGAACTCAGAGTAAATAATTCTAAGTGTTAATATTCCTTGAATGGTGAATGAAAGCTCGGTAATCCACATGCTCACAAATGAGTAATAACTGTTTGTCGAATCCATGATGCATGTAATGTGTTCGGAGCACAGAATGTCACGGTCAGGAAAACTATGTTAATTACATGTCTATCGGGTAGAACTCGATAAAAGAGCATTTTCTGCAAAATATGCCTCACTTCCGTAACTGGCTTCTGGAAAAGACTGTGAAATCAGGGTAAATGTTTCTTGGTGTAAATATGCCCTGTATGATGTTGAAAGTTTGGTAATCCACATGTTCTCACCTCAGTAATGAATGTTTGTCGTATCCCTGATGCATGTAACAGGTTCGGAATGTGGAATATCACGGTGAGGAAACTATGTAAATTAAATGTCGATTGGGTAGAACTCGCTCCAAGAGAATTTTCCTGTGAAATCTTCCTCAATTTCAAAACTGGTGTTAGTAAATACTGGGAAATAAGAGTAACCTTTCTTCGGTGTTAATATGCCCATTTTGATGATGAATGTTCATCAATCCTCGTGCTCACAACTCAGTAATGAATGTTTTTTCGAATCCATGATGCATGTAACGTGTTCGGAACACAGAATATCATGGTGAGGAGACTATGTAAACTACAGGTCTAGTGGGTACAAGACACTCAAAGAGTATTTTACTGAGCAATCTGCCTCATTTTTAAACTGCCGTTAGAAAAATGCTGCAAAATCAGAGTAAATGCTGTAGGTGCACATATGCCTTAAATGGTGAATGAAATTTAGGTAATCCACATGCTCACAACTCATTAAAGAATGATTGTCGAATCAATGTTTCATGTAGCATGTTCAAAGCACGGAATGTCACGGTGAGTGAAACAATTTAAATAAAATGTCTAGTGGGTCAACTCACTCAAAGAAGATTTTTCTGCGCAATATGCCTCATTTTCTATACTGGAGTGAGGAAAAAGCTGCGAAATAAGAGTAAATGCTTCTAGGTGTTAATATGCTTTGTATGGTGGATGAGAATTGGGTAATCCACATGTTCACAGCTCAGTAATATAAGTTTTACCATTCTGTGATGAAATTAATGTGTTTGGAACATGGAATGACATGGTCAAATAAGCTATGTAAATTACATATCTGTCAGGTAGAACTCGCTAAATGACCATTTTTATGTGAAATATGCCTCATATCAGAAACTGGCTTAAGGAAAAGCAGCGAAATTTGTGTAAATTCTTCTAGGTGACAATAGGACTTTTATGGTGAATGAAAATTCGATAATCCACATGCTCACAACTCATTAAAGAATGTCGAATCCATCATGCATGTAGAGTGTTCGTGACACAGTATTTCATGGTGAGGGAAACTATGTAAATTAAAATTCTATTTGGTAGGACTCGCAGCAAGAGTATTTTACTGTGATAATTTCATGATTTTTAAAACTGGCTTTAGGAATAAGCTGAGAAATCAGTGTAAATATTTCTAGGTATGAAGAGGCCATGCATGTTGGATGAAAATCGGTAATCCACATGTTCACAACTCAGTAAGTAATGTTTGTCAAATCCGTCATGCATGTAGTGTGCTCGGAACATGGAATATCATGGTGAGGGAAACTATGTAAATTAAAATACTATTTGAACGTTGTCACCTCAAGAGAATTTTTCTATGAAATCATGATTTTTGAAACTGGCGTTAGGAAATTTCTGCGAAACCTGGTAAAAATTTCTAGGTATAAATATGCCTAGCATGGTGGATGAAACATCGCAATACACATACTCACATCTCAGTAATGAATGCTTGTGAAATCCTTGATGCTTGTAGAATGTTCGGAACATGGAATGTCACGGTGAGGGAAATTATTTAAATTACATTTCTATTGGGTAGAACTCGCTCCAAGAGCATTTGTCTGTGAAATCTCCCTCATTTTTGAAACTGTCATTAGGAAAAACCTGTGAACTCGGAGTAAATGTTTCTTGGTGTAAATATGCCTTGTATGGTGTGGAAAGTTTGTTAATCCACATGTTCTCACCTCTGTAATGCATGTTTGTCGTATCCGTGATGCATGTAACGTGTTCGGAACATGTAATTTCACGCTGAGTTATCTATGTATATTACATGTCGATTGGGTAGAACTCGCTCCAAGGGAATTTTTCTGTGATATCTACCTCATTTTCGAAACTGGTGTTAGGAAAAAGTTGGCAAATCAGAGAAAAATTTTCTAGGTGTAACTCTGCCATGTATGGGGATGAAAGTTCAGTAATCCACATGCTCACAACTCAGTCATGAATGTTTTTTCGAATCCGTGTTGCATGTAGCGTGTTCGTAACACGGAGTGTCACGGTGAAGGAAGAAATGTATATTACATGTCTATTGGTTAGAACTCACTCTAAGAGAATTTTTTTGAGAAAACTGCCTGATTTTGGAATCTGGTGTTATGAATAACCTGCGAACAGGTTATAAATATATCTAGGAGTAAATATGCCTTGTATGGCGGATGAAAGTTCGGTAATTCATGAAAAATACTCACAACTCATTAAAAACATTTGTCAAATCC
This sequence comes from Camelus dromedarius, assembly GCF_036321535.1. Lineage (NCBI taxonomy): Eukaryota > Metazoa > Chordata > Mammalia > Artiodactyla > Camelidae > Camelus > Camelus dromedarius. The sequence goes on from NW_026989731.1 coordinate 5,093,709, forward strand.
GTGATGCATCTATCGGGTTCAGAACATGGAAAGTCACGTTGAGTGAAACAATTTAAATAAAATTTCTAGTGGATAAAACATACTCAAAGAGGATTTTTCTGTGCAATATGCCTCATTTTCTAAACTGGAGTTAAGAAAATGCTGTGAAATAAAATTAAATGCTTCTCGGTGTTAATATGCCTGTCACAGTAGGTGAAAGTTCAGTAATCCACATGCAAACAACTCAGTAGTGAATATGTGTTGAATCCGTGATGCATGTAGCATATATGGAACACGGAATTACACGGTGAGGGAATCTCTGTCAATTAGATTTCTGTTGGATAGTACTCGATGTAAGACAGTTTTTCTGTGAAAACTGCTTGTTTTTCAAACCTGGCATTAGAAAAAAGCTGTGAACTCAGAGTAAATAATTCTAAGTGTTAATATTCCTTGAATGGTGAATGAAAGCTCGGTAATCCACATGCTCACAAATGAGTAATAACTGTTTGTCGAATCCATGATGCATGTAATGTGTTCGGAGCACAGAATGTCACGGTCAGGTAAACTATGTTAATTACATGTCTATCGGGTAGAACTCGATAAAAGAGCATTTTCTGCAAAGTATGCCTCACTTCCGTAACTGGCTTCTGGAAAAGACTGTGAAATCAGGGTAAATGTTTCTTGGTGTAAATATGCCCTGTATGATGTTGAAAGTTTGGTAATCCACATGTTCTCACCTCAGTAATGAATGTTTGTCGTATCCCTGATGCATGTAACAGGTTCGGAATGTGGAATATCACGGTGAGGAAACTATGTAAATTAAATGTCGATTGGGTAGAACTCGCTCCAAGAGAATTTTCCTGTGAAATCTTCCTCAATTTCAAAACTGGTGTTAGGAAATACTGGGAAATAAGAGTAACCTTTCTTCGGTGTTAATATGCCCATTTTGGTGATGAATGTTCATCAATCCTCGTGCTCACAACTCAGTAATGAATGTTTTTTCGAATCCATGATGCATGTAACGTGTTCGGAACACAGAATATCATGGTGAGGAGACTATGTAAACTACAGGTCTAGTGGGTACAAGACACTCAAAGAGTATTTTACTGAGCAATCTGCCTCATTTTTAAACTGCCGTTAGAAAAATGCTGCAAAATCAGAGTAAATGCTCTAGGTGCACATATGCCTTAAATGGTGAATGAAATTTAGGTAATCCACATGCTCACAACTCATTAAAGAATGATTGTCGAATCCATGATTCATGTAGCATGTTCAGAGCACGGAATGTCACGGTGAGTGAAACAATTTAAATAAAATGTCTAGTGGGTCAACTCACTCAAAGAAGATTTTTCTGCGCAATATGCCTCACTTTCTATACTGGAGTGAGGAAAAAGCTGCGAAATAAGAGTAAATGCTTCTAGGTGTTAATATGCCTTGTATGGTGGATGAGAGTTGGGTAATCCACACGTTCACAGCTCAGTAATATAAGTTTTACCATTCTGTGATGAAATTAATGTGTTTGGAAGACGGAATGACATGGTCAAATAAGCTATGTAAATTACATATCTGTCAGTTAGAACTCGCTAAATGACCATTTTTATGTGAAATATGCCTCATATCAGAAGCTGGCTTAAGGAAAAGCAGCGAAATCTGTGTAAATGCTTCTAGGTGACAATAGGACTTTTATGGTGAATGAAATTTCGATAATCCACATGCTCACAACTCATTAAAGAATGTCGAATCCATCATGCATGTAGAGTGTTCGTAACACAGTATTTCATGGTGAGGGAAACTATGTAAATTAAAACTCTATTTGGGAGGACTCACAGCAAGAGAATTTTTCTGTGATAATTTCATGATTTTTAAAACTGGCGTTAGGAAAAAGCTGAGAAATCTGTAAATATTTCTAGGTATGAAGAGGCCATGCATGGTGTATGAAAGCTCGGTAATCCACATGCTCACAAATGAGTAATAACTGTTTGTCGAATCCATGATGCATGTAATGTGTTCGGAGCACAGAATGTCACGGTCAGGTAAACTATGTTAATTACATGTCTATCGGGTAGAACTCGATAAAAGAGCATTTTCTGCAAAGTATGCCTCACTTCCGTAACTGGCTTCTGGAAAAGACTGTGAAATCAGGGTAAATGTTTCTTGGTGTAAATATGCCCTGTATGATGTTGAAAGTTTGGTAATCCACATGTTCTCACCTCAGTAATGAATGTTTGTCGTATCCCTGATGCATGTAACAGGTTCGGAATGTGGAATATCACGGTGAGGAAACTATGTAAATTAAATGTCGATTGGGTAGAACTCGCTCCAAGAGAATTTTCCTGTGAAATCTTCCTCAATTTCAAAACTGGTGTTAGGAAATACTGGGAAATAAGAGTAACCTTTCTTCGGTGTTAATATGCCCATTTTGGTGATGAATGTTCATCAATCCTCGTGCTCACAACTCAGTAATGAATGTTTTTTCGAATCCATGATGCATGTAACGTGTTCGGAACACAGAATATCATGGTGAGGAGACTATGTAAACTACAGGTCTAGTGGGTACAAGACACTCAAAGAGTATTTTACTGAGCAATCTGCCTCATTTTTAAACTGCCGTTAGAAAAATGCTGCAAAATCAGAGTAAATGCTCTAGGTGCACATATGCCTTAAATGGTGAATGAAATTTAGGGAATCCACATGCTCACAACTCATTAAAGAATGATTGTCGAATCCATGATTCATGTAGCATGTTCAGAGCACGGAATGTCACGGTGAGTGAAACAATTTAAATAAAATGTCTAGTGGGTCAACTCACTCAAAGAAGATTTTTCTGCGCAATATGCCTCATTTTCTATACTGGAGTGAGGAAAAAGCTGCGAAATAAGAGTAAATGCTTCTAGGTGTTAATATGCCTTGTATGGTGGATGAGAGTTGGGTAATCCACACGTTCACAGCTCAGTAATATAAGTTTTACCATTCTGTGATGAAATTAATGTGTTTGGAAGACGGAATGACATGGTCAAATAAGCTATGTAAATTACATATCTGTCAGTTAGAACTCGCTAAATGACCATTTTTATGTGAAATATGCCTCATATCAGAAGCTGGCTTAAGGAAAAGCAGCGAAATCTGTGTAAATGCTTCTAGGTGACATTAGGACTTTTATGGTGAATGAAATTTCGATAATCCACATGCTCACAACTCATTAAAGAATGTCGAATCCATCATGCATGTAGAGTGTTCGTAACACAGTATTTCATGGTGAGGGAAACTATGTAAATTAAAACTCTATTTGGGAGGACTCACAGCAAGAGAATTTTTCTGTGATAATTTCATGATTTTTAAAACTGGCGTTAGGAAAAAGCTGAGAAATCTGTAAATATTTCTAGGTATGAAGAGGCCATGCATGGTGTATGAAAGATCGGTAATCCACATGCTAACAACTCAGTAAGTTATGTTTGTCAAATCCGTCATGCATGTAGTGTGCTCGGAACATGGAATATCATGGTGAGGGTAACTATGTAAATTAAAATACTATTTGAACGGTGTCACCTCAAGAGAATTTTTCTATGAAATCATGATTTTTGAAACTGGCGTTAGGAAATTTCTGCGAAACCTGGTAAAAATTTCTAGGTATAAATATGCCTAGCATGGTGGATGAAACATCGCAATACACATACTCACATCTCAGTAATGAATGCTTGTGAAATCCTTGATGCTTGTAGAATGTTCGGAACATGGAATGTCACGGTGAGGGAAATTATTTAAATTACATTTCTATTGGGTAGAACTCACTCCAAGAGCATTTGTCTGTGAAATCTCCCTCATTTTTGAAACTGTCATTAGGAAAAACCTGTGAACTCGGAGTAAATGTTTCTTGGTGTAAATATGCCTTGTATGGTGTGGAAAGTTTGTTAATCCACATGTTCTCACCTCTGTAATGCATGTTTGTCGTATCCGTGATGCATGTAACGTGTTCGGAACATGTAATTTCACGCTGAGTTATCTATGTATATTACATGTCGATTGGGTAGAACTCGCTCCAAGGGAATTTTTCTGTGATATCTACCTCATTTTCGAAACTGGTGTTAGGAAAAAGTTGGCAAATCAGAGAAAAATTTTCTAGGTGTAACTCTGCCATGTATGGGGATGAAAGTTCAGTAATCCACATGCTCACAACTCAGTCATGAATGTTTTTTCGAATCCGTGTTGCATGTAGCGTGTTCGCAACACGGAGTGTCACGGTGAAGGAAGAAATGTATATTACATGTCTATTGGTTAGAACTCACTCTAAGAGAATTTTTTTGAGAAAACTGCCTGATTTTGGAATCTGGTGTTATGAATAACCTGCGAACAGGTTATAAATATATCTAGGAGTAAATATGCCTTGTATGGCGGATGAAAGTTCGGTAATTCATGAAAAATACTCACAACTCATTAAAAACATTTGTCAAATCCGTGATGCATCTATCGGGTTCAGAACATGGAAAGTCACGTTGAGTGAAACAATTTAAATAAAATTTCTAGTGGATAAAACATACTCAAAGAGGATTTTTCTGTGCAATATGTCTCATTTTCTAAACTGGAGTTAAGAAAATGCTGTGAAATAAAATTAAATGCTTCTCGGTGTTAATATGCTTGTCACAGTAGGTGAAAGTTCAGTAATCCACATGCAAACAACTCAGTAGTGAATATGTGTTGAATCCGTGATGCATGTAGCATATATGGAACACGGAATTACACGGTGAGGGAATCTCTGTCAATTAGATTTCTGTTGGATAGTACTCGATGTAAGACAGTTTTTCTGTGAAAACTGCCTGTTTTTCAAACCTGGCATTAGAAAAAAGCTGTGAACTCAGAGTAAATAATTCTAAGTGTTAATATTCCTTGAATGGTGAATGAAAGCTCGGTAATCCACATGCTCACAAATGAGTAATAACTGTTTGTCGAATCCATGATGCATGTAATGTGTTCGGAGCACAGAATGTCACGGTCAGGTAAACTATGTTAATTACATGTCTATCGGGTAGAACTCGATAAAAGAGCATTTTCTGCAAAGTATGCCTCACTTCCGTAACTGGCTTCTGGAAAAGACTGTGAAATCAGGGTAAATGTTTCTTGGTGTAAATATGCCCTGTATGATGTTGAAAGTTTGGTAATCCACATGTTCTCACCTCAGTAATGAATGTTTGTCGTATCCCTGATGAATGTAACAGGTTCGGAATGTGGAATATCACGGTGAGGAAACTATGTAAATTAAATGTCGATTGGGTAGAACTCGCTCCAAGAGAATTTTCCTGTGAAATCTTCCTCAATTTCAAAACTGGTGTTAGGAAATACTGGGAAATAAGAGTAACCTTTCTTTGGTGTTAATATGCCCATTTTGGTGATGAATGTTCATCAATCCTCGTGCTCACAACTCAGTAATGAATGTTTTTTCGAATCCATGATGCATGTAACGTGTTCGGAACACAGAATATCATGGTGAGGAGACTATGTAAACTACAGGTCTAGTGGGTACAAGACACTCAAAGAGTATTTTACTGAGCAATCTGCCTCATTTTTAAACTGCCGTTAGAAAAATGCTGCAAAATCAGAGTAAATGCTGTAGGTGCACATATGCCTTAAATGGTGAATGAAATTTAGGTAATCCACATGCTCACAACTCATTAAAGAATGATTGTCGAATCCATGATTCATGTAGCATGTTCAGAGCACGGAATGTCACGGTGAGTGAAACAATTTAAATAAAATGTCTAGTGGGTCAACTCACTCAAAGAAGATTTTTCTGCGCAATATGCCTCACTTTCTATACTGGAGTGAGGAGAAAGCTGCGAAATAAGAGTAAATGCTTCTAGGTGTTAATATGCCTTGTATGGTGGATGAGAGTTGGGTAATCAACACGTTCACAGCTCAGTAATATAAGTTTTACCATTCTGTGATGAAATTAATGTGTTTGGAAGACGGAATGACATGGTCAAATAAGCTATGTAAATTACATATCTGTCAGTTAGAACTCGCTAAATGACCATTTTTATGTGAAATATGCCTCATATCAGAAGCTGGCTTAAGGAAAAGCAGCGAAATCTGTGTAAATGCTTCTAGGTGACAATAGGACTTTTATGGTGAATGAAATTTCGATAATCCACATGCTCACAACTCATTAAAGAATGTCGAATCCATCATGCATGTAGAGTTTTCGTAACACAGTATTTCATGGTGAGGGAAACTATGTAAATTAAAACTCTATTTGGGAGGACTCACAGCAAGAGAATTTTTCTGTGATAATTTCATGATTTTTAAAACTGGCGTTAGGAAAAAGCTGAGAAATCTGTAAATATTTCTAGGTATGAAGAGGCCATGCATGGTGTATGAAAGCTCGGTAATCCACATGCTCACAAATGAGTAATAACTGTTTGTCGAATCCATGATGCATGTAATGTGTTCGGAGCACAGAATGTCACGGTCAGTTAAACTATGTTAATTACATGTCTATCGGGTAGAACTCGATAAAAGAGCATTTTCTGCAAAGTATGCCTCACTTCCGTAACTGGCTTCTGGAAAAGACTGTGAAATCAGGGTAAATGTTTCTTGGTGTAAATATGCCCTGTATGATGTTGAAAGTTTGGTAATCCACATGTTCTCACCTCAGTAATGAATGTTTGTCGTATCCCTGATGCATGTAACAGGTTCGGAATGTGGAATATCACGGTGAGGAAACTATGTAAATTAAATGTCGATTGGGTAGAACTCGCTCCAAGAGAATTTTCCTGTGAAATCTTCCTCAATTTCAAAACTGGTGTTAGGAAATACTGGGAAATAAGAGTAACCTTTCTTTGGTGTTAATATGCCCATTTTGGTGATGAATGTTCATCAATCCTCGTGCTCACAACTCAGTAATGAATGTTTTTTCGAATCCATGATGCATGTAACGTGTTCGGAACACAGAATATCATGGTGAGGAGACTATGTAAACTACAGGTCTAGTGGGTACAAGACACTCAAAGAGTATTTTACTGAGCAATCTGCCTCATTTTTAAACTGCCGTTAGAAAAATGCTGCAAAATCAGAGTAAATGCTCTAGGTGCACATATGCCTTAAATGGTGAATGAAATTTAGGTAATCCACATGCTCACAACTCATTAAAGAATGATTGTCGAATCCATGATTCATGTAGCATGTTCAGAGCACGGAATGTCACGGTGAGTGAAACAATTTAAATAAAATGTCTAGTGGGTCAACTCACTCAAAGAAGATTTTTCTGCGCAATATGCCTCATTTTCTATACTGGAGTGAGGAAAAAGCTGCGAAATAAGAGTAAATGCTTCTAGGTGTTAATATGCCTTGTATGGTGGATGAGAGTTGGGTAATCCACACGTTCACAGCTCAGTAATATAAGTTTTACCATTCTGTGATGAAATTAATGTGTTTGGAAGACGGAATGACATGGTCAAATAAGCTATGTAAATTACATATCTGTCAGTTAGAACTCGCTAAATGACCATTTTTATGTGAAATATGCCTCATATCAGAAGCTGGCTTAAGGAAAAGCAGCGAAATCTGTGTAAATGCTTCTAGGTGACAATAGGACTTTTATGGTGAATGAAATTTCGATAATCCACATGCTCACAACTCATTAAAGAATGTCGAATCCATCATGCATGTAGAGTGTTCGTAACACAGTATTTCATGGTGAGGGAAACTATGTAAATTAAAACTCTATTTGGGAGGACTCACAGCAAGAGAATTTTTCTGTGATAATTTCATGATTTTTAAAACTGGCGTTAGGAAAAAGCTGAGAAATCTGTAAATATTTCTAGGTATGAAGAGGCCATGCATGGTGTATGAAAGATCGGTAATCCACATGCTCACAACTCAGTAAGTTATGTTTGTCAAATCCGTCATGCATGTAGTGTGCTCGGAACATGGAATATCATGGTGAGGGAAACTATGTAAATTAAAATACTATTTGAACGGTGTCACCTCAAGAGTATTTTTCTATGAAATCATGATTTTTGAAACTGGCGTTAGGAAATTTCTGCGAAACCTGGTAAAAATTTCTAGGTATAAATATGCCTAGCATGGTGGATGAAACATCGCAATACACATACTCACATCTCAGTAATGAATGCTTGTGAAATCCTTGATGCTTCTAGAATGTTCGGAACATGGAATGTCACGGTGAGGGAAATTATTTAAATTACATTTCTATTGGGTAGAACTCGCTCCAAGAGCATTTGTCTGTGAAATCTCCCTCATTTTTGAAACTGTCATTAGGAAAAACCTGTGAACTCGGAGTAAATGTTTCTTGGTGTAAATATGCCTTGTATGGTGTGGAAAGTTTGTTAATCCACATGTTCTCACCTCTGTAATGCATGTTTGTCGTATCCGTGATGCATGTAACGTGTTCGGAACATGTAATTTCACGCTGAGTTATCTATGTATATTACATGTCGATTGGGTAGAACTCGCTCCAAGGGAATTTTTCTGTGATATCTACCTCATTTTCGAAACTGGTGTTAGGAAAAAGTTGGCAAATCAGAGAAAAATTTTCTAGGTGTAACTCTGCCATGTATGGGGATGAAAGTTCAGTAATCCACATGCTCACAACTCAGTCATGAATGTTTTTTCGAATCCGTGTTGCATGTAGCGTGTTCGTAACACGGAGTGTCACGGTGAAGGAAGAAATGTATATTACATGTCTATTGGTTAGAACTCACTCTAAGAGAATTTTTTTGAGAAAACTGCCTGATTTTGGAATCTGGTGTTATGAATAACCTGCGAACAGGTTATAAATATATCTAGGAGTAAATATGCCTTGTATGGCGGATGAAAGTTCGGTAATTCATGAAAAATACTCACAACTCATTAAAAACATTTGTCAAATCCGTGATGCATCTATCGGGTTCAGAACATGGAAAGTCACGTTGAGTGAAACAATTTAAATAAAATTTCTAGTGGATAAAACATACTCAAAGAGGATTTTTCTGTGCAATATGTCTCATTTTCTAAACTGGAGTTAAGAAAATGCTGTGAAATAAAATTAAATGCTTCTCGGTGTTAATATGCCTGTCACAGTAGGTGAAAGTTCAGTAATCCACATGCAAACAACTCAGTAGTGAATATGTGTTGAATCCGTGATGCATGTAGCATATATGGAACACGGAATTACACGGTGAGGGAATCTCTGTCAATTAGATTTCTGTTGGATAGTACTCGATGTAAGACAGTTTTTCTGTGAAAACTGCCTGTTTTTCAAACCTGGCATTAGAAAAAAGCTGTGAACTCAGAGTAAATAATTCTAAGTGTTAATATTCCTTGAATGGTGAATGAAAGCTCGGTAATCCACATGCTCACAAATGAGTAATAACTGTTTGTCGAATCCATGATGCATGTAATGTGTTCGGAGCACAGAATGTCACGGTCAGGTAAACTATGTTAATTACATGTCTATCAGGTAGAACTCGATAAAAGAGCATTTTCTGCAAAATATGCCTCACTTCCGTAACTGGCTTCTGGAAAAGACTGTGAAATCAGGGTAAATGTTTCTTGGTGTAAATATGCCCTGTATGGTGTTGAAAGTTTGGTAATCCACATGTTCTCACCTCAGTAATGAATGTTTTTCTTATGCCTGATGCATGTAACAGGTTCGGAATGCGGAATATCACGGTGAGGAAACTATGTAAATTAAATGTCGATTGGGTAGAACTCGCTCCAAGAGAATTTTCCTGTGAAATCTACCTCAATTTCAAAACTGGTGTTAGGAAATACTGGGAAATAAGAGTAAATTTTCTTCGGTGTTAATATGCCCATTTTGGTGATGAATGTTCATTAATCCTCGTGCTCACAACTCAGTAATGAATGTTTTTTCGAATCCATGATGCATGTAACATGTTCGGAACACAGAATATCATGGTGAGGAGACTATGTAAACTACAGGTCTAGTGGGTACAAGACACTCAAAGAGTATTTTACTGAGCAATCTGCCTCATTTTTAAACTGCCGTTAGAAAAATGCTGCAAAATCAGAGTAAATGCTGTAGGTGCACATATGCCTTAAATGGTGAATGAAATTTAGGGAATCCACATGCTCACAACTCATTAAAGAATGATTGTCGAATCCATGATTCATGTAGCATGTTCAGAGCACGGAATGTCACGGTGAGTGAAACAATTTAAATAAAATGTCTAGTGGGTCAACTCACTCAAAGAAGATTTTTCTGCGCAATATGCCTCATTTTCTATACTGGAGTGAGGAAAAAGCTGCGAAATAAGAGTAAATGCTTCTAGGTGTTAATATGCCTTGTATGGTGGATGAGAGTTGGGTAATCCACACGTTCACAGCTCAGTAATATAAGTTTTACCATTCTGTGATGAAATTAATGTGTTTGGAAGACGGAATGACATGGTCAAATAAGCTATGTAAATTACATATCTGTCAGTTAGAACTCGCTAAATGACCATTTTTATGTGAAATATGCTTCATATCAGAAGCTGGCTTAAGGAAAAGCAGCGAAATCTGTGTAAATGCTTCTAGGTGACATTAGGACTTTTATGGTGAATGAAATTTCGATAATCCACATGCTCACAACTCATTAAAGAATGTCGAATCCATCATGCATGTAGAGTGTTCGTAACACAGTATTTCATGGTGAGGGAAACTATGTAAATTAAAACTCTATTTGGGAGGACTCACAGCAAGAGAATTTTTCTGTGATAATTTCATGATTTTTAAAACTGGCGTTAGGAAAAAGCTGAGAAATCTGTAAATATTTCTAGGTATGAAGAGGCCATGCATGGTGTATGAAAGATCGGTAATCCACATGCTCACAACTCAGTAAGTTATGTTTGTCAAATCCGTCATGCATGTAGTGTGCTCGGAACATGGAATATCATGGTGAGGGTAACTATGTAAATTAAAATACTATTTGAACGGTGTCGCCTCAAGAGAATTTTTCTATGAAATCATGATTTTTGAAACTGGCGTTAGGAAATTTCTGCGAAACCTGGTAAAAATTTCTAGGTATAAATATGCCTAGCATGGTGGATGAAACATCGCAATACACATACTCACATCTCAGTAATGAATGCTTGTGAAATCCTTGATGCTTGTAGAATGTTCGGAACATGGAATGTCACGGTGAGGGAAATTATTTAAATTACATTTCTATTGGGTAGAACTCACTCCAAGAGCATTTGTCTGTGAAATCTCCCTCATTTTTGAAACTGTCATTAGGAAAAACCTGTGAACTCGGAGTAAATGTTTCTTGGTGTAAATATGCCTTGTATGGTGTGGAAAGTTTGTTAATCCACATGTTCTCACCTCTGTAATGCATGTTTGTCGTATCCGTGATGCATGTAACGTGTTCGGAACATGTAATTTCACGCTGAGTTATCTATGTATATTACATGTCGATTGGGTAGAACTCGCTCCAAGGGAATTTTTCTGTGATATCTACCTCATTTTCGAAACTGGTGTTAGGAAAAAGTTGGCAAATCAGAGAAAAATTTTCTAGGTGTAACTCTGCCATGTATGGGGATGAAAGTTCAGTAATCCACATGCTCACAACTCAGTCATGAATGTTTTTTCGAATCCGTGTTGCATGTAGCGTGTTCGCAACACGGAGTGTCACGGTGAAGGAAGAAATGTATATTACATGTCTATTGGTTAGAACTCACTCTAAGAGAATTTTTTTGAGAAAACTGCCTGATTTTGGAATCTGGTGTTATGAATAACCTGCGAACAGGTTATAAATATATCTAGGAGTAAATATGCCTTGTATGGCGGATGAAAGTTCGGTAATTCATGAAAAATACTCACAACTCATTAAAAACATTTGTCAAATCCGTGATGCATCTATCGGGTTCAGAACATGGAAAGTCACGTTGAGTGAAACAATTTAAATAAAATTTCTAGTGGATAAAACATACTCAAAGAGGATTTTTCTGTGCAATATGCCTCATTTTCTAAACTGGAGTTAAGAAAATGCTGTGAAATAAAATTAAATGCTTCTCGGTGTTAATATGCCTGTCACAGTAGGTGAAAGTTCAGTAATCCACATGCAAACAACTCAGTAGTGAATATGTGTTGAATCCGTGATGCATGTAGCATATATGGAACACGGAATTACACGGTGAGGGAATCTCTGTCAATTAGATTTCTGTTGGATAGTACTCGATGTAAGACAGTTTTTCTGTGAAAACTGCCTGTTTTTCAAACCTGGCATTAGAAAAAAGCTGTGAACTCAGAGTAAATAATTCTAAGTGTTAATATTCCTTGAATGGTGAATGAAAGCTCGGTAATCCACATGCTCACAAATGAGTAATAACTGTTTGTCGAATCCATGATGCATGTAATGTGTTCGGAGCACAGAATGTCACGGTCAGGTAAACTATGTTAATTACATGTCTATCGGGTAGAACTCGATAAAAGAGCATTTTCTGCAAAGTATGCCTCACTTCCGTAACTGGCTTCTGGAAAAGACTGTGAAATCAGGGTAAATGTTTCTTGGTGTAAATATGCCCTGTATGATGTTGAAAGTTTGGTAATCCACATGTTCTCACCTCAGTAATGAATGTTTGTCGTATCCCTGATGAATGTAACAGGTACGGAATGTGGAATATCACGGTGAGGAAACTATGTAAATTAAATGTCGATTGGGTAGAACTCGCTCCAAGAGAATTTTCCTGTGAAATCTTCCTCAATTTCAAAACTGGTGTTAGGAAATACTGGGAAATAAGAGTAACCTTTCTTCGGTGTTAATATGCCCATTTTGGTGATGAATGTTCATCAATCCTCGTGCTCACAACTCAGTAATGAATGTTTTTTCGAATCCATGATGCATGTAACGTGTTCGGAACACAGAATATCATGGTGAGGAGACTATGTAAACTACAGGTCTAGTGGGTACAAGACACTCAAAGAGTATTTTACTGAGCAATCTGCCTCATTTTTAAACTGCCGTTAGAAAAATGCTGCAAAATCAGAGTAAATGCTCTAGGTGCACATATGCCTTAAATGGTGAATGAAATTTAGGGAATCCACATGCTCACAACTCATTAAAGAATGATTGTCGAATCCATGATTCATGTAGCATGTTCAGAGCACGGAATGTCACGGTGAGTGAAACAATTTAAATAAAATGTCTAGTGGGTCAACTCACTCAAAGAAGATTTTTCTGCGCAATATGCCTCACTTTCTATACTGGAGTGAGGAGAAAGCTGCGAAATAAGAGTAAATGCTTCTAGGTGTTAATATGCCTTGTATGGTGGATGAGAGTTGGGTAATCCACACGTTCACAGCTCAGTAATATAAGTTTTACCATTCTGTGATGAAATTAATGTGTTTGGAAGACGGAATGACATGGTCAAATAAGCTATGTAAATTACATATCTGTCAGTTAGAACTCGCTAAATGACCATTTTTATGTGAAATATGCCTCATATCAGAAGCTGGCTTAAGGAAAAGCAGCGAAATCTGTGTAAATGCTTCTAGGTGACAATAGGACTTTTATGGTGAATGAAATTTCGATAATCCACATGCTCACAACTCATTAAAGAATGTCGAATCCATCATGCATGTAGAGTGTTCGTAACACAGTATTTCATGGTGAGGGAAACTATGTAAATTAAAACTCTATTTGGGAGGACTCACAGCAAGAGAATTTTTCTGTGATAATTTCATGATTTTTAAAACTGGCGTTAGGAAAAAGCTGAGAAATCTGTAAATATTTCTAGGTATGAAGAGGCCATGCATGGTGTATGAAAGATCGGTAATCCACATGCTCACAACTCAGTAAGTTATGTTTGTCAAATCCGTCATGCATGTAGTGTGCTCGGAACATGGAATATCATGGTGAGGGAAACTATGTAAATTAAAATACTATTTGAACGGTGTCACCTCAAGAGAATTTTTCTATGAAATCATGATTTTTGAAACTGGCGTTAGGAAATTTCTGCGAAACCTGGTAAAAATTTCTAGGTATAAATATGCCTAGCATGGTGGATGAAACATCGCAATACACATACTCACATCTCAGTAATGAATGCTTGTGAAATCCTTGATGCTTGTAGAATGTTCGGAACATGGAATGTCACGGTGAGGGAAATTATTTAAATTACATTTCTATTGGGTAGAACTCGCTCCAAGAGCATTTGTCTGTGAAATCTCCCTCATTTTTGAAACTGTCATTAGGAAAAACCTGTGAACTCGGAGTAAATGTTTCTTGGTGTAAATATGCCTTGTATGGTGTGGAAAGTTTGTTAATCCACATGTTCTCACCTCTGTAATGCATGTTTGTCGTATCCGTGATGCATGTAACGTGTTCGGAACATGTAATTTCACGCTGAGTTATCTATGTATATTACATGTCGATTGGGTAGAACTCGCTCCAAGGGAATTTTTCTGTGATATCTACCTCATTTTCGAAACTGGTGTTAGGAAAAAGTTGGCAAATCAGAGAAAAATTTTCTAGGTGTAACTCTGCCATGTATGGGGATGAAAGTTCAGTAATCCACATGCTCACAACTCAGTCATGAATGTTTTTTCGAATCCGTGTTGCATGTAGCGTGTTCGTAACACGGAGAGTCACGGTGAAGGAAGAAATGTATATTACATGTCTATTGGTTAGAACTCACTCTAAGAGAATTTTTTTGAGAAAACTGCCTGATTTTGGAATCTGGTGTTATGAATAACCTGCGAACAGGTTATAAATATATCTAGGAGTAAATATGCCTTGTATGGCGGATGAAAGTTCGGTAATTCATGAAAAATACTCACAACTCATTAAAAACATTTGTCAAATCCGTGATGCATCTATCGGGTTCAGAACATGGAAAGTCACGTTGAGTGAAACAATTTAAATAAAATTTCTAGTGGATAAAACATACTCAAAGAGGATTTTTCTGTGCAATATGTCTCATTTTCTAAACTGGAGTTAAGAAAATGCTGTGAAATAAAATTAAATGCTTCTCGGTGTTAATATGCCTGTCACAGTAGGTGAAAGTTCAGTAATCCACATGCAAACAACTCAGTAGTGAATATGTGTTGAATCCGTGATGCATGTAGCATATATGGAACACGGAATTACACGGTGAGGGAATCTCTGTCAATTAGATTTCTGTTGGATAGTACTCGATGTAAGACAGTTTTTCTGTGAAAACTGCCTGTTTTTCAAACCTGGCATTAGAAAAAAGCTGTGAACTCAGAGTAAATAATTCTAAGTGTTAATATTCCTTGAATGGTGAATGAAAGCTCGGTAATCCACATGCTCACAAATGAGTAATAACTGTTTGTCGAATCCATGATGCATGTAATGTGTTCGGAGCACAGAATGTCACGGTCAGGTAAACTATGTTAATTACATGTCTATCGGGTAGAACTCGATAAAAGAGCATTTTCTGCAAAATATGCCTCACTTCCGTAACTGGCTTCTGGAAAAGACTGTGAAATCAGGGTAAATGTTTCTTGGTGTAAATATGCCCTGTATGGTGTTGAAAGTTTGGTAATCCACATGTTCTCACCTCATTAATGAATGTTTGTCGTATCCCTGATGCATGTAACAGGTTCGGAATGCGGAATATCACGGTGAGGAAACTATGTAAATTAAATGTCGATTGGGTAGAACTCGCTCCAAGAGAATTTTCCTGTGAAATCTACCTCAATTTCAAAACTGGTGTTAGGAAATACTGGGAAATAAGAGTAAATTTTCTTCGGTGTTAATATGCCCATTTTGGTGATGAATGTTCATTAATCCTCGTGCTCACAACTCAGTAATGAATGTTTTTTCGAATCCATGATGCATGTAACATGTTCGGAACACAGAATATCATGGTGAGGAGACTATGTAAACTACAGGTCTAGTGGGTACAAGATACTCAAAGAGTATTTTACTGAGCAATCTGCCTCATTTTTAAACTGCCGTTAGAAAAATGCTGCAAAATCAGAGTAAATGCTCTAGGTGCACATATGCCTTAAATGATGAATGAAATTTAGGGAATCCACATGCTCACAACTCATTAAAGAATGATTGTCGAATCCATGATTCATGTAGCATGTTCAGAGCACGGAATGTCACGGTGAGTGAAACAATTTAAATAAAATGTCTAGTGGGTCAACTCACTCAAAGAAGATTTTTCTGCGCAATATGCCTCATTTTCTATACTGGAGTGAGGAAAAAGCTGCGAAATAAGAGTAAATGCTTCTAGGTGTTAATATGCCTTGTATGGTGGATGAGAGTTGGGTAATCCACACGTTCACAGCTCAGTAATATAAGTTTTACCATTCTGTGATGAAATTAATGTGTTTGGAAGACGGAATGACATGGTCAAATAAGCTATGTAAATTACATATCTGTCAGTTAGAACTCGCTAAATGACCATTTTTATGTGAAATATGCCTCATATCAGAAGCTGGCTTAAGGAAAAGCAGCGAAATCTGTGTAAATGCTTCTAGGTGACAATAGGACTTTTATGGTGAATGAAATTTCGATAATCCACATGCTCACAACTCATTAAAGAATGTCGAATCCATCATGCATGTAGAGTGTTCGTAACACAGTATTTCATGGTGAGGGAAACTATGTAAATTAAAACTCTATTTGGGAGGACTCACAGCAAGAGAATTTTTCTGTGATAATTTCATGATTTTTAAAACTGGCGTTAGGAAAAAGCTGAGAAATCTGTAAATATTTCTAGGTATGAAGAGGCCATGCATGGTGTATGAAAGATCGGTAATCCACATGCTCACAACTCAGTAAGTTATGTTTGTCAAATCCGTCATGCATGTAGTGTGCTCGGAACATGGAATATCATGGTGAGGGAAACTATGTAAATTAAAATACTATTTGAACGGTGTCGCCTCAAGAGAATTTTTCTATGAAATCATGATTTTTGAAACTGGCGTTAGGAAATTTCTGCGAAACCTGGTAAAAATTTCTAGGTATAAATATGCCTAGCATGGTGGATGAAACATCGCAATACACATACTCACATCTCAGTAATGAATGCTTGTGAAATCCTTGATGCTTGTAGAATGTTCGGAACATGGAATGTCACGGTGAGGGAAATTATTTAAATTACATTTCTATTGGGTAGAACTCGCTCCAAGAGCATTTGTCTGTGAAATCTCCCTCATTTTTGAAACTGTCATTAGGAAAAACCTGTGAACTCGGAGTAAATGTTTCTTGGTGTAAATATGCCTTGTATGGTGTGGAAAGTTTGTTAATCCACATGTTCTCACCTCTGTAATGCATGTTTGTCGTATCCGTGATGCATGTAACGTGTTCGGAACATGTAATTTCACGCTGAGTTATCTATGTATATTACATGTCGATTGGGTAGAACTCGCTCCAAGGGAATTTTTCTGTGATATCTACCTCATTTTCGAAACTGGTGTTAGGAAAAAGTTGGCAAATCAGAGAAAAATTTTCTAGGTGTAACTCTGCCATGTATGGGGATGAAAGTTCAGTAATCCACATGCTCACAACTCAGTCATGAATGTTTTTTCGAATCCGTGTTGCATGCAGCGTGTTCGCAACACGGAGTGTCACGGTGAAGGAAGAAATGTATATTACATGTCTATTGGTTAGAACTCACTCTAAGAGAATTTTTTTGAGAAAACTGCCTGATTTTGGAATCTGGTGTTATGAATAACCTGCGAACAGGTTATAAATATATCTAGGAGTAAATATGCCTTGTATGGCGGATGAAAGTTCGGTAATTCATGAAAAATACTCACAACTCATTAAAAACATTTGTCAAATCCGTGATGCATCTATCGGGTTCAGAACATGGAAAGTCACTTTGAGTGAAACAATTTAAATAAAATTTCTAGTGGATAAAACATACTCAAAGAGGATTTTTCTGTGCAATATGTCTCATTTTCTAAACTGGAGTTAAGAAAATGCTGTGAAATAAAATTAAATGCTTCTCGGTGTTAATATGCCTGTCACAGTAGGTGAAAGTTCAGTAATCCACATGCAAACAACTCAGTAGTGAATATGTGTTGAATCCGTGATGCATGTAGCATATATGGAACACGGAATTACACGGTGAGGGAATCTCTGTCAATTAGATTTCTGTTGGATAGTACTCGATGTAAGACAGTTTTTCTGTGAAAACTGCCTGTTTTTCAAACCTGGCATTAGAAAAAAGCTGTGAACTCAGAGTAAATAATTTTAAGTGTTAATATTCCTTGAATGGTGAATGAAAGCTCGGTAATCCACATGCTCACAAATGAGTAATAACTGTTTGTCGAATCCATGATGCATGTAATGTGTTCGGAGCACAGAATGTCACGGTCAGGTAAACTATGTTAATTACATGTCTATCGGGTAGAACTCGATAAAAGAGCATTTTCTGCAAAATATGCCTCACTTCCGTAACTGGCTTCTGGAAAAGACTGTGAAATCAGGGTAAATGTTTCTTGGTGTAAATATGCCCTGTATGATGTTGAAAGTTTGGTAATCCACATGTTCTCACCTCAGTAATGAATGTTTGTCGTATCCCTGATGCATGTAACAGGTTCGGAATGTGGAATATCACGGTGAGGAAACTATGTAAATTAAATGTCGATTGGGTAGAACTCGCTCCAAGAGAATTTTCCTGTGAAATCTTCCTCAATTTCAAAACTGGTGTTAGGAAATACTGGGAAATAAGAGTAACTTTCTTCGGTGTTAATATGACCATTTTGATGATGAATGTTCATCAATCCTCGTGCTCACAACTCAGTAATGAATGTTTTTTCGAATCCATGATGCATGTAACGTGTTCGGAACACAGAATATCATGGTGAGGAGACTATGTAAACTACAGGTCTAGTGGGTACAAGACACTCAAAGAGTATTTTACTGAGCAATCTGCCTCATTTTTAAACTGCCGTTAGAAAAATGCTGCAAAATCAGAGTAAATGCTCTAGGTGCACATATGCCTTAAATGGTGAATGAAATTTAGGGAATCCACATGCTCACAACTCATTAAAGAATGATTGTCGAATCCATGATTCATGTAGCATGTTCAGAGCACGGAATGTCACGGTGAGTGAAACAATTTAAATAAAATGTCTAGTGGGTCAACTCACTCAAAGAAGATTTTTCTGCGCAATATGCCTCATTTTCTATACTGGAGTGAGGAAAAAGCTGCGAAATAAGAGTAAATGCTTCTAGGTGTTAATATGCTTTTTATGGTGGATGAGAATTGGGTAATCCACATGTTCACAGCTCAGTAATATAAGTTTTACCATTCTGTGATGAAATTAATGTGTTTGGAACATGGAATGACATGGTCAAATAAGCTATGTAAATTACATATCTGTCAGGTAGAACTCGCTAAATGACCATTTTTATGTGAAATATGCCTCATATCAGAAACTGGCTTAAGGAAAAGCAGCGAAATCTGTGTAAATTCTTCTAGGTGACAATAGGACTTTTATGGTGAATGAAAATTCGATAATCCACATGCTCACAACTCATTAAAGAATGTCGAATCCATCATGCATGTAGAGTGTTCGTAACACAGTATTTCATTTTGAGGGAATCTATGTAAATTAAAATTCTATTTGGGAGGACTCGCAGCAAGAGAATTTTTCAGTTATAATTTCATGATTTCTAAAACTGGCGTTAGGAAAAACTGAGAAATCAGTGTAAATATTTCTAGGTATGAAGAGGCCATGCATGGTGTATGAAAGATCGGTAATCCACATGCTCACAACTCAGTAAGTTATGTTTGTCAAATCCGTCATGCATGTAGTGTGCTCGGAACATTGAATATCATGGTGAGGGAAACTATGTAAATTAAAATACTATTTGAACGATGTCGCCTCAAGAGAATTTTTCTATGAAATCATGATTTTTGAAACTGGCGTTAGGAAATTTCTGTGAAACCTGGTAAAAATTTCTAGGTATAAATATGCCTAGCATGGTGGATGAAACAACGCAATACACATACTCACATCTCAGTAATGAATGCTTGTGAAATCCTTGATGCTTGTAGAATGTTCGGAACATGGAATGTCACGGTGAGGGAAATTATTTAAATTACATTTCTATTGGGTAGAACTCGCTCCAAGAGCATTTGTCTGTGAAATCTCCCTCATTTTTGAAACTGTCATTAGGAAAAACCTGTGAACTCGGAGTAAATGTTTCTTGGTGTAAATATGCCTTGTATGGTGTGGAAAGTTTGTTAATCCACATGTTCTCACCTCTGTAATGCATGTTTGTCGTATCTGTGATGCATGTAACGTGTTCGGAACATGTAATTTCACGCTGAGTTATCTATGTATATTACATGTCGATTGGGTAGAACTCGCTCCAAGGGAATTTTTCTGTGATATCTACCTCATTTTCGAAACTGGTGTTAGGAAAAAGTTGGCAAATCAGAGAAAAATTTTCTAGGTGTAACTCTGCCATGTATGGGGATGAAAGTTCAGTAATCCACATGCTCACAACTCAGTCATGAATGTTTTTTCGAATCCGTGTTGCATGTAGCGTGTTCGTAACACGGAGTGTCACGGTGAAGGAAGAAATGTATATTACATGTCTATTGGTTAGAACTCACTCTAAGAGAATTTTTTTGAGAAAACTGCCTGATTTTGGAATCTGGTGTTATGAATAACCTGCGAACAGGTTATAAATATATCTAGGAGTAAATATGCCTTGTAGGGCGGATGAAAGTTCGGTAATTCATGAAAAATACTCACAACTCATTAAAAACATTTGTCAAATCCGTGATGCATCTATCGGGTTCAGAACATGGAAAGTCACGGTGAGTGAAACTATTTAAATAAAATTTCTAGTGGATAAAACATACTCAAAGAGGATTTTTCTGTGCAATATGTCTCATTTTCTAAACTGGAGTTAAGAAAATGCTGTGAAATAAATTTAAATGCTTCTCGGTGTTAATATGCCTGTCACAGTAGGTGAAAGTTCAGCAATCCACATGCAAACAACTCAGTAGTGAATATGTGTTGAATCCGTGATGCATGTAGCATATATGGAACACGGAATTACACGGTGAGGGAATCTCTGTCAATTAGATTTCTGTTGGATAGTACTCGATGTAAGACAGTTTTTCTGTGAAAACTGCCTGTTTTTCAAACCTGGCATTAGAAAAAAGCTGTGAACTCAGAGTAAATAATTCTAAGTGTTAATATTCCTTGAATGGTGAATGAAAGCTCGGTAATCCACATGCTCACAAATGAGTAATAACTGTTTGTCGAATCCATGATGCATGTAATGTGTTCGGAGCACAGAATGTCACGGTCAGGTAAACTATGTTAATTACATGTCTATCGGGTAGAACTCGATAAAAGAGCATTTTCTGCAAAATATGCCTCACTTCCGTAACTGGCTTCTGGAAAAGACTGTGAAATCAGGGTAAATGTTTCTTGGTGTAAATATGCCCTGTATGGTGTTGAAAGTTTGGTAATCCACATGTTCTCACCTCAGTAATGAATGTTTTTCTTATGCCTGATGCATGTAACAGGTTCGGAATGCGGAATATCACGGTGAGGAAACTATGTAAATTAAATGTCGATTGGGTAGAACTCGCTCCAAGAGAATTTTCCTGTGAAATCTACCTCAATTTCAAAACTGGTGTTAGGAAATACTGGGAAATAAGAGTAAATTTTCTTCGGTGTTAATATGCCCATTTTGGTGATGAATGTTCATTAATCCTCGTGCTCACAACTCAGTAATGAATGTTTTTTCGAATCCATGATGCATGTAACATGTTCGGAACACAGAATATCATGGTGAGGAGACTATGTAAACTACAGGTCTAGTGGGTACAAGACACTCAAAGAGTATTTTACTGAGCAATCTGCCTCATTTTTAAACTGCCGTTAGAAAAATGCTGCAAAATCAGAGTAAATGCTGTAGGTGCACATATGCCTTAAATGGTGAATGAAATTTAGGGAATCCACATGCTCACAACTCATTAAAGAATGATTGTCGAATCCATGATTCATGTAGCATGTTCAGAGCACGGAATGTCACGGTGAGTGAAACAATTTAAATAAAATGTCTAGTGGGTCAACTCACTCAAAGAAGATTTTTCTGCGCAATATGCCTCATTTTCTATACTGGAGTGAGGAAAAAGCTGCGAAATAAGAGTAAATGCTTCTAGGTGTTAATATGCCTTGTATGGTGGATGAGAGTTGGGTAATCCACACGTTCACAGCTCAGTAATATAAGTTTTACCATTCTGTGATGAAATTAATGTGTTTGGAAGACGGAATGACATGGTCAAATAAGCTATGTAAATTACATATCTGTCAGTTAGAACTCGCTAAATGACCATTTTTATGTGAAATATGCCTCATATCAGAAGCTGGCTTAAGGAAAAGCAGCGAAATCTGTGTAAATGCTTCTAGGTGACAATAGGGCTTTTATGGTGGATGCAATTTCGATAATCCACATGCTCACAACCCATTAAAGAATGTCGAATCCATCATGCATGTAGCGTGTTCGTGACACAGATTTCATGGTGAGGGAAACTATGTAAATTAAAATTCTATTTGGTAGGACCCACATCAAGAGTATTTTACTGTGATAATTTCATGATTTTTAAAACTGGCTTTAGGAATAAGCTGAGAAATCAGTGTAAATATTTCTAGGTATGAAGAGGCCATGCATGGTGGATGAAAGATCGGTAATCCACATGTTCACAACTCAGTAAGTAATGTTTGTCAAATATGTCATGCATGTAGCGTGCTCGGAATATGGAATATCATGGTCAGGGAAACTATGTAAATTAAAATACTATTTGAAAGGACTCGCCCCAAGAGAAGTTTTCTGCAAAATCTTCATGATTTTTGAAACTGGCATTAGGAAATTTCTGCGAAATCTGGTAAAAATTTCTAGGTATAAATATGCCTTGCATGGTGGATGAAAGATCGTAATACACATACTCACATCTCAGTAATGAATGCTTGTGAAATCCTTGATGCTTCTAGAATGTTCGGAACATGGAAGGTCACGGTGAGAGAAATTATGTAAATTACATTTCTATTGGGTAGAACTCGCTCCAAGAGCATTTGTCTGCGAAATCTCCCTCATTCTCCAAACTGTCATTAGGAAAAAACTGTGAACTCAGAGTAAATCTTTCTTGGTGTAAATATGCCCTCTTTGGTGTTGAAAGATTGTTAATCCACCTTTTCTCACCTCTGTAATGCATGTTTGTCTTATCCGTGATGCATATAACGTGTTCGGAACATGGAATATCACGCTGAGGAATCTATATAAATTACAAGCCGATTGGATAGAACTCGCTCCAAGAGAATTTTTCTGTGATATCTACCTCATTTTTGAAACTGGTGTTAGGAAAAAGCAGGGAAATCTTAGAAAAGTTTTCTAGGTTAACTCTGCCATGTATGGGGAAGAATGTTTAGTAATCCACATGCTCACAACTCATTCATGAATGTTTTTTCGAATTCGTGTTGCATGCAGCGTGTTTCTAGCACGGAATGTCACGGTGGAGGAAGAAATTTAAATTACATGTCTAGTGGTTAGAACTCGCTCCAAGAGGATTTTTTTGAGAAAACTGCTTGATTTTGTAATCTGGCGTTATGAATAACCAGCGAACTGAGATTAAATATATCTAGGAATAAATATGCCTTTTATGGTGGATGAAAGATCGGTAATTCATGAAAAATGATCACAACTCATTAAAAATATTTTATCTAAATCCATGATGCATGTATCGTGTTCAGATTATGGAAAGTCACGGTGAGTGAAAAAATTTAAATAAATAGTCTAGTGGATACAACACACTCAAAGAGGATTTTTCTGTGCAATATATCTCATTTTCTAAACTGGAGTTAAGAAAATGCTGCGAAATAAGATTAAATGCTTCTCGGTGTTAATATGCCTCTCATAGTAGGTGAAAGTTCAGTAATCCACATGCAAACAACTCAGTAGTGAATATGTGTTGAATCCGTGATGCATGTAGCATATATGGAACACGGAATTACATGGTGAGGGAATCTCTGTCAATTAGATTTCTGTTGGATAGAACTCGATGTAAGACAGTTTTTCTGTGAAAACTGCCTGTTTTTCAAACTGGCATTAGAAAAAAGCTGTGAACTCAGAGTAAATAATTCTAAGTGTTAATATTCCTTGAATGGTGAATGAAAGCTCGGTAATGCACATGCTCACAAATGAGTAATAACTGTTTGTCGAATCCATGATGCATGTAATGTGTTCGGAGCACAAAATGTCACGGTCTGGTTAACTATGTAAATTACATGTCTATCGGGTTGAACTCGATGAAAGAGCATTTTTCTGCAAAATATGCCTCACTTTCGAAACTGGCTTTAGGAAAAAACTGAAATCTGGGTAAATGTTTCTTGGTGTAAATATGCCCTGTATTTTGTTGAAAGTTTTGTAATCCACAAGTTCTCAACTCAGTAATGAATGTTTGTAGTATCCTTGATGCATGTAACAGGTTCGGAATGCGGAATATCACGTTGAGGAAACTATGTAAATTGTCGATTGGTTAGAACACGCTCCAAGAGAATTTTTCTGTGAAATCTACCTCAATTTCAAAACTGGTGTTAGGAAAAAGCTGGGAAATGAGAGTAAAATTTCTTCCGTGTTAATATGCCCAGTTTGGTGAAGAATGTTCATTAATCCTCGTGCTCACAACTAAGTTATGAATGTTTTTTCGAATCCATGATGCATGTAACGTGTTCGGAACACACAATATCATGGTGAGGAGACTATATAAACTACAGGTCTAGTGGGTACAACACGCTCAAAGAGTATTTTACTGAGCAATCTGCCTCAGTTTTAAACTGCCGTTAGAAAAATGCTGCAAAATCAGAGTAAATGCTGTAGGTGCACATATGCCTTAAATGGTGAATGAAATTTAGGGAATCCACATGCTCACAACTCATTAAAGAATGATTGTCGAATCCATGATTCATGTAGCATGTTCAGAGCACGGAATGTCACGGTGAGTGAAACAAATTAAATAAAATGTCTAGTGGGTCAACTCACTCAAAGAAAATTTTTCTGCGCAATATGCCTCATTTTCTATACTGGAGTGAGGAAAAAGCTGCGAAATAAGAGTAAATGCTTCTAGGTGTTAATATGCCTTGTACGGTGGATGATAGTTGGATAATCCACATGCTCACAACTCAGTAATGAAAGTTTTTCCAATGAGTGATGAATATAATGTGTTTGGAGCACGGAATGACATGGTCAAGTAAGCTATGTAAATTACATATCTGTCGGGAAGAACTCGCTAAATGACCATCTTTATGTGAAATAGGCCTCAATACGAAACTCGCTTAAGGAAAAGCAGCAAAATCTGTGTAAATGTTTCTAGGTGACAATAGGAGTTTTATGGTGGATGAAATATCGATAATCCACATGCTCACAACTCATTAAAGAATGATTGTCGAATCCATCATGGATGTAGAGTGTTCTTAACACAGTATATCATGGTGAAGGGAAACTATGTAAATTAAAACTCTATTTGGTAGAACTCGCAGCAAGAGAATTTTTCTGTGATAATTTCATAATTTTTAAAACTGGGGTTAGGAAAAAGCTGAGAAATCAGTGTAAATATTTCTAGGTATGAATAGGCCATGCATGGTGGATGAAAAATCGGTAATCCACATGGTCACAACTCAGTAATGAATGTTTTTCAAGTCTTTGATGCAATTAATGTGTTTGGAAGGTGGAATGACACGGTCAGGTAAGCTATGGAAATTACATATCTGTCGGGTAGAACTCGCTAAAAGACCATTTATCTGTGAAAAATACCTCATATCCAAAACTGGCGTTAGGAAAAGCTGCGAAATCTGAGTAAATGCTTCTAGGTGACTATATGCATTTTATGGTGGATGAAAGTTCGGTCCTCCACATGCTCACAGCTCATTAAAGAATGTTTGTGCAATCCGTCATGTATGTAGCGTGTTCGAAACACAGAATATCATGGTTAGGGAAACTGTGTAAATTAAATTTCTATTTGGTAGAACTCGCACCAAGAGTATTTTACTGCAAAAACTTCATGATTTCTGAAACAGGCGTTATGAAAAACATGCGAAAAATGAGAAAATATTTCTAGGAATAAATATGCCATTCATGGTGAATGAAAGTTTGTAATACACATGCTCACATCTCAGTAATGAATTTTTGTCGAATCCGGGATGCTTGTATTGTGTTGGGAACACGGATGTCACGTTCTGGAAAACAATGTAATTTACATGTCTCGTGTGTAGAACACTCAAAGAGAATTTTTCAGCACAATCTTTCTCATTTTCTAACCTGGCGATAAGAATAAGCTGCAAAATCAAGGTAAATAATTCTATGTGTAAGGATTCCTTTTATGGTGAATGAAAGTTCGGTAATCCACATGCTCACAGCTCAGTAACCATTGTTTGTCGAATCCGTAATGCGTGTAGCATTTTCGGAACACCGAATGTCACGGTGAGGGAAAGAAATTATATTACATGTCTATTGGGTAGAACTCGCTCCAAGAGTATTTTCCTATGAAAACTGCCTGATTTTCGAATCTGACATTAGGGATTATCTGCGCACACAGACTAAGTGTTTCTAGGTGTAAAATGCCTTGTATGGTGGATGAAAGTTCTCTAATCCACATTCTCAGAACTCAGTAATGATTGTTTGTCGAATCCGTGATACATAAAGCCTGTTCTGAACACGGAATGTCATGGTGAGGGAAACTGTGTAAATTACATGTCTATTGGTTATAAATCGCTCCAAGAGGATTTTTATGTGAAATCTACCGCATTTTCGGATGTGACATTAGGAAAAACCTGCGAAAACAGAGTAAGTGTTTCTATGTGTAAATATGCCTTCTATGGTGGATGAAAGTTCAGTAATCCACATGTTCACAACTCAGAAATAAATGTTTGATGAATCCGTCATGCATGTAGTGTGTTCAAACACGGATATTCACTGTGAGGGCAACTATGTAAATTAGACGTCTATTTTGTATAACTTCCTCCCCAAGGATATTTCTGTGGAAACTGCCTGATTTTTGATACTGGCATTAGAAAAAAGATGCAAACTCAAAATAAATATTTCTAGGTGTTTATATGCCTTGAATGGGGATTGAAAGTTCGGTTATCCACATGCTCACAACTCAGTAATGAATGTTTTTTGAATCCGTGTTGTATTTAACGTGATCGGAAGACGGAATGACACAATCAGTTAAGCTATGTAAATTACATATCTATAGGGAAGAGCTCCCTATAAGAGCATTTTTCCCCGAAATATGCCTCTTTAACGAATCTGATGATAGGAAAAGCTGCGAAATCTGAGTAAATGCTTCTAGGTGACAATATGCCTTTTATGGTGGATGAAAGATCGGTAATCCTCATGCTCACAACTCAGTAAGTAATGTTTGTCAAATCCGTCATGCATGTAGCGTGCTCGGAACACGGAAATCATGGTGAGTGAAACCATGTAAATTAAAATACTATTTGAACGGACTCGCCCCAAGAGAATATTTCTGCGCAATCTTCATGAATTTTGAAACTGGCGTTAGGAAATTTCTGCGAAATCTGGTATAAATTTCTAGGTATAAATATGCCTTGCATGGTGGATGAAAGATCGCAATACACATACTCACATCTCAGTAGTGAATGCTTGTGAAATCATTGATGCTTGTAGAATGTTCGGAACACGGAATGTCTCGGTGATTGAAATTATTTGAGTTACATTTCTATTGGGTAGATCTCGCTCCAAGAGCATTTTGTGAGAAATCTCGCTCATTTTCGAAACTGTCTTTAGGAAAATACTGTGAACTCAGAGTAAATGTTTCTTGGTGTAAATATGCCCTGGATGGTGTTGAAAGTTTGTTAATCCACATGTTCTCACCTCTGTAATGCATGTTTCTCGTATACGAGATGCATGTTACATGTACGGAGCACGGAATATCACGCTGAGGAAACTATGTAAATTACATGCCGATTGGGTAGAACTCGCTCCAAGAGAAGTTTTCTGTGATAACTACCTCATTTTCGAAACTGGTGTTAGGAAGAAGCTGGGAAATCAGAGAAAAGTTTTCTAGGTGTAACTCTGCCATGTATGGGGATGAAAGTTCAGTAATCCACATGCTCACAACTCAGTCATGAATGTTTTTTCGAATCTGTGTTACATGTCGTGTGTTCGTAACATGGAATGTCACGGTGGAGGAAGAAAAGTAAATTACATGGCTATTGGTTAGAATTCGCACCAAGAGGAATTTTTTGAGAAAACTGCCTGATTATGGAATCCGGCTTTATGAATAACCTGCAAACTGAGAATAAATATATCTAGTTGTTAATATGCCTTGTATGGAGAATGAAAGTTCGGTAATTCATGAAAAATGCTCACAAATCATTAAAAATGTTTGTCGAATCCGTGATGCATGTATCGTGTTCAGAACATTGAAAGTCACGGTGAGTGAAACAATTTAAATAAAATTTCGAATGGATAAGACACACTGAAAGAGGATTTTTCTGCGCAATATGCCTCATTTTCTAAACTGGAGTTAAGAAAATGCAGCGAAATAATATTAAATGCTTCTCGGTGTAAATATGCCTTTCATACTAGGTGAAAGTTCAGTAATCCACCTGCTAACAACTCATTAGTGAATATGTGTCGAATCCGTGATGCATGTAGCATATACGGAACATGGAATTACCCGGTGAGGGAATCTCTGTCAATTACATTTCTGTTGGATAGAACTCGATGTAAGACGTTTTTTCTGTGAAAACTGCCTATTTTTCAAAACTGGCATTAGAAAATAGCTGGGAACACAGGGTAAAAAATTCCAAGTGTTAATATTCCTTGAATGGTGAATGAAAGCTGCGTAATGCACATGCTCACAAATCAGTAATAACTGTTTGTCGAATCCGTGATGCATGTAATGTATTCGGAGCACAGAATGTCACGGTCAGGTAAACTATGTAAATTACATGTCTATCGGGTAGAAGTCGATAAAAGAGCATTTTTCTGCAAAATATGCCTCATTTCCTAAACTGGCTATTGGAAAAGTCTGTGAAATCATGGTAAATGTTTCTTGGTGTAAATATGCCCTGCATGGTGTTGAAAGTTTGGTAATCCACATGTTCTCACCTCAGTAATGATTGTTTGTCGTATCCTTGATGCATGTAACAGGTTTGGAACGCGGAATATCACGGTGAGGATACTATGTAAATTCAATGTCGATTGGGAAGAACTCGCTCCAAGAGAATTTTTCTGTGAAATCTACCTCAATTTCAAAACTGGTGTTAGGAAAAAGCTGGGAAATAAGAGTAAAATTTCTTTGGTGTCAATATGCCCATTTTGGTGATGAATGTTCATTAATCCTCGTGCTCACAACTCAGTAATGAATGTTTTTTCGAATCCATGATGCATGTAACGTGTTCGGAACACAGAATATCATGGTGAAGAGACTATGTAAACTAGATGTCTAGTGGGTACATCAATCTCAAAGTGTATTTTACTGAGCCATCTGCCTCATTTTTAAACTGGCATTAGAAAAACTTGCAAAATCAGAGTAAATTCTGTAGGTGAACATATGCCTTTAATGGTGAATGAGATTTCGGTAATCCACATGCTCACAACTCAGTTATGAATGTTTTTCAAGTCTGTGATGCAATTAATGTGTTTGGAAGATGGAATGACACGGTCAGGTAAGCTATGGAAATTACATATCTGTCGGGTAGAACTCGCTATAAGACCTTTTATCTGTGAAAAATACCTCATATCCAAAACTGGCGATAGGAAAACCTGCGAAATCTGAGTAAATGCTTCTATGTGACAATATGGCTTTTATGGTGGATGAAAGTTCGGTACTCCACATGCTCACAACTCATTAAAGAATGTTTGTGCAATCCATCATGTATGTAGCGTGTTCAAAACACAGAATATCATGGTTAGGGAAACTGTGTAAATTAAATTTCTATTTGGTAGAACTCGCACCAAGAGGATTTTACTGCAAAAACTTCATGATTTCTGAAACAGGCGTTATGAAAAACCTGTGAAAAATGAGAAAATATTTCTAGGAATAAATATGCCATTCATGGTGAATGAAAGTTTGTAATACACATGCTCACATCTCAGTAATGAATTTTTGTCGAATCCGGGATGCTTGTATTGTGTTGGGAACACGGATGTCACGTTCTGGAAAACAATGTAATTTACATGTCTCGTGTGTAGAACACACTCAAAGAGAATTTTTCAGCACAATCTTTCTCACTTTCTAACCTGGCGATAAGAATAAGCTGCAAAATCAAGGTAAATAATTCTATGTGTAAGGATACCTTTTATGGTGAATGAAAGTTCGGTAATCCACATGCTCACAGCTCAGTAACCATTGTTTGTCGAATCCGTAATGCGTGTAGCATTTTCGGAACACCGAATGTCACGGTGAGGGAAAGAAATTATATTACATGTCTATTGGGTAGAACTCTCTCCAAGAGTATTTTTCTATGAAAACTGCCTGATTTTCGAATCTGACATTAGGGAAAATCTGCGCACACAGACTAAGTGTTTCTAGGTGTAAAATGCCTTGTATGGTGGATGAAAGTTCTCTAATCCACATTCTCAGAACTCAGTAATGATTGTTTGTCGAATCCGTGATACATAAAGCCTGTTCTGAACACGGAACGTCATGGTGAGGGAAACTGTGTAAATTACATGTCTATTGGTTATAAATCGCTCCAAGAGGATTTTTATGTGAAATCTACCGCATTTTCGGATGTGACATTAGGAAAAACCTGCGAAAACAGAGTAAGTGTTTCTATGTGTAAATATGCCTTCTATGGTGGATGAAAGTTCAGTAATCCACATGTTCACAACTCAGAAATAAATGTTTGACGAATCCGACATGCATGTAGTGTGTTCAGAACACGGATATTCACGGTGAGGGCAACTATGTAAATTACACGTCTATTGTGTATAACTTCCTCCACAAGGATATTTCTGTGGAAACTGCCTGATTTTTGATACTGGCATTAGAAAAAAGATGCGAACTCAAAATAAATATTTCTAGGTGTTTATATGCCTTGAATGGTGATTGAAAGTTCGGTTATCCACATGCTCACAACTCAGTAATGAATGTTTTTCGAATCCGTGTTGTATTTAACGTGATCGGAAGACGGAATGACACAATCAGTTAAGCTATGTAAATTACATATCTATAGGGAAGAGCTCCCTACAAGAGCATTTTTCCGGGAAATATGCCTCATTTCCGAAACTGCTGTTAGGAAAAGCTGCGAAGTCTGAGTAAATGCTTCTAGGAGACAATATGCCTTTTATGGTGGATCAAAGTTCGGTACTCCACATGCTCACAACTCATTAAAGAATGTGCAATCCGTCATGTATGTAGCGTTTTCGAAACACAGAATATCATGGTTAGGGAAACTGTGTAAATTGAATTTCTATTTGGTAGAACTCGCACCAAGAGGATTTTACTGCAAAAACTTCATGATTTCTGAAACAGGCTTTATGAAAAACCTGCGAAAAATGAGGAAATATTTCTAGGAATAAATATGCCATTCATGGTGAATGAAAGTTTGTAATACACATGCTCACATCTCAGTAATGAATTTTTGTCGAATCCGGGATGCTTGTATTGTGTTGGGAACACGGATGTCACGTTCTGGAAAACAATGTAATTTACATGTCTCGTGTGTAGAACACACTCAAAGAGAATTTTTCAGCACAATCTTTCTCATTTTCTAACCTGGCGATAAGAATAAGCTGCAAAATCAAGGTAAATAATTCTATGTGTAAGGATTCCTTTTATGGTGAAAGAAAGTTCGGTAATCCACATGCTCACAGCTCAGTAACCATTGTTTGTCGAATCCGTAATGTGTGTAGCATTTTCGGAACACCGAATGTCACGGTGAGGGAAAGAAATTATATTACATGTCTATTGGGTAGAACTCTCTCCAAGAGTATTTTTCTATGAAAACTGCCTGATTTTCGAATCTGACATTAGGGAAAATCTGCGCACACAGACTAAGTGTTTCTAGGTGTAAAATGCCTTGTATGGTGGATGAAAGTTCTCTAATCCACATTCTCAGAACTCAGTAATGATTGTTTGTCGAATCCGTGATACATAAAGCCTGTTCTGAACACGGAACGTCATGGTGAGGGAAACTGTGTAAATTACATGTCTATTGGTTATAAATCGCTCCAAGAGGATTTTTATGTGAAATCTACCGCATTTTCGGATGTGACATTAGGAAAAACCTGCAAAAACAGAGTAAGTGTTTCTATGTGTAAATATGCCTTCTATGGTGGATGAAAGTTCAGTAATCCACATGTTCACAACTCAGAAATAAATGTTTGACGAATCCGTCATGCATGTAGTGTGTTCAGAACACGGATATTCACGGTGAGGGCAACTATGTAAATTAGACGTCTATTGTGTATAACTTCCTCCACAAGGATATTTCTGTGGAAACTGCCTGATTTTTGATACTGGCATTAGAAAAAAGATGCAAACTCAAAATAAATATTTCTAGGTGTTTATAAGCCTTGAATGGTGATTGAAAGTTCGGTTATCCACATGCTCACAACTCAGTAATGAATGTTTTTCGAATCCGTGTTTTATTTAACGTGATCGGAAGATGGAATGACACAATCAGTTAAGCTATGTAAATTACATATCTATAGGGAAGAGCTCCCTATAAGAGCATTTTTCCCCGAAATATGCCTCATTAACGAATCTGATTATAGGAAAAGCTGCGAAATCTGAGTAAATGCTTCTAGGTGACAATATGCCTTTTATGGTGGATGAAAGATCGGTAATCCTCATGCTCACAACTCAGTAAGTAATGTTTGTCAAATCCGTCATGCATGTAGCGTGCTCGGAACACGGAAATCATGGTGAGTGAAACCATGTAAATTAAAATACTATTTGAACGGACTCGCCCCAAGAGAATATTTCTGCGCAATCTTCATGAATTTTGAAACTGGCGTTAGGAAATTTCTGCGAAATCTGGTATAAATTTCTAGGTATAAATATGCCTTGCATGGTGGATGAAAGATCGCAATACACATACTCACATCTCAGTAGTGAATGCTTGTGAAATCATTGATGCTTGTAGAATGTTCGGAACACGGAATGTCTCGGTGATTGAAATTATTTGAGTTACATTTCTATTGGGTAGATCTCGCTCCAAGAGCATTTTGTGAGAAATCTCGCTCATTTTCGAAACTGTCTTTAGGAAAATACTGTGAACTCAGAGTAAATGTTTCTTGGTGTATATATGCCCTGGATGGTGTTGAAAGTTTGTTAATCCACATGTTCTCACCTCTGTAATGCATGTTTCTCGTATCCGCGATGCATGTTACATGTTCGGAGCACGGAATATCACGCTGAGGAAACTATGTAAATTACATGCCGATTGGGTAGAACTCGCTCCAAGAGAAGTTTTCTGTGATAACTACCTCATTTTCGAAACTGGTGTTAGGAAGAAGCTGGGAAATCAGAGAAAAGTTTTCTAGGTGTAACTCTGCCATGTATGGGGATGAAAGTTCAGTAATCCACATGCTCACAACTCAGTCATGAATGTTTTTTCGAATCCGTGTTACATGTCGTGTGTTCGTAACACGGAATGTCACGGTGGAGGAAGAAAAGTAAATTACATGTCTATTGGTTAGAATTCGCACCAAGAGGAATTTTTTGAGAAAACTGCCTGATTATGGAATCCGGCTTTATGAATAACCTGCAAACTGAGAATAAATATATCTAGTTGTTAATATGCCTTGTATGGAGAAAGAAAGTTCGGTAATTCATGAAAAATGCTCACAAATCATTAAAAATGTTTGTCGAATCCGTGATGCATGTATCGTGTTCAGAACATTGAAAGTCACGGTGAGTGAAACAATTTAAATAAAATTTCGAATGGATAAGACACACTGAAAGAGGATTTTTCTGCGCAATATGCCTCATTTTCTAAACTGGAGTTAAGAAAATGCAGCGAAATAATATTAAATGCTTCTCGGTGTAAATATGCCTTTCATACTAGGTGAAAGTTCAGTAATCCACCTGCTAACAACTCATTAGTGAATATGTGTCGAATCCGTGATGCATGTAGCATATACGGAACATGGAATTACCCGGTGAGGGAATCTCTGTCAATTACATTTCTGTTGGATAGAACTCGATGTAAGACGGTTTTTCTGTGAAAACTGCCTATTTTTCAAAACTGGCATTAGAAAATAGCTGGGAACACAGGGTAAAAAATTCCAAGTGTTAATATTCCTTGAATGGTGAATGAAAGCTGCGTAATGCACATGCTCACAAATCAGTAATAACTGTTTGTCGAATCCGTGATGCATGTAATGTATTCGGAGCACAGAATGTCACGGTCAGGTAAACTATGTAAATTACATGTCTATCGGGTAGAAGTCGATAAAAGAGCATTTTTCTGCAAAATATGCCTCATTTCCTAAACTGGCTATTGGAAAAGTCTGTGAAATCATGGTAAATGTTTCTTGGTGTAAATATGCCCTGCATGGTGTTGAAAGTTTGGTAATCCACATGTTCTCACCTCAGTAATGATTGTTTGTCGTATCCTTGATGCATGTAACAGGTTTGGAACGCGGAATATCACGGTGAGGATACTATGTAAATTCAATGTCGATTGGGAAGAACTCGCTCCAAGAGAATTTTTCTGTGAAATCTACCTCAATTTCAAAACTGGTGTTAGGAAAAAGCTGGGAAATAAGAGTAAAATTTCTTTGGTGTCAATATGCCCATTTTGGTGATGAATGTTCATTAATCCTCGTGCTCACAACTCAGTAATGAATGTTTTTTCGAATCCATGATGCATGTAACGTGTTCGGAACACAGAATATCATGGTGAAGAGACTATGTAAACTAGATGTCTAGTGGGTACATCAATCTCAAAGTGTATTTTACTGAGCCATCTGCCTCATTTTTAAACTGGCATTAGAAAAACTTGCAAAATCAGAGTAAATTCTGTAGGTGAACATATGCCTTTAATGGTGAATGAGATTTCGGTAATCCACATGCTCACAACTCAGTTATGAATGTTTTTCAAGTCTGTGATGCAATTAATGTGTTTGGAAGATGGAATGACACGGTCAGGTAAGCTATGGAAATTACATATCTGTCGGGTAGAACTCGCTATAAGACCTTTTATCTGTGAAAAATACCTCATATCCAAAACTGGCGATAGGAAAAGCTGCGAAATCTGAGTAAATGCTTCTATGTGACAATATGGCTTTTATGGTGGATGAAAGTTCGGTACTCCACATGCTCACAACTCATTAAAGAATGTTTGTGCAATCCATCATGTATGTAGCGTGTTCAAAACACAGAATATCATGGTTAGGGAAACTGTGTAAATTAAATTTCTATTTGGTAGAACTCGCACCAAGAGG
Source organism: Camelus dromedarius (assembly GCF_036321535.1). Lineage (NCBI taxonomy): Eukaryota > Metazoa > Chordata > Mammalia > Artiodactyla > Camelidae > Camelus > Camelus dromedarius. The sequence continues at coordinate 5,129,062 of NW_026989731.1, forward strand.
ATTTTACTGCAAAAACTTCATGATTTCTGAAACAGGCGTTATGAAAAGCCTGTGAAAAATGAGAAAATATTTCTAGGAATAAATATGCCATTCATGGTGAATGAAAGTTTGTAATACACATGCTCACATCTCAGTAATGAATTTTTGTCGAATCCGGGATGCTTGTATTGTGTTGGGAACACGGATGTCACGTTCTGGAAAACAATGTAATTTACATGTCTCGTGTGTAGAACACACTCAAAGAGAATTTTTCAGCACAATCTTTCTCACTTTCTAACCTGGCGATAAGAATAAGCTGCAAAATCAAGGTAAATAATTCTATGTGTAAGGATACCTATTATGGTGAATGAAAGTTCGGTAATCCACATGCTCACAGCTCAGTAACCATTGTTTGTCAAATCCGTAATGCGTGTAGCATTTTCGGAACACCGAATGTCACGGTGAGGGAAAGAAATTATATTACATGTCTATTGGGTAGAACTCGCTCCAAGAGTATTTTTCTATTAAAACTGCCTGATTTTCGAATCTGACATTAGGGAAAATCTGCGCACACAGACTAAGTGTTTCTAGGTGTAAAATGCCTTGTATGGTGGATGAAAGTTCTCTAATCCACATTCTCAGAACTCAGTAATGATTGTTTGTCGAATCCGTGATACATAAAGCCTGTTCTGAACACGGAACATCATGGTGAGGGAAACTGTGTAAATTACATGTCTATTGGTTATAAATCGCTCCAAGAGGATTTTTATGTGAAATCTACCGCATTTTCGGATGTGACATTAGGAAAAACCTGCGAAAACAGAGTAAGTGTTTCTATGTGTAAATATGCATTCTATGGTGGATGAAAGTTCAGTAATCCACATGTTCACAACTCAGAAATAAATGTTTGATGAATCCGTCATGCATGTAGTGTGTTCAGAACGCGGATATTCACGGTGAGGGCAACTATGTAAATTACACGTCTATTGTTTATAACTTCCTCCACAAGGATATTTCTGTGGAAACTGCCTGATTTTTGATACTGGCATTAGAAAAAAGATGCGAACTCAAAATAAATATTTCTAGGTGTTTATATGCCTTGAATGGTGATTGAAAGTTCGGTTATCCACATGCTCACAACTCAGTAATGAATGTTTTTCGAATCCTTGTTGTATTTAACGTGATCGGAAGACGGAATGACACAATCAGTTAAGCTATGTAAATTACATATCTATAGGGAAGAGCTCCCTACAAGAGCATTTTTCCGGGAAATATGCCTCATTTCCGAAACTGCTGTTAGGAAAAGCTGCGAAGTCTGAGTAAATGCTTCTAGGAGACAATATGCCTTTTATGGTGGATCAAAGTTCGGTACTCCACATGCTCACAACTCTTTAAAGAATGTGCAATCCGTCATGTATGTAGCGTGTTCGAAACACAGAATATCATGTTTAGGGAAACTGTGTAAATTGAATTTCTATTTGGTAGAACTCGCACCAAGAGGATTTTACTGCAAAAACTTCATGATTTCTGAAACAGGCTTTATGAAAAACCTGCGAAAAATGAGAAAATATTTCTAGGAATAAATATGCCATTCATGGTGAATGAAAGTTTGTAATACACATGCTCACATCTCAGTAATGAATTTTTGTCGAATCCGGGATGCTTGTATTGTGTTGGGAACACGGATGTCACGTTCTGGAAAACAATGTAATTTACATGTCTCGTGTGTAGAACACACTCAAAGAGAATTTTTCAGCACAATCTTTCTCATTTTCTAACCTGGCGATAAGAATAAGCTGCAAAATCAAGGTAAATAATTCTATGTGTAAGGATACCTTTTATGGTGAATGAAAGTTCGGTAATCCACATGCTCACAGCTCAGTAACCATTGTTTGTCGAATCCGTAATGCGTGTAGCATTTTCGGAACACCGAATGTCACGGTGAGGGAAAGAAATTATATTACATGTCTATTGGGTAGAACTCGCTCCAAGAGTATTTTTCTATGAAAACTGCCTGATTTTCGAATCTGACATTAGGGAAAATCTGCGCACACAGACTAAGTGTTTCTAGGTGTAAAATGCCTTGTATGTTGGATGAAAGATCTCTAATCCACATTCTCAGAACTCAGTAATGATTGTTTGTCGAATCCGTGATACATAAAGCCTGTTCTGATCACGGAACGTCATGGTGAGGGAAACTGTGTAAATTACATGTCTATTGGTTATAAATCGCTCCAAGAGGATTTTTATGTGAAATCTACCGCATTTTCGGATGTGACATTAGGAAAAACCTGCGAAAATAGAGTAAGTGTTTCTATGTGTAAATATGCCTTCTATGGTGGATGAAAGTTCAGTAATCCACATGTTCACAACTCAGAAATAAATGTTTGACGAATCCGTCATGCATGTAGTGTGTTCAGAACACGGATATTCACGGTGAGGGCAACTATGTAAATTACACGTCTATTGTGTATAACTTCCTCCACAAGGATATTTCTGCGGAAACTGCCTGATTTTTGATACTGGCATTAGAAAAAAGATGCAAACTCAAAATAAATATTTCTAGGTGTTTATATGCCTTGAATGGTGATTGAAAGTTCGGTTATCCACATGCTCACAACTCACTAATGAATGTTTTTCGAATCCGTGTTGTATTTAACGTGATCGGAAGACGGAATGACACAATCAGTTAAGCTATGTAAATTACATATCTATAGGGAAGAGCTCCCTACAAGAGCATTTTTCCCCGAAATATGCCTCATTTACGAAACTGATGTTAGGAAAAGCTGCGAAATCTGAGTAAATGCTTCTAGGTGACAATATGCCTTTTATGGTGGATGAAAGATCGGTAATCCACATGCTCACAACTCAGTATGTAATGTTTGTCAAACCCGTCATGCATGTAGCGTGCTCGGAACACGGAATATCATGGTGAGTGACACCATGTAAATTAAAATACGATTTGAACGGACTCGCCCCAAGAGAATATTTCTGCGCAATCTTCATGAATTTTGAAACTGGCTTTAGGAAATTTCTGCGAAATCTGGAAAAAATTTCTAGGTATATATATGCCTTGCATGGAGGATGAAAGATCGCAATACACATACTCACATCTCAGTAATGAATGCTTGTGAAATCCTAGATGCTTGTAGAATGTTCGGAACACGGAAGGTAACGTTTAGGGAAATTATGTGAGTTACATTTCTATTTGGTAGATCTCGCTCCAAGAGCATTTGTGTGTGAAATCTCCCTCATTTTCGAAACTGTCTTTAGTAAAATACTGTGAACACAGAATAAATGTTTCTTGGTGTAAATATGCCCTGTATGGTGTTGAAAGTTTGTTAATCCACATGTTCTCACCTCTGTAATGCATGTTTGTCGTATCCGTGATTCATGTTACGTGTACGGAACACGGAATATCACGCTGAGGAAACTATGTAAATTATATGCCGATAGGGTAGAACTCGCTCCAAGAGAATTTTTCTGTGATATCTACTTCATTTTCAAAACTGGTGTTAGGAAAAAGCTGGGAAATCAGAGAAAAATTTTCTAGGTGTAACTCTGCCATGTATGGGGATGAAAGTTCAGTAATCCACATGCTCATAACTCAGTCATGAATGTTTTTTCGAATCCGTGTTGCATGTAGTGTGTTCGTAACACGGAATGTCACGGTGGAGGAAGAAAAGTAAATTACATTTCTATTGGTTAGAATTGTCTCCAAGAGGATTTTTTTGAGAAAACTGCCTGATTTTGGAATCCAGCGTTATGAATAACCTGCAAACTGAGAATAAATATATCTAGTTGTTAATATGCCTTGTATGGAGGATGAAAGTTCGGTAATTCATGAAAAATGCTCACAAATCATTAAAAATGTTTGTCGAATCCGTGATGCATGTATCGTGTTCAGAACGTGGAAAATCAAGGAGAGTGAAACAATTTAAATAAAAGTTCTATTGTTTACAACACACTGAAAGAGGATTTTTCTGCGCAATATGCCTCATTTTCTAAACTGGAGTTAAGAAAATGCTGCGAAATAATATTTAATGCTTCTCGGTGTAAATATGCCTTTCATAGTAGGTGAAAGTTCAGTAATCCACATGCCAACAACTCATTAGTGAATATGTGTCGAATCCATGATGCATGTAGCTTATACGGAACATGGAATTACACGGTGAGGGAATCTATGTCAATTACATTTCTGTTGGATAGAACTCGATGTAAGACGGTTTTTTTGTGAAAACTGCATGTTTTTCAAAACTGGCATTAGAAAACAGCTGGGAACTCAGAGTAAATAATTCGAAGTGTTAATATTCCTTGAATGGTGAATGAATACTGGATAATGCACATGCTCACAAATCAGTAATAACTGTTTGTCGAATCCGTGATGCATGTAATGTGTTCGGAGCACAGAATGTCACGGTCAGGTAAACTATGTAAATTACATGTCTATCGGGTAGAAGTCGATAAAAGAGCATTTTACTGCAAAATATGCCTCATTTCCGAAACTGGCTATTGGAAAATTCTGTGAAATCAGGGTAAATGTTTCTTGGTGTAAATATGCCCTGCATGGTGTTGAAAGTTTGGTAATCCACATGTTCTAACCTCAGTAATGAATGTTTGTCGTATCCTTGATGCATGTATCAGGTTCGGAACGCGGAATATCACGGTGAGGAAACTATGTAAATTCAATGTCGATTGGGAAGAACTCGCTCCAAGAGAATTTTTCTGTGAAATCTACCTCAATTTCAAAACTGGTGTTAGGAAAAAGCTGGGAAATAAGAGTAAAATTTCTTTGGTGTCAATATGCCCATTTTGGTGATGAATGTTCATTAATCCTCGTGCTCACAACTCAGTAATGAATGTTTTTTCGAAACACTGATGCATGTAACGTGTTCGGAACACAGAATATCATGGTGAAGAGACTATGTAAACTAGATATCTAGTGGGTATATCAAATTCAAAGTGTATTTTACTGATCCATCTGCCTCATTTTAAAACTGGCATTAGAAAAACTTGCAAAATCAGAGTAAATTCTGTAGGTGCACATATGCCTTTATTGGTGAATGAGATTTCGGTAATCCACATGCTCACAACTCAGTAATGAATGTTTTTCAAGTCTGTGATGCAATTAATGTGTTTGGAAGATGGAATGACACGGTCAGTTAAGCTATGGAAATTACATATCTGTTGGGTAGAACTCGCTATAAGACCATTTATCTGTGAAAAATACCTCATATCCAAAACTGGCGATAGGAAAATCTGCGAAATCTGAGTAAATGCTTCTAGGTGACAATATGCCTTTTATGGTGGATGAAAGTTCGGTACTCCACATGCTCACAACTCATTAAAGAATGTTTGTGCAATCCGTCATGTATGTAGCATGTTCGAAACATAGAATATCATGGTTAGGGAAACTGCGTAAATTAAATTTCTATTTGATAGAACTTGCACCAAGAGGATTTTACTGCAAAAACTTCATGATTTCTGAAACAAGCGTTATGAAAAACCTGTGAAAAATGAGAAAATATTTCTAGGAATAAATATGCCATTCATGGTGAATGAAAGTTTGTAATACACATGCTCACATTTCAGTAAAGAACTATTGTCGAATCCGGGATGCTTTTATTGTGTTGGGAACACGGATGTCACGTTCTGGAAAACAATGTAATTTACATGTCTCGTGTGTAGAACACACTCAAAGAGAATTTTTCAGCACAAACTTTCTCATTTTCTAACCTGGCGATAAAAATAAGCTGCAAAATCAAGGTAAATAATTCTATGTGTAAGGATTCCTATTATGGTGAATGAAAGTTCGGTAATCCACATGCTCACAGCTCAGTAACCATTGTTTGTCAAATCCGAAATGCGTGTAAAATTTTCGGAACACCGAATGTCACGGTGAGGGAAAGAAATTATATTACATGTCTATTGGGTAGAACTCGCTCCAAGAGTATTTTTCTATGAAAACTGCCTGATTTTCGAATCTGACATTAGGGAAAATCTGCGCACACAGACTAAGTGTTTCTAGGTGTAAAATGCCTTGTATGGTGGATGAAAGTTCTCTATTCCACATTCTCAGTACTCAGTAATGATTGTTTGTCGAATCCGTGATACATAAAGCCTGTTCTGAACACGGAACGTCATGGTGAGGGAAACTTTGTAAATTACATGTCTATTGGTTATAAATCGCTCCAAGAGAATTTTTATGTGAAATCTACCACATTTTCGGATGTGACATTAGAAAAACCTCTGAATACAGAGTAAGTGTTTCTATGTGTAAATATGCCTTCGATGGTTGATGAAAGTTCAGTAATCCACATGTTCACAACTCAGAAATAAATGTTTGACGAATCCGTCATGCATGTAGTGTGTTCAGAACACGGATATTCACGGTGAGGGCAACTATGTAAATTACACGTCTATTGTGTATAACTTCCTCCACAAGGATATTTCTGAGGAAACTGCCTGATTTTTGATACTGGCATTAGAAAAAAGATGCGAACTCAAAATAAATATTTCTCGGTGTTTATATGCCTTGAATGCTGATTGAAAGTTCGGTTATCCACATGCTCAAAATTCAGTAATGATTGTTTTTCGAATCAGTGTTGTATTTAACGTGATCGGAAGACGGAATGACACAATCAGTTAAGCTATGTAAATTACATATCTATAGGTAAGAGCTCCCTACAAGAGCATTTTTCCGAGAAATATGCCTCATTTCCGAAACTGATGTTAGGAAAAGCTGCGAAATCTGAGTAAATGCTTCTAGGTGACAATATGCCTTTTATGGTGGATGAAAGATCGGTAATCCACATGCTCACAACTCAGTAAGTAATGTTTGTCAAATCCGTCATGCATGTAGCGTGCTCGGAACACGGAATATCATGTTGAGGGATACTATGTAAATTAAACTACTATTTGAACGGACTCGCCCCAAGAGAATTTTTCTGCGAAATCTTCATGAATTTTGAAACTGGCGTTAGGAAATTTCTGCGAAATCTGGTAAAAATTTCTAGGTATAAATATGCCTTGCATGGTGGATGAAAGATCTCAATACACATACTCACATCTCAGTAATGAATGCTTGTGAAATCATTGATGCTTGTAGAATGTTCGGAACACGGAATGTTACATTAAGGGAAATTATGTAAATTATATTTTTATTGGGAAGACTTTTCTCCAAGAGCATTTGTGTGTGAAATCTCCCTCATTTTCGAAACTGTCTTTAGGAAAATACTGTGAACACAGAGTAAATGTTTCTTGGTGTAAATATGCCCTGGATGGTGTTGAAAGTTTGTTAATCCACATGTTCTCACCTCTGTAATGCATGTTTGTCGTATCCGTGATGCATGTTACGTGTGCGGAACACGGAATATCACGCTGAGGAAACTAAGTAAATTACATGCCGATTGGGTAGACCTCGCTCCAAGAGAATTTTTCTGTGATATCTACCTCATTTTCAAAACTGGTGTTAGGAAAAAGCTGGGAAATCAGAGAAAAATTTTCTAGGTGTAACTCTGCCATGTATGGGGATGAAAGTTCCGTTATCCACATGCTCACAACTCAGTCATGAATGTTTTTTCGAATCCGTGTTGCATGTAGCGTGTTCATAACACGGAATTTCACGGGGGAAGTATAAATGTAAATTATATTTCTATTGGTTTGAATTCGCTCCAAGAGAATTTTTTTGAGAAAACTGCCTGATTTTGGAATCCAGCATTATGAATAACCTGCAAACTGAGAATAAATATATCTAGGTGTAAAGATGCCTTGTATGGTGGATGAAATTTCGGTAATCCATGAAAAATTCTCACAACTCATTAAAAATGTTTGTCGAATCCGTGATGCATATATCGTATTCAGAACATGGAAAGTCACGGTGAGTGAAACAATTTAAATAAAAGGACTAGTGTATACAACACACTCAAAGAGGGTTTTTCTGCGCAATATGCCTCATATTCTAAGCTGGAGTTAAGAAAATGCTGCAAAATAAGATTAAATGCTTCTCGGTGTAAACATGCCTTTCAAAGTAGGTGAAAGTTCAGTAATCCACATGCGAACAACTCAATAGTGAATTTGTGTCGAATCCGTGATGCATGTAGCATATACGGAACATGGAATTACACGGTGAGGGAATCTATGTCAGTTACATTTCTGTTGGAAATTACATGATGAATGACTATTTTTCTGTGAAAACTGCCTATTTTTCAAAACTGGCATTAGAAAATAGCTGGGAACTCAGAGTATATACTTCTAAGTGTTAATAATCCTTGAATGGTGAATGAAAGCTCGGTAATCCACATGCTCACAAATCAGTAATAACTGTTTGTCAAATCCGTGATTCATGTAATGTGTTCGGAGCACAGAATATCACGGTCAGGTAAACTATGTAAATTACATGTTTAACTGGTAGAACTCGATAAAAGAGCATTTTTCTGTGAAATAGTCCTCATATCCAAAACTGGTGTTAGGAAAATCTGCAAAATCTGAGTAATGCTTCTAGGTGACAATATGCCTTTTATGGTTATTGAAAGTTTGGTACTCCACATGCTCACAACTCATTAAATAATGTTTGTGCAATCCGTCATGCATGAAGCGTGTTCGAAACACAGAATATCATGGTTAGGGAAAATGTGTAAATTAAATTTCTATTTGGTAGAAATTGCACCAAGAGGATTTTATTGCAAAAATTTCATGATTTCTGAAACAGGCGTTATGAATTACCTGCGAAATCGGAGTAAATACTTCTAGGAATAAATATGCCATGCATGGTGAATGAAAGTTTGTAATACACATGCTCACATCTCAGTAATGAATTTTTGTCGAAACCAGGATGCTTGTATTGTGATGGGAACACGGATGTCACGTTCTGGGAAACAATATAATTTACATGTGTGGTGTGTAGAACTCACTCAAAGAGGGTTTTTCTGCACAATCTTTCTCATTTTCTAACCTGGCGATAAGAATAAGCTGCAAAATCAAGGTAAATAATTCTATGTGTAAGGATTCCTTTTATGGTGAATGAAAGTTCGGTAATCCACATGCTCACAGCTCAGTAACCATTGTTTGTCGAATCCGTAATGCGTGTAGAATTTTCGGAACACCGAATGTCACGGTGAGGGAAAGAAATTATATTACATGTCTATTGGGTAGAACTCGCTCCAAGAGTATTTTTCTATGAAAACTGCCTGATTTTCGAATCTGATATTAGGGAATATCTGCGCACACAGACTAAGTGTTTCTAGGTGTAAAATGCCTTGTATGGTGGATAAAAGTTCTCTAATCCACATTCTCAGAACTCAGTAATGATTGTTTGTCGAATCCGTGATACATAAAGCCTGTTCTGAACACGGAACGTCATGGTGAGGGAAACTTTGTAAATTACATGTCTATTGGTTATAAATCGCTCCAAGAGGATTTTTATGTGAAATCTACCGCATTTTCGGATGTGACATTAGGAAAAACCTGCGAAAACAGAGTAAGTGTTTCTATGTGTAAATATGCCTTCTACGGTGGATGAAAGTTCAGTAATCCACATGTTCACAACTCAGAAATAAATGTTTGACGAATCCGTCATGCATGTAGTGTGTTCAGAACACGGATATTCACGGTGAGGACAACTATGTAAATTACACGTCTATTGTGTATAACTTCCTCCACAAGGATATTTCTGTGGAAACTGCCTGATTTTTGATACTGGCATTAGAAAAAATATGCGAACTCAAAATAAATATTTCTAGGTGTTTATATGCCTTGAATGGTGATTGAAAATTCGGTTATCCACATGCTCACAACTCAGTAATGAATGTTTTTTGAATCCGTGTTGTATTTAATGTGATCGGAAGACGGAATGACACAATCAGTTAAGCTATGTAAATTATATATCTATAGGGAAGAGCTCCCTACAAGAGCATTTTTCCCCGAAATTTGCCTCTTTTCCGAAACTGATGTTAGGAAAAGCTGCGAAATCTGTGTAAATGCTTCTAGGTGACAATATGCCTTATATGGTGGATGAAAGATCGGTAATCCACATGCTCACAACTCAGTATGTAATGTTTGTCAAACCCGTCATGCATGTAGCGTGCTCGGAAAACGGAATATCATGGTGAGTGAAACCATGTAAATTAAAATACTATTTGATAGGGCTCGCCCCAAGAGTATATTTCTGCGAAATCTTCATGATTTTTGAAACTGGCATTAGGAAATTTCTGCGAAATCTGGTAAAAATTTCTAGGTGTATATATGCCTTGCATGGTGGATGAAAGATCGCAATACATATACTCACATCTCAGTAATGAATGCTTGTGAAATCCTAGATGATTGTAGAATGTTCGGAACACGGAATGTCACGGTTAGGGAAATTATGTGAGTTACATTTCTATTTGGTAGATCTCGCTCCAAGAGCATTTTTGTGTGAAATCTCCCTCATTTTCGAAACTGTCTTTAGGAAAACACTGTGAACACAGAGTAAAAGTTTCTTGGTGTAAATATGCCCTGGATGGTGTTGAAAGTTTGTTAATCCACATGTTCTCACCTCTGTAATGCATGTTTGTCGTATCCGTGATGCATGTTACGTGTTCGGAACACGGAATATCACGCTGAGGAAACTATGTAAATTACATGCCGATTGGGTAGAACTCGCTCCAAGAGAATTTTTCTGTGATATCTACCTCATTTTCAAAACTGGTGTTAGGAAAATGCTGGGAAATCAGAGAAAAATTTTCTAGGTGTAACTCTGCCATGTATGGGGATGAAAGTTCAGTAATCCACATGCTCACAACTCAGTCATGAATGTTTTTTCGAATCCGTGTTGCATGTAGTGTGTTCGTAACACGGAATGTCACGGTGGAGGAAGAAAAGTAAATTACACTTCTATTGGTTAGAATTGTCTCCAAGAGGATTTTTTTGAGAAAACTGCCTGATTTTGGAATCCAGTGTTATGAATAACCTGCAAACTGAGAATAAATATATCTAGTTGTTAATATGCCTTGTATGGAGGATGAAAGTTCGGTAATTCATGAAAAATGCTCACAACTCATTAAATATGTTTGTCGAATCTGTGATGCATGTATCGTGTTCAGAACGTGGAAAGTCAAGGTGAGTGAAACAATTTAAATAAAAGTTCTAGTGTATACAACACACTCAAAGAGGATTTTTCTGCGCAATATGCCTCATTTTCTAAACTGGAGTTAAGAAAATGCTGCTAAATAATATTAAATGCTTCTCGGTGTAAATATGCCTTTCATAGTAGGTGAAAGTTCAGTAATCCACATGCCAACAACTCATTAGTGAATATGTGTCGAATCCGTGATGCATGTAGCTTATACGGAACATGGAATTACACGGTGAGGGAATCTATGTCAATTACATTTCTGTTGGATACAACTCAATGTAAGACGGTTTTTCTGTGAAAACTGCATGTTTTTCAAAACTGGCATTAGAAAACAGCTGGGAACTCAGAGTAAATAATTCGAAGTGTTAATATTCCTTGAATGGTGAATGAAAGCTGGATAATGCACATGCTCACAAATCAGTAATAACTGTTTGTCGAATCCGTGATGCATGCTATTTGTTCGGAGCACAGAATGTCACAGTCAGGTAAACTATTTTAACTACATGTCTATCGGGTATAACTCAATAAAAGAGCATTATTCTGCAAAATATGCCTCATTTCCGAAATTGGCTATTGGAAAATTCTGTGAAATCAGGGTAAATGTTTCTTGGTGTAAATATGCCCTGCATGGTGTTGAAAGTTTGGTAATCCACATGTTCTCACCTAAGTAATGAATGTTTGTCGTATCCTTGATGCATGTAACAGGTTCGGCACGCGGAATATCACGGTGAGGAAACTATGTAAATTCAATGTCGATTGGGAAGAACTCGCTCCAAGAGAATTTTTCTGTGAAATCTACCTCAATTTCAAAACTGGTGTTAGGAAAAAGCTGGGAAATAAGAGTAAAATTTCTTTGGTGTCAATATGCCCATTTTGGTGATGAATGTTCATTAATCCTCGTGCTCACAACTCAGTAATGAATGATTTTTCGAAACACTGATGCATGTAACGTGTTCGGAACACAGAATATCATGGTGAAGAGACTATGTAAACTAGATATCTAGTGGGTATATCAATCTCAAAGTGTATTTTACTTAGCCATCTGCCTCATTTTAAAACTGGCATTAGAAAAACTTGCAAAATCAGAGTAAATTCTGTAGGTGCACATATGCCTTTTTGGTGAATGAGATTTCGGTAATCCACATGCTCACAACTCAGTAATGAATGTTTTTCAAGTCTGTGATGCAATTAATGTGTTTGGAAGATGGAATGACACGGTCAGGTAAGCTATGGAAATTACATATCTGTCGGGTAGAACTCGTTATAAGACCATTTATTTGTGAAAAATACCTCATATCCAAAACTGGTGTTAGGATAACCTGCGAAATCTGAGTAAATGCTTCTAGGTGACAATATGCCTTTTATGGTGGATGAAAGTTCGGTACTCCACATGCTCACAACTCATTAAAGAATGTTTGTGCAATCCGTCATGTATGTAGCGTGTTCGAAACACAGAATATCATGGTTAGGGAAACTGCGTAAATTAAATTTCTATTTGATAGAACTCGGACCAAGAGGATTTTACTGCAAAAACTTCATGATTTCTGAAACAGGCGTTATGAAAAACCTGCGAAAAATGAGAAAATATTTCTAGGAATAAATATGCCATTCATGGTGAATGAAAGTTTGTAATACACATGCTCACATTTCAGTAATGAACTATTGTCGAATCCGGGATGCTTGTATTGTGTTGGGAACACGGATGTCACGTTCTGGAAAAGAATGTAATTTACATGTCTCGTGTGTAGAACACACTCAAAGAGAATTTTTCAGCACAATCTTTCTCATTTTCTAACCTGGCGATAAAAATAAGCTGCAAAATCAAGGTAAATAATTCTATATGTAAGGATTCCTTTTATGGTGAATGAAAGTTCGGTAATCCACATGCTCACAGCTCAGTAACCATTGTTTGTCGAATCCGTAACGCGTGTAGAATTTTCGGAACACCGAATGTGACGGTGAGGGAAAGAAATTATATTACATGTCTATTGGGTAGAACTCGCTCCAAGAGTATTTTTCTATGAAAACTGCCTGATTTTCGAATCTGACATTAGGGAAAATCTGCGCACACAGGCTAAGTGTTTCTAGGTGTAAAATGCCTTGTATGGTGGATGAAAGTTCTCTAATCCACATTCTCAGAACTCAGTAATGATTGTTTGTCGAATCCGTGATACATAAACCTGTTCTGAATACGGAACTTCATGGTGAGGGAAACTGTGTAAATTACATGGCTGTTGGTTATAAATCGCTCCAAGAGGATTTTTATGTGAAATCTACCGCATTTTCGGATGTGACATTAGAAAAACCTCTGAAAACAGAGTAAGTGTTTCTATGTGTAAATATGCCGTCTATGGTGGATGAAAGTTCAGTAATCCACATGTTCACAACTCAGAAATAAATGTTTGATGAATCCGTCATGCATGTAGTGTGTTCAGAACACGGATATTCACGGTGAGGGCAACTATGTTAATTACACGTCTATTGTGTATAACTTCCTCCACAAGGATATTTCTGTGGAAACTGCCTGATTTTTGATACTGGCATTAGAAAAAAGATGCGAACTCAAAATAAATATTTCTAGGTGTTTATATGCCTTGAATGGTGATTGAAAGTTCGGTTATCCACATGCTCACAACTCAGTAATGAATGTTTTTTGAATCCGTGTTGTATTTAATGTGATCAGAAAACGGAATGACACAATCAGTTAAGCTATGTAAATTACATATCTATAGGGAAGAGCTCCCTACAAGAGCATTTTTCCGCGAAATATGTCTCATTTCCGAAACTGATGTTAGGAAAAGCTGCGAAATCTGAGTAAATGCTTCTAGGTGACAATATGCCTTATATGGTGGATGAAAGATCGGTAATCCACATGCTCACAACTCAGTAAGTAATGTTTGTCAAATCCGTCATGCATGTAGCGTGCTCGGAACACGGAATATCATGGTGAGGGAAACTATGTAAATTAAAATACTATTTTAACGGAGTCGCCCCAAGAGAAATTTTCTGAGAAATCTTCATGAATTTTGAAACTGGCTTTAGGAAATATCTGCGAAATCTTCTAAAAATTTCTAGGTATATATATGCCTTGCATGGTGGATGAAAGATCGCAATACACATACTCACATCTCAGTAATGAATGCTTGTGAAATCCTAGATGCTTGTAGAATGTTCGGAACACGGAATATCACGGTGAGGAAAATTATGTGAGTTACACTTCTATTAGGTAGAACTCGCTCCAAGAGCGTTTGTGTGTGAAATCTCCCTCATTTTCGAAACTGTCTTTAGGAAAATACTGTGAACACAGAGTAAATGTTTCTTGGTGTAAATATGCCCTGGATGGTGTTGAAAGTTTTTAAATCCACATGTTCTCACCTCTGTAATGCATGTTTGTCGTATCCGTGATGCATGTTATGTGTTCGGAACACGGAATATCACGCTGAGGAAACTATGTAAATTACATGCCGATTGGGTAGAACTCGCTCCAAGAGAATTTTTCTGTTATATCTACCTCATTTTCAAAACTGGTGTTAGGAAAAAGCTGGGAAATCAGAGAAAAATTTTCTAGGTGTAACTCTGCCATGTATGGGGATGAAAGTTCAGTAATCCACATGCTCAGAACTCAGTCATGAATGTTTTTTTGAATCCGTGTTGCATGTAGTGTGTTCGTAACACGGAATGTCACGGTGGAGGAAGAAAAGTAAATTACATTTCTATTGGTTAGAATTGTCTCCAAGAGGATTTTTTTGAGTAAACTGCCTGATTTTGGAATCCAGCGTTATGAATAACCTGCAAACTGAGAATAAATTTATCTAGTTGTTAATATGCCTTGTATGGAGGATGAAAGTTCTGTAATTCATGAAAAATGCTCACAACTCATTAAAAATGTTGTCGAATCCGTGATGCATGTATCGTGTTCAGAACGTGGAAAGTCAAGGTGATTGAAACAATTGAAATAAAAGTTCTAGTGGATAAAACACACTCAAAGAGGATTTTTCTGCGCAATATGCCTCATTTTCTAAACTGGAGTTAAGAAAATGCTTCGAAATAATATTAAATGCTTCCCGATGTAAATATGCCTTTCATAGTAGGTGAAAGTTCAGTAATCCACATGCCAACAACTCATTAGTGAATATGTGTCGAATCCGTGATGCATGTAGCATATACGGAACATGGAATTACACGGTGAGGGAATTTATTTCAATTAAATTTCTGTTGGATAGAACCCGATGTAAGACGGTTTTTCTGTTAAAAACTGCCTGTTTTTCAAAACTGGCATTAGAAAATAGCTGGGAACTCAGAGTAAATTATTCCAAGTGTTAATATTCCTTGAATGGTGAATGAAAGCTCGGTAATCCACATTCTCACAAATCAGTAATAACTGTTTGTCGAATCCGTGATGCATGTAATTTGTTCGGAGCACAGAATATCACGGTCAGGTAAACTATGTAAATTACATGTCTATCGGGTAGAAGTCGATAAAAGAGCATTTTTCTGCAAAATATGCCTCATTTCCGAAACTGGCTTTTGGAAAAGTCTATGAAATCAGGGTAAATATTTTTTGGTGTAAATATGCCCTGCATGGTGTTGAAAGTTTGGTAATCCACATATACTCACCTCAGTAATGAATGATTGTCGTATCCTTGATGCATGTAACAGGTTCGGAGCACAGAATATCACGGTGAGGAAACTATGTAAATTCAATGTCGATTGGGAAGAACTCGCTCCAAGAGAATTTTTCTGTGAAATCTACCTCAATTTCAAAACTGGTGTTAGGAAAAAGCTGGGAAATAAGAGTAAAATTCCTTCAGTGTCAATATGCCCATTTTGGTGATGAATGTTCATTAATCCTCGTGCTCAAAACTCAGTTATGAATGTTTTTTCGAAACCCTGATGCATGTAACATGTTCAGAACACAAAATATCTTGGTGAAGAGACTATGTATACTAGAAGTCTAGTGGGTACATCAATCTCAAAGTGTATTTTACTGAGCCATCTGCCTCATTTTAAAACTGGCATTAGAATAACTTGCAAAATCAGAGTAAATTCATTAGGTGCACAAATGCCTTAAATGGTGAATGAGATTTCGGTAATCCACATGCTCACAACTCAGTAATGAATGTTTTTCAAGTCTGTGATGCAATTAATGTGTTTGGAAGATGGAATGACACGATCAGGTAAGATATGGAAATTACATATCTGTCGGGTAGAACTCGCTATAAGACCATTTATCTGTGAAAAATACCTCATATCCAAAACTGGCGATAGGAAAAGCTGCGAAATCTGAGTAAATGCTTCTAGGTGACAATATGCCTTTTATGGTGGATGAAAGATCGGTAATCCACATGCTCACAACTCAGTAAGTAATGTTTGTCAAAACCGTCATGCATGTAGCGTGCTCAGAACACGGAATATCATCATGAGTGAAACCATGCTAATTAAAATTCTATTTGGTAGAACTCGCACCAAGGGGATTTTACTGCAAAAACTTCATGATTTCTGAAACAGGCGTTATGAAACACCTGTGAAAAATGAGAAAATAATTCTAGGAATAAATATGCCATTCATGGTGAATGAAAGTTTGTAATACACATGCTCACATCTCAGTAATGAATTTTTGTCGAATCCGGGATGCTTGTATTTTCTTGGGAACACGGATGTCACGTTCTGGAAAACAATGTAATTTACATGTCTTGTGTGTAGTACACACTCAAAGAGAATTTTTCAGCACCTTCTTTCTCATTTTCAAACCTGGCAATAAGAATAAGCTGCAAAATCAAGGTAAATAATTCTATGTGTAAGGATTACTTTTATGGTGAATGAAAGTTCGGTAATCCACATGCTCACAGCTCAGTAACCATTGTTTGTCGAATCCGTAATGCGTGTAGCATTTTCGGAACACCGAATGTCACGGTGAGGGAAAGAAATTATATTACATGTCTATTGGGTAGAAATCGCTCCAAGAGTATTTTTCTATGAAAGCTGCCTGATTTTCGAATCTGACATTAGGGAAAATCTGCGCACACAGACTAAGTGTTTCTAGGTGTAAAATGCCTTGTATGGTGGATGAAAGTTCTCTAATCCACATTCTCAGAACTCAGTAATGATTGTTTGTCGAATCCGTGATACATAAAGCCTGTTCTGAACACGGAACGTCATGGTGAGGGAAACTGTGTAAATTACATGTCTATTGGTTATAAATCGCTCCAAGAGGATTTTTATGTGAAATCTACCGCATTTTCGGATGTGACATTAGGAAAAACCTGCGAAAACAGAGTAAGTGTTTCTATGTGTAAATATGCCTTCTATGGTGGATGAAAGTTCAGTAATCCACATGTTCACAACTCAGAAATAAATGTTTGACGAATCCGTCATGCATGTAGTGTGTTCAGAACACGGATATTCACGGTGAGGGCAACAATGTAAATTACACGTCTATTGTGTATAACTTCATCCACAAGGATATTTCTGAGGAAACTGCCTGATTTTTGATACTGGCATTAGAAAAAAGATGCGAACTCAAAATAAATATTTCTAGGTGTTTATATGCCTTGAATGGTGATTGAAAGTTCGGTTATCCACATGCTCACAACTTAGTAATGAATGTTTTTCGAATCCGTGTTGTATTTAACGTGATCGGAAGACGGAATGACACAATCAGTTAAGCTATGTAAATTACATATCTATAGGGAAGAGCTCCCTACAAGAGCATTTTTCCGCGAAATATGCCTCATTTCCGTAACTGATGTTAGGAAAAGCTGCGAAATCTGATTAAATGCTTCTAGGTGACAATATGCCTTATATGGTGGATGAAAGATCGGTAATCCACATGCTCACAACTCAGTAAGTAATGTTTGT